>NW_006298628.1:2426075-2431495 GCF_000327345.1 Myotis davidii
CACATGCCCGGGTTGCGGGCTCGATCCCCAGTAGGGGGCGTGCAGGAGGCAGCCAAAGACGGTTATCATCATGGATGTTTCTACATCTCTCTCCCTCTCCCTTCCTCTCTGAAATCAATTTTAAAAATCCCTGTGCCCACTTCTAGTCTCGCCCCGCCCCCCACGGGTTCACAGGTCCAGAGCCTCACCGCCTTTTCCCTTTCCTCCACTCCCCACCTCATGCTTGGGTTCACCACGCTTAACGGCCTTTGCTCCATCCACCTCAGCACTCCAGGTCACCCCTGAGCCCACCGGAATTGTTCCGGCAAAAGACGCCGGAGGAGAGAAAGCTGGAGTAGGCTGAATCCCTGCAACAGACCCTCGCAGCCACTTACTGCCTTGGCGCCTGGAAGCGACTGGTGAATTTCTGATGAAATTAGCATTTGCGGGACCCTTTTCACAAGCCAGGCGGGTGTTGGGCTCCTTCTTGTGAGTCATCTCAGTTATGATTTTATTGTATTTCACTACGACTTAGGAGTCACAAGCATGACTTTTTTTTTTTAAGTACACAAAACAGTGGCGTGCAAAATAGTGTTTCTGTGTGTGACAGTGTGTACTTCACTGTGGCCTGCTTTGTCCCCCGAAGAATCTAAGACAGAGATACACAAAATACAAGGTGGTGTAAAGAATGAGAGAAATGAATCGAACCAAGTAAGTCAGGAAAGTGAGTAGAAAGAAACGCCGGAAGGGTGGACAGCCCTGGTGTAGGAGAGTTCCAAATTCAGCTCTGGGCCTGGGCAGCCAGCAGAAGAGAAACCCTGCGGGAGGGGAGCTCTGGAGTAGCGACTGCAGGGAACTATTTCCTAGAAACAGTGCCAAGAAGGGTGTTATGCTTTCCTGGACAGCACCGCACTTCCCATGTCCACGCAGCGCAATGACCTCCGTGCTTACAAAGGGATTTCATCTACAGTTTCCTCCTTTTTCTTTTATACTCCTTATTTTGAGAGTTTACAGATGTCCCCCTTCCCCTCCATTGACTCCTTCCACCCGGTTCCCACCCCACCCCAGGCCTGCACCACCCTATTGTCTATGTCCATACGAGAAAGCTAAAAGGCTAATTCCATGTAACCTTGATGTTTGGGGGGCTAGCAATTTGGGGGGCTAGGAATCTGTGCCAGTAACCTAATGTACATCCTTGATAACCTATCATTAAGTAACAGTACACAACCCCCCCAGAGGGGGTTATCAATGCTGGCACCAGGCCAGGCCCCTAGATATGGCCTCAACGCCCCCATCCCAACCCACGGGGCTTTTTGCAAAGCCCGCAAGAGGTCCGGAAGTCCCCATCCATATCTGGGAGACAAAAGAAACCAAAGGGTAAGGAGGGCTTCCACCATATTGGTTTGCTTAGACCAGCGGTTCTCAACCTGTGGGTCGTGACCCCTTTGGGGGTTGTACGACCCTTTCACAGGGGTCGCCTAAGACCATCCTGCATATCAGATATTTACATCATGATTCATAATAGTAGCAACATGACAGTTATGAAGTAGCAATGAAAATAATTTTATGGTTGGGTCACAACATGAGGAACTGTATTTAAAGGGCCAGAAGGTTGAGAACCACTGGCTTAGACTCTGGAGGTGACTCCTCTGAGACCGCCGGTGTAATAAAGCTGTGTAACGTCATTTCTCTAAGCGTCGCTTGGGTTTCTTCGGTTTTCTACAACACATAGGCAATGCATATATGCATATAAGCTCTTTGGTTGATCTCCTCCTGCCTCCCCTGCCCCCCTTCCCTCTGAGATTCATCAGTCTGTTCGCTGTTTCCATGCCTCTGGTTCTATTTTATTCATCAGTTTATTTTGTTTATTAGATTCCTTGCTCATTTATTTTGATTTTTAGATTCAATTTTTGACATATATGTATTTATTGCCATTTCATTGTTCATATTTCTTCTCCTCCTTCTCCTTTTTCCTTCTTCCTCTTCCTTGAAAAGGTAACTAACTGCTTTTCTCTTGCTGCCTATAAGATGCTTTCTTTGTCTTTAACCTTTGGCATTTTAATTATGATGTGTCTTGGTGTGGGGCTCTTTGAGTTCCTCTTGTTTGGGCTCTGTGCTTCCTGGACTTGTAAATCTATTTCTTTCACCAGGTACGGGAAGTTTTCTGTCATGATTTCTTCAAATAGGTTTTCAATATCTGGCTCTCTCTTCTCCTTCGGGAACCCCCATAATGCGGATGTTTGTACCCTTGAAGTTGTCCCAGAGGCTCTTTAAACTGTCTTCATTTTTTTTTTCTTTTTGCTCTTCTGATCAGATGTTTTTTGCTTCCTCATATTCCAAATCATTGATTTGATTCTCAGAATCCTCTACTCTACTGTTGAATCCCTGTAAATCTTTTTTTTTTTAATTCTTCTTTATTTCAGTTAGTATATGCTTAATTTCTGACTGGTCCTTTTTCATGTCTTTGACATTCTCACTGAGTTCCTTGAAAGTCTCATGAAGATCCTAGAATAACCTTATAACCATGGTATTGAACTCTGTATCCAGTAGTTTGCTTCCTTCCGTTTCTTTGTCTGTGACATGTTTCTTTGTCTCCACATTTTGGCTGCTTCCCTATGTTTGTTCCCATGTATTAGGTAGAGCTGCTATATCTCCTGGAATTGGTAGAGTGACCTTGTGTAGTAGGTGTCCCCTAGGGCCAGTGGCTCAGCCTCTCTAGTCCCCTGAGTTGGGCACTCTAGGTGGGCCCCTGTGTGGGCTGTGTGAACAGTCTTGTAGTTGAGCCTTCATTGTTATTGGCATCTCTGGGAGGAGTTGATTTCTAGGCCAATTGGCCGTGAGGACCAGCTAAAGTGGGAGAGCTGCTGTGCAGAGGTGAGGCCCAGCTGTGAAGCAAGCCAGATTGGTGCTAGTACCCGTGCGAGTACCAGCATTTACCTACACCACCATCTTGGTTGTCTCCACAATATCCTTCTTAATTCAATCCTCCTAATAACACTGTGAGCTGTTTAAAAGATGTGAAGACCCAGCTTATGAAAGATTTCATGACTTGTTCAAACCTTTGTGGCCTGCAATGGAGCTAGGACTTGTCCCCAGAGCTGTGTCCTTAAGGCCAGTCAGTGCTGGCTCCACTGTACACCCTGCCTCACCAGCTTTATCAAAATGGGAAAACTCTTGTGGCTTTGAAGTGGGGATGAGGTTATCTTCCGCCTTACAGAAGTGTTGTGACCTGTGATTTCAGTTCCTAGGAGAATTCTCTGTGATTGTGAGTGCCTCTGCCTGCTCTGAGGGTGAAGAAAAGGGAAAGGAAAGGAAGGGAAAGTTAGCAAAGTGAGCATTTGCTAACACCAGTTCCCCAGGGCAGCCATGCTGGAGTCCCTGGGTGTCAAGAAGCAGAACCAAGCAGCCTCTGTGCTACTGCCCTGAGTAGAGAAGAAATGGTCCCTCAAGACTACCTGGAGCCCTGAAACATGGAACAGACTGATGAATCTCAGAGGGAAGGGGGTGAGTGGGTGGGAAGAGATTAACCAAAGAACCCATGGACAAGGACAATAGTGTGGTGAAGGCCTGGGTGGGGGGAGAGGGTGGGCTAGAAGGGGTCAATGGGGAATAAAGGGGACATATGTAATACTTTCAACAATAAAGATTTAATTTTTTAAAATATAAAGTGCAAGCCCTAGCTGGTTTGGCTCAGGGGATAGAGCATCGGCCTGTGGATTGAAGGGTTCTGGGTTTGATTCTTGTCAAGGTCACATGCCCAGGTTCTCTGTGATTGGGCTCAATCACTAGTAGGGGGCATGCAGGAGGCAGCCAGTCAATGATTCTCTCTTATCATTGATGTTTCTATCTCTCTTCTCCTCTCCCTTCCTCTCTGAAATCAATTTTAAAAAAATGTAAAAAATAAAATTAAGTTCAAGTCAAACTTGAAAAAACAACAACGAGTATAAATTTTAAAAAGACTAGCCCTAGCTGGTTTGGCTCAATGGATAGAGCATCGGCCTGCAGACCAAAGGATCCCACAGGTTCAGTTCTGGTCAAGGGCACTACCTTGGTTGCAGGCTCCTCCTCCCCAGCCCAGGGCCCTGGTCCGGGCTCATGCAGGAGACAACCAATTGATGTGTGTCTTTCACATTGATATTTCTCTCTCTCTTTCTCTCTCCCTAGAAATCAATGGAAAAATACCCTCGGGTGAGGATAAACAAAAAAAGAAAGAAAGAAAGAAAAAGATTACCGAGAGCCCGGAGGGCGGCCAGGCCTGTTCACATCTGGAGTCAGCCTGAGGGTGGTCTCTCCCAGTGGATGACCTCAACTTTTTCACTATGGCTGGTTACTATTTGCCACCATGACAAGACCCCCACTTCTCCCCGGGGTGAATGGGCTGCTGACCCATTTCTGGTTGTCACTTTGACAAATCGGCCAGTTCTTTATATATATATATATTTTTTTTTTTTTATTGATTTTTTACAGAGAGGAAGGGAGAGGGATAGAGAGTTAGAAACATCGATCAGCTGCCTCCTACACGCCCCCTACTGGGGATGTGCCTGCAACCAAGGTACATGCCCTTGACCGGAATCGAACCTGGGACCCTTCAGTCCGCAGGCCGACGCTCCATCCACTGAGCCAAACCGGTTCTGGCCGGCCAGTTCTTAATGTAATTTGAATCTCCTCTGGGTTTGATCATCCCAGCCACTCCTAGCTGGCACTTGTGTCCTTGAGCCAAAGGCCAAATTCTTTATTCTTGATGATTGAGCTCTTGTCTATTTGTTCCTTGTGAGAGAAGCTTCCAGTGGTCCACAGGGAGCTCAGCTGCATACTTGGAACATATCTGAGCAGATCCTGGTGCCATATCTGAGCCTTCTGAAAGGTGGAGTTGAAAGATAGATTAAGCCAGCTTTGCATCCTGGTCTTATTAAAACAGTGCTCTCAGCCAAGAGGAGTGGCACTCAGGGAAGTCAAATGATTTCTGATACTCTATCAAAGAACTTGTGCCTGATAGGCACTTCCAAGCTCCAAAGGAATGTGGCCATGTCCTATTCACTTTTCTATTGCCAGAGCTTCATACAGGACTGCTCCTTGACTGAGTGAATGATTGCATTGAGTGGGGAGATTGTTTTCCCGCCCACATAGTCACTAGACCTTCCTCCTTCCAAAGCCCCATTGAAGCAAGTCTTGCCCTAGAGGGGTGTCTCCAGCACAGAAGTTCTCCCACTGCAGACACAGCTGATTCTCACAGCCAATTGGCCTGGAGGTCAATTCCTCCCAGTGATTCCTAGAACAATCAAGGCTTGACTACAACAAGACTGTGCACAAAGACCACAAGGGGCTGCAACAAAGTGTCCACCTCAGGTAATTGGGGAGACTGAGCCACTGGGCCCTTTAGGACACCTAACAGAGACAGCAACTCGGTCAACACAGGGAACAATAAAAAATGTGGAGAAAAA
>NW_006298628.1:2432363-2438214 GCF_000327345.1 Myotis davidii
TGTTTGGAGAGTTTTTCCTCTGTCCTCTTTGGTGATGTCACCTCAGCCTTTACTTTTACATATTCACATTTTATCTAAACAGTTTGCTGCACTAAAATCTATGAATGAGTTTGGATAATTGACGTGAATTTTAATTTTAATTATAAATGAAAATATAACAACTGAAATCAACCAAAGGACTTGTATGCATGCATATAAGCATACCCAATGGACATAAGACACTGGGGGATAGGGGAGGCTAGGGGATTGTCTAGGGCGGGGGAAAAAAATGGACACATATGTAATACCCTTTGTAATAATAATAAAAAAAAGAGACAGCAAATAACAGCAAAAAAAAAAAAAGAATGAAGTGAGTTGCCCAGCCGGCGTGGCTCAGTGGTTGAGCATCAGTCTATGAACCAAAAGGTCCTGGGTTCAATTCCCTGTCAGGGCACATGGTCCAGGTTGCAGGCTTGATCCCCAGTAGAGGGTGTGCAGGAGGCAGCTCATCAGTGACTCTCTCATCATTGATGTTTCTATCACTCTCTCCCTCTCACTTCATTTCCTCTCTAAAATCACTAAAAATATATTTTTTAAAAAAGAATTAAGTGGCCCTGACAGGTTTGGCTCAGTGGATAGAGCGTCGGCCTGCGGAGACAAGAGTCCCAGGTTCGATTCTGGTCAAGGGCATGTACCTCGGTTGCAGGCACATCCCCAGTAGGGGGTGTGCAGGAGGCAGCTGATCGATGTTGCTCTCTCATCGATGTTTCTAACTATCCCTCTCCCTTCCTCTCTGTAAAAAAATCAATAAAATATATATTTTTTTAAAAAGAATTAAGTGAGTTAATGCATGTAAAGTGCACTTGAGTGCTTCAAACACAATTAGGAAATAATACTTCTATAGGTAAGTGTTAGCAATTATTTGAAGGGAAGCTCTAGTGCATTGAAAAGTCTGTGGTTACTAGGGTTTAAGTTAGCCCTATATTCAATGAAGAGATCTTAGTTGTGATGGAATGAGTTATTGCTTCCAATACTTCACTCCCCTGTAATAGAGTTATACATCACACTCTCACAATGGCCTCAGGGTGGCCATGCCCTGCACCGAGGGCTTAGCCATAACATTTGCTTTAGCCAAACGGATGTTAGAAGAGGCTGAATATCTTTGCATGGATTGACTTTTTCCCCTTGAATTCCAATGACCTGCCATTAGAAGAACGTGCCCAGGTAGCTGTTGTCCCCTTCCGCCGTGGCGCCAGAAGAAGCCCAACAAGACAATCCAACCAAACTCACGGCCTGGAGTAAACCTCGCTAGCCAGCAGACTCTCGCAGAGTCATCCAGCTGAGCCCAGCCTAGACCTGCTAACTCAGAGTTGATCTTTGGACTCAAAAGCCCAAGAATAAATGTTTCTTATAAGCATTGTTGGAGTGGTTTGTTTTTTGTTTTTGTTAATATATTTTTATTGATTTCAGAGAGGAAGGGAGAGGGAGAGAGAGATAGAAACATCAATGATGAGAGAGAATCATTGATTGGCTGTCTCCTGCATGCCCCCTACTGGGGACCAAGCCCTGCAACCCAGGTATGTGCCCTTGACCAGTATCAAACCTGGGACACTTCAGTCCACAGGCAGATGCTCTGTCCACTGAGCCAAACCAGCTAGGGCTGGAGTGGCTTGTTATACAGCTCTATTGTGACAAAAGTTAACTAAGACTTTTATTTCTATTAATTATAAAGATGATTCTTTCTATTAATAATAAAACCAGTAAATTTTAATCCTACATTCCAGGAAACTTTGGTTAATATTTAAATTTCCTTAACAATGATCTGCATCAGTCAATGTCAACTTCACAGGCAAAAACATATGGTTCATTCAAAAGGGTTTGACTGAATGAAGTTAAATAAGGGACTGTTTACAGAGGTAGGGTCAAGGAAACCAACAAGGGATCATTAAGTCCTCAGCAGCTGTTACCACCCTTAGGCTGAGGGGGAGTAGGCATATGCTGTCTTCAGTTATTTTCTAGATTAACCCACACATTTTGTACTACGTTCTCTGTGGTAGGGATATGCTTTATTTTATATATTTTTATTTTTTTGTGTGGCTCCTGGCATTATGCTTTCTCTGTACCAAGTAGGTATTTTGCAAGTAATTATTTATAGGAGTGAGGACTTTGGGAAAGTACATTGAATTTAAAAAATTTTTATTGATTTAATTTTTTTTAGAGAGAGATTTGTTGTTCCACTTATTTATGCATTCCTTGGTTGCTTTGCCCTGATCTGGGATCAAACCCGGCAACCTTGGCATATCAGGACAGTACTCTAACTAACTGAGCTACCCTGCCAGGGGGGATGAGGAATATCTGAACTCAGCAAGAGCTGTAGCCTTAGGTGGAGGAAGCCCGGCCAATGCCTAGACACAGAGAGAGTGAGCCAGAGGAATAAATATCCTGATCTCTTTCTTCCTCCACTCTAATTTCTTCCCAGTTCCTCCCATTGATGGAACCCAACGGGAAGCAGGAAGACAAGGGAACATGAATCATACTGACTATAGATGTCTTCCCAGAGCACAGGATAAGGCAGAGATGGGTGGAGGGTAGGGCTGGAGAAACAGAATAAGCAGCACACAGGCTCATTCAAAACTGGGTTGGTCCGCATATGATAATAGTTAAGGAACAAGCCCCAAATCCTAGTGACTGAACACAGTAAACGTTTATTTCTTGCTCATGTAAAGACCATTATGGATGTTGTTGGTTGGGTGCTTCAGGGACTCCGGCTCTTTCCATCTTGTAGTCTTTATCAACATGTGACCTCTAAGGTTACCACTAACTAGAAAAAAGCTCATGGGAAAGGCAAGGCAGATACCTCACCTCCCTGACCCAGAGGGGACACATAACTTCTACTCCCTTCCACCCATTACAGGTGGTCACCTAACCACCTTACCACAGGGGCGGCCTGGGGCATGTAGTCCCAGGATGGGCAGCCAGTTCTTGGCAACAACCCTAGCAACAAGCTCCAGTGGACTTCCCACTGTGCAAGGGGAGCCCAGCCTTTTTGTGTCAGATAGCCTGTTTTCCATAACAAGCTTAGTTCATTAAAGGCCTTAAAACATTTCCAGTTGCATTCTCAATGATACTAGATTCACATTTATTTTTTCCTCTTTTTTAAGTACTTCACTCATCTGATTTGGCAAACCAAACTTCTCTAATTACTTTAATCTCCCAGGAAAACCTAATCAATTAAATTGATAAAACATAGTCAATCTCAAGTACTCTTAAATCATCCCATCACTATTTATAAACTTAACATAGTCTTCTACATTACTCTGAAAAATCACAAGTCTAGAGTCAATTCCCCAAATGCTTTCTAACACACAAATTATTCCTGAATGTGACAAAATGTACTCATGCAATGGGTTTTATTTATTTTACCACCTCTATATTTAACTCTGAACTCTCCAGGAGTTCAAATAAACTTCATTACTAAAAAAAAATAATAATAAAAAAAAAATTCCCTCTACTCAGCAATGACTAGGGGTGCCAATTCAGGTTGAGCTGTTTATCAGCTGGATTTTTTTTTTTTAACTGGAGGCAAAACTTGACTCTCCCAAATTTAAATAAATGATTGGCCAGCTAGGACATGCAAATCTATATCCTATAATTGGGGAATTCTCATTGACTTATCCCTTTGAGTTACATGCTACATCATTATCTAATTCTTTCATTAAATTTGAATATACTGTGTAGAGAGCACCTGGGAAGGCACACGGGCATTTCTTTAATAAATTGTCAGCTGAATCCAGGGCCATAGGCAAAGCCACATCCTGGATACGCATTTTGCCAAAAAGGCAGAAGTGTTCTCAGCTTGACCTTCATTTTGCCCAGGTGCCCCGAGTGGGTTTTATTATGTAAATCCAGCCAAGCACAAGAATGCAAATAATATCCTTTTGTCTTGACCTTTGGTGAAACTTCCTGGTATTTGGGGTATAAAATAAACACGCTGTATAGGTGCTGGGTCTCCGTCTCTCCATCAGGAGAGGACAGCGGTCCCACCCGGTCCCAGCTTTTTCTTCCATCTCTGTGTCTGTCTCTCTCATTTTCTCAATCCCCAGCCGCCCGTACTCAAAGAACCGGACCACTCTCTAGCCGCGCTGGACACGGAAAAGAGAGACCCCTCCATAATACTGGTCTTCACTCTCACCAAGGTTGCATCTAATTTCCTCACTGCTTGGACGGATTTTGCCCTAACCAGTGCCTGCAGCTCCCTTACCATGTCTAGGTCTGTGTTGTGGGATCACACGGTCCTTATGCTATCTTGCCTGTGAATTTCAGTCCCATTGCCTGGGTTTGGAAAACCTGTTAAATACTCATCCATTCATAAATCCCCAGCTCTCCAGATACCACTGACTCCAAGTTCTACTCATGTCCCCCAGACAAGTTAAGAAAAGCGTTGGTTTCTTAAAGCTGAGATTCAAATGGCTCCAGTCTGCCCAGTGGCACAGGCTCAGACAGAAAGCAAGGACAGAGATGTTTTAGGGATAGTTTTTTTTTTTTTTAACCACTTGGACCTGGCATTCTCTTTCAAGAGCAAATACAGCTGGGGGAAGGTCAATTGGGGTTGGGGGGGGAGGAGACTTATGTACTACTATTTGTAATACTTTAAACCAGTGGTTCTCAACCTTCTGGCCCTTTAAATACAGTTCCTCATGGTGTGACCCAAACATAAAATTATTTTCGTTGCTACTCATAACTGTAATGTTGCTACTGTTATGAAACGTCATGTAAATATCTGATCTGCAGGATGGTCTTAGGCGACCCCTGTCAAAGGGTCGTTCGACCGCCAAAGGGGTCACATCCCACAGGTTGAGAACCGCTGCTTTAAACAATAAAATATAAGAAAGAACAAATACAGGGAACATAGTACGAGGTGAACAAGTCACAATTTCCACCAGAGCTGCGGAGGCGGCTTCGTTTGTGCTTGGAACCATTCATCCGTTACCCAGTGCACTCCCCCCACTCCTGGCTCCCAGCTTCTCTAGTGCTGCTGTGCCAACGGACAGAATGACTTCACACTCCACGGGACACCTTAAGGCATTGTTTGCCGATAATCTGACTCCTCTGAGAATACCACCCATTTGCGTTGGTCCTGTAGTCAATTCAGAGGCTCCGCGGAGACCCAGATAGCCAGGTGATTTGTGTGTAGAGCCTGTTTGAAGTTCTTTGTGAGCACTTCACAAAGGTGCCTTATTCAACCAGGTGGCACTGCGTAAGCCTTGGGGTACCTGATACCACAGAGTCCGGCTGGGTACCTGTTGGTGGTGTGGTAAGGTCCCAGGCCTGGGCGTAGCAGAAGGACCACACAGAGGGGGTGAGCTGGAGTGGAGCTTTGCCACGGTGTGTGGATTGCAGCACAGGAAAAGCTCTGGGAGCTTCTGATACATTAGCAAAGCAGGAGTCAGCTGTCCCATTCTCCAGGTCATGTATTCCTGGTCTTAGCTTATACACACGTCCTCAGGACCCTAAGCTCCTCTGGCAGTCAGGCACTTACAAGAAAGCTGCTGGAGCCCAACCAAGCTGTCCACATACCAAGCAGCAGGAAGAAGATACGCTAAATATGTTAGGCATTGAGAGATTCTGCAATTAACAGACTCTCAAAAGTGTGGTTTGCCTTGGGTGTTTCTTCTTGTGGGATATTCATTATTATCCTGGATTATGAATATGCCCTATTATGTTACCTTTAATAGTTGCCTTTTTAAAAAAAATATATACTTTTGCCAAACTGGTTTGGCTCAGTGGATAGAGCGTCGGCCTGCGGACTGAGAGGTCCCGGGTTCGATTCCGGTCAAGGGCATGTACCTTGGTTGTGGGCACATCCCCAGTG
>NW_006298628.1:2438365-2441088 GCF_000327345.1 Myotis davidii
TACCCCACACTGGAGATCGAGCCTGCAACCCGAGCGTGTGCCCTGACCGGGAATTGAACCGTGACCTCCTGGTTCAACCTCGGAGCCATGCTGGCCGGGCTATAGTTGCCTCTTTTGAAGTCATACAAGAGCTACTTGTTCTGAATCATTTTTTACATTCGTTTGTCAACTGGAAGTTCCTGCATTGTAAACTCAAGTCTGTGACGTCTATAGAGAAAGGGTGAGGCTCAACAAAGGCTCAAATTCAAGCCCTGCCTCAGGTGTGGCTCAGTGGTTGAGTATCCATCCAAGAACCAGGGCCAAGGCACATGCCTGGTTTGTGGGCTCGATCCCCAGTAGGAGCAACCGATCGATAATTCTCTCTCATCATTGATGTTTCTGTCTCTCTCCCTCTCCCTTCCTCTCTCTGAAATCTGAAATAAAAACTTTTTTTTTTAAAGTGTGGCTTCGCCCTAGCTGATTTTGCTCAGTGAATAGAGCATCAATCTGCAGACTGAATGGTCTTGGGTTCGATTCTGGTCAAGGGCACATGCCTGGGTTGTGGGCTCAATCCCCAGTAGGGGACGTGCAGAAGGCAGCCCATTAATGATTCTCTCTTATCATTGGTGTTTCTATCTCTCTCTCCCTCTCCCTTCCTCTTTGAAATTAAAAAAAAGAGGTGGGGGGGGTGGCTTGGACAAAGAAGTTTTATGTATCTTATATAACAAGAAATCCAGAGGAAGGTCACCTAGAGTTGGGAAGGCGGCTTTACAACACCCGGGACCCAGGTTCCGCCAGCTCCCTCCAGCTCTCCATCAGCTATGCCCAAGGTGAGGCTTCTCCTCATGCTTACACCATGACTGCTAAGGTCCGAGCGCTCAACCCCACATTCCTGGAGGAGGGAAGAAGGACCAAATACAAAAAGCTGAATCTCCCAGTAGAGTCAGCCCCTCATTAAGAAGCCAGTGACTTCCACTGACGTCTCATTGGCCAGAATTGTGTGACATGAACACCCTACCTTTAAGATGGGCTGTAACATGTGGTGGGGTTGTTTGTTTTTAGCTGAACTGAATAGCAGCCTGAATAAAACTGAGATCCTGCCATGAAGGAAGAGAGAATGAATACTGGAAGGCACACCACAGTCCCTGTCACACCCAGAGAAGACTTTGCCACTAGGTCTTTGGGATACATATAATACCTAAGGGGAGAAGTTGGCATTCATTCCCTTGGTGAGAGATGTCTCCTTTAAGGGTTTGAATTTGAGCCCTCTGTTGAGCCTCACCCTTTCTCTACAGATGTCACGGACTGAGTTTGCAATGCAGAAACTTTCAGCTCACAAACTACTGTAAAAACTGATTCACAACAAGTAGATCTTGTATGACTTCAAAAGAGGCAACTATAAAAGGTAACATAATAGGGCATATTCATAATCCAGGATAATGATGAGTATTTCACAAGAGGAAGCCCAGAGAGAGATTATCCCAAAGATAAACTCATAAATAAAAATTGTTAAGTGTAGGGCACCCAACACCGTGAGAAATAGTTAGCAGATGCAACGAATTGTGAACTAGGAATAATATGCATTTTGAAGCAGACTTTAAAATGAGTGTGTGTGCATTTTTCAAAGGTAATAAAGAAAACATCGAATCCTTAAAGCCAGAACATTATGAAAAAAAAAACAACAGGTGTATTTGAAAAAGATTCAAATAGGTTTATAAATAGAAAAAAAGCATTAAAATAAAAATAAATTGGACAGATAAAAATAATTTAGACTTGCCCAAGCCAGTTTGGCTCAGTGGATAGAGAGTTGGCCCGTGGATTGTGAAGTGTCCCTGGTTCGATTCAGTCAAGGGCGTGTACCTCGGTTGCAGGCTCCATTCCCGGCTCTGATCAGGACCCATGCAGGAGGCAGCCAATTGATGTGTCTCTCTCACATCTGTTTCCCCCTCTCTGTCTCTCTCCCTTCCTTCCACTCACTCTAAAAATCAATGGAAAAATATCCTCAGGTAAAGATTAACAAAATAATTAATTTAGATTTAGCTAAAAAGATTCTCTAAACTGGAAGATAGATCTGAAGAAATCCTCCAGAATGCTAGAGTTAAAGAACTTGGGGGGGCGGGGTGGAATGAAACATAGATTAAGAGACATGAAAGTTAAGTGACAACCACTTGTGTGTACATGGGCTCAAAAGACCCACTTATAAAAGTGACAGTGGTCCATCATCCAATCTGACAGTTGTTTTCAAATCCAGCTGCAGTAGTTTTCCAACCATGCCCATGGGTGCCTCCTGGCACCACAGTGACTTGTCCAAAAGGATTGCAAAAGTTTGGCAACCTTGGCTGCCATCAAGTCTCCCGTAGACCTTGACAAATGCCTATACCCTCCAGCGCTCCTTAGGGAAGAAGGGACCTTGGCGTCTGCCCTAATCCTATTTGTTCTTGAAGGAGGTAATGTCTGGGTAGAGGTGGTGTGAAGGCGTGGAACCTACACCAGTCTGAACAGCACAGACCTCAGCAGGGGCTCCAAGTCCTCCGGGCATCTTCAGCTCCCATACCCCAGATCTTTAAGTTTTGTGACCTTCTCATGGCCTCACTGTGAGAATTTCCCTCACGGGCAAACCCTCAATCTCCTCTTTGGGGATTTCCTAGTGTAAATGCCAAGCTCATGTTGCCCAACCCCCTGGACAGTCCATTTGTTTCTTTCTTTTTGTTTTTTAAACGGGTTAGGGCAAGAGCCACACTCTT
>NW_006298628.1:2441109-2446484 GCF_000327345.1 Myotis davidii
ATAGCAATATTAAAATATCTCTGCTATTAATTCCCTTTTTAAAAAAATATATTTTATTGATTTTTTTACAATAAAGAGGAAGGGAAAGGGATAGAGAGGTAAAAACATCGATGAGAGAATCATTCATCAGCTGCCTCCTGCACGTCCCCTACTGAGAATGGAGCCTGCAACCCAGGCATGGTCCCTGACCAGGAATCGAACCAATTTCCTAGTTCATAGGTCAACACTCAACCACAGCCATGCTGGCTGGGCTGTTTGTTCCTTTTTCTTCTCTTTAGCTTGAATCGTGTGTACCTTGACCTGTGGTCAGGCTTCTATTCTAGGAAGTTGTTTGCCCAGTATAAGCCACTCAGCCTACGGACTGTTACAGCAGCCCACGTGGAATAAGATACTGGGTTTTTACCCCAAACCACCTTCAATGTCCCTCTTTCCCACTCGTTGTAAGAGACCATCCTAGTCCATCTCTGCCTGTCTGACTGCCCTTGGCCAGGTGTGTTTTATCTCTGGTCACCCTAATGGGCCAGAGGGTGGCCCGTTTTGCTTTCCCAGCGGTACGAAAGGCTAAACAACCATGTTATGTTTTTAGCTTTATGGGGTCCTCTCCCCTCTCCTCTAACTCCACTACCACCCCAAGCCACTAGGAATCTTAGGGCGATAGCCAAGTACCATTTGTCCTCCTTGCCACCAAACGCTTCAGCAACCAAGGCTGCTCTCATCTGAGCCTCCCAATCCATCGTGGGCCTGCAGGGTCTCACCAGCCTCTTCCCAAAGGGCACTGGGATCTTATCCACCTCCAAGAGAAGGGGATTGAAAATCCAAGGTAGCCCAACTGTCAGGGGCAGGCGGGCCAAAGCCATGTAGGATGCCTCTGTGATGGCGTGGCGTCCCCCCAAAAGCTATGCCCACCCAGACCTTAGAATGTCACTTTCATTGGAATAAGGGTCTGTCGCAGATGTGTATCTAAGGATCTCAGGATGAGGTCATTCTGAATGAAGCCCTAAATCCAATGACTGTCTTCAGGAGGCAGAAAAAGAGAGACCGACCACAGAGAAGAGCACGGATTGCCGTCAACCTCTTCAAGCCGAGAAAAGCATGGAAGAAGGTCCCCGAGAGCCGCCAAGAGGAACTGGCCGTCTGACGCCTGGATTTCAGCCTTGTGGCCTCCAGAACTGTCGTTTTAAGCCACCAGCTTTGGGGGAGTTTGTTACAGCAGCCCCAGGAAATTAATTTTTTATAGCAAGACGAGCGGGCCAACTGTGCCAAGAATGAGAAGTTTTTTTGACTGAAGAATATTTTTTACTTTGTTAAAAAAAAACACCCAGCAACACGAAAACATAAAAACCAACAGCGGTTTTTCCTTGACTGTCAGAGAAACCCATTGTTGCGAGGCGCTTTACTTGGCAAGCAGGCCCTGAGTCTCGTTGAGGCTTTTGGGTTGTGGGCACCCTGCTGGCAGGCAGCCAAGGCCACTAAGAATGAGATCTTTAACTTGGCCGAACAAGACATCATTATAGTGAAAATTTTGGACACCAAAGGAATTTTCCAATACTTCACGCACATTCACAATTCAAACATGTGATGCATTTCAATACCAATTACATCTTTTGCAACAGTTGATACAATGAATGGGTTGGACCCTTCATTTGTCAAGTTTACTTGATCTTTTTTTTTTCTTCCTCCTCTCTCTTCACATCAAGTTTCTTACCCAAACTCTACTAGGGGCTTCTTTTTTTTTTTTTTTTTTACAGAAACATAGACAAGGATTTTTAACACAGACACTGCAGGAAGCTGGAGTAATGCAGTAGCTGGAAGCTGAGGGAGCAACTTGCGTCAGTAAACTGAGCTTTGCACCAACTTTAGGTTTTAAGTGGCTCTTATCTCAGCCTCAAAATCACTCTAACACCTGAAGGCACCAATCCTACCTCTAGCCATGACCTCCAAATGTTTACCAACAGGTACATTAGCTATCAGGTCCCAGGAAGTCCTATCCCCTAACCTGGCCTTGATCTGTACAGTCCGTGGATAAAAAGCTTCCCCTCTCACCCGCCACTTAGGTGAGGGCTGTGCTACCAGGTCCTGGGACATGCATGTTACCCCCTAACCTGACCCAAGCAGCCTCCAGTCGTAGGGGTCCTGTAACTTATGGGTCCCAAGGTTGGACACCAAATTTGTCAAGCTCACGCCTATGTGGCAAGGTAAGGCCAAGGTCTAACGGATTTGACCAGCTGAAATGAGTTTCCATCTTTCATTTTTAAAAATTGATTTCAGAGAGGGAGAAACATCAATCAGTTACCTCCTGTAGGCATCCCGAACGGGGATTGAACCCGCAACCAGGGCACGTGCTCTGACCAAGAACAGAATTAGCTGCCTTTCGGTACACGGGACGACACTCCATCAACTGAGCCACACAGGCCAGGGCTGAGTTTCCATCTTGTCTCACGTGCACCAGTTAAGATGTCTCTTGCAGAGCTGTTGATGAGCTGTATTGTTAAAAGTACAGACTCCAGAATCAGATGTCTATGACATCAGTAACATGACCTCTCTGATCTTCAATGTCTTCATCTATAAAATGGGAGTCATTGTCATTTTAAGAATATTTTGAGGGTAAGTGACCCATCAGGTAAAACCTTTAATACAGCGGTTCTCAACCTTCTGGCCCTTTACAACACTTCCTCATGTTGTGACCCAACCATAAAAATATTTCTGTCGCTACTTCATAACTGTAATGTTGCTACTGTTATGAGTCGTCATGTAAATATCTGATCTGCAGGATGGTCTTAGGCGACCCCTGTGAAAGGTCGTTCAACCGCCAAAGGGGTCGCGACCCACAGGTTGAGAACCACTGCTTTAATACCTTATAGATGTGTAAGAAGCTCAATATTTATAGTATCTCAACAGATATTGGCCATTATTAGCGAAGTTTCCACAGGGTTCCATTCCCATGTTTAAACCTTTATTTCTGAAGCAAATACTTCTGGAACCGTAAGTATTCACCTTCTATACAGAGCTTCCACCAGGACTTAAAAATCACTTCCTGACTTTTACCCAGTTGTTTGGTATAGCAAACCTAACAGCAACACCAATACCAGCCTAATAACCTTAACCCACCCTGACTCACTTTTAAGCTTTTGCAAACAAGACTGGATTAAGTAGAAAGAAAAGGAAAGAAAAGGAGAGAGAGAGAGAGACAGAGAGAGAGAGAGAGGGAGAAAAGAAAAAGAAAAAGAAAAAGAAAAGAAAAGAAAAGAAAGATGCAGAGGGGGAGGGTGGGTAGGAGGAAAGAAAGGCAAAATTCTCCCCACTGTTCCCTGTGGAAGTGAAGATTTCACTGAGCCGCTCAGTTGCCGGGGCAACCATAAAACCTAACTGGGAGGGAGGCGCAATTCTTAGTGTTCCGTGTGCACCAGACTTCAGAACGCCTCCACATGCCAGGCACATCTACTCACTCGATGGCCTGGAACATTCCTTTAAGCATGGCATTGGCCAGTCCCCTCCTGTCGTCTCTTTAAGACAAATGATATAATAGAAAGGGCTGGACCAAGAATCAGGAGTGCCAAGTTGGAGTCCAGGTCATGTCACATGAGGCTGTCTGTCCACCAGTCCAGCCCTCAAAAAGGAAAAATATAGGAGGGCAGGGTCACAGCCAATGGTGACCTAGCTCCCTTTCCTAGGGCAGGTGCCAGAAGAGCAATATACCTTTACTATTTCCTGACCCAGCAATACTCCCTCATTTCCGGAGCAACTGCAACCCTCTGCACAGTCATCTCAACATCTTTTTTCTAAAATACACTTCTATTGATTTCAGAGAGGAAAAGAGAAACATCAATGATGAGAGACTTATTGATTGGCTGCCTCCTGCACACCCCCTATTGGGGATTGAGCTCGCAACCGGGGCATGTGCCCTTGACTGGAAATGAACCAGGGACGCTTCAGTCCGCAGACCGACGCTCTATCCACTGAACCACACCGGCTAGGGCTCAACACCTTTCATGGAGGCCTTATTCTCACATGCAAAGGGAATTAAGAACAAGGCACCTTGTAAAAGCCACTCGCCTGTTGCTGTAAATGTAAACAAAATGCCTACTTCGTACTCGAGTGACTCTTGTCCTTGGAAATCCGGGCTCTCACCCTGAGGTCCCAGCTCAGCTCCCCCGCCCAGGAAACCCGCCTCTGAGACACAGACACACTCAGCTCTCCATGGAAGTTTCCTTTTATTTTGAAATCGAGATAGTGGAATCGAGTGGTTCGTGACTGACACTGGAGTGCTCGTCCAGCAAAAGAACAAACTCCAAAAAGTCTGAGCCAGCCGCTCCACCTCCCCCCCGCCCCCCAGACAAAGTCAAGACCAGATTAAAGGGTGGGAGAAGGGGTACAATCAAAATCCGGGTGGTGATGGCTGGCTAATTTCCAGCAAAGTACAATTTCCACAGTGGCCACGTTTACAGAAGAGGGTCGCGTAATCACAAACTCAAGTCCCCGCTCCAGCCCCCACCGTGATCGCACTCATAACAATACATTTTTCACTGTCCTGAGTAAGAGGCCTCTCTCATATACCATTCACTCTGCCTCGGGGGGGGAGGGGCTCTTTTATTTTGGTTGCTGGGACCAAGATCAAGACGCTGGAGACAGGGCAGACTCCAAATGGTGGCAGATATTTATTCATGATGCTAAAATTTCTGCTGAAATTCATCTTACCTTTCTATTGCAGTGGGTTACATAAAACTGACGGAAGCGTTACAAGTGGCCCCCCAACCCCCACAGGGGAAAACGGTAAATCAAGATCTAAGCACCCCAACACACACACACACACACGAAGCCTTAGTTCTTGCTGAGTGACTGGAAGTCACCTGGTGGGGTGGGGGGTATCAGGCAGGAATGGGGTGTGGGGGCAGGGGCAGGCCAGGGGCCCGACGTGAAAGCTGTACCTGTAGAGTAGCGTGTCATCTTAAACGAGTGGAGAAATTCGCCAAAGGGTGAAACTTATTTATGGGGGAAAAGAAAGAGAAGTTTGGGGAATTAAAATAATCCAGCAGATCCTGGAAAATGTCTCCCTCTTTTTTTTTTAACTTTTTTTTTTGGTTTTTAAAATTTTTTGGAAAGTGTTTTTAAGGTAATATTTTTATTTTCCTTTGGAAAAAGAAATCTTTTCCCGCCCCCTAATCTAAGCAAGTGGAGTTGCCACTACCTAATTTTTCTCTATTGTCTTCCTAAGAGGTAGATAAAACAAACGTGAAATTGGGGCTTCTAGGAGGAGGTCCATTCATTACAGGGTGGGGAGGGGCTGGGAGGGCCCAGTGGAACTCCCCAGACTACACAGACACCTGAGCGACCAGAGGACCTGGCCCTCAGACTCGAAGGACAAAGGATCCTGCTCC
>NW_006298628.1:2446508-2468923 GCF_000327345.1 Myotis davidii
CACGGCCACCGTCTCCGTGGAGACGGAGAAGCACATGCAGGGGGCGGAGCATCTCAAAGAAACCCTGTCTAAGGTCTTCCTCTGGCTGCCCCAGTCCCGGCTCCCGGCTGAGTGGTGGCTTCCAGGACACACCCCAGATCTCACCTCCAGCCAACCCCCCTCCTCTCCTCATCCTCTGGTCCAACAAAGAAATAGCAGGTGAGAGGGACAAGCTGGAGGGAAAGGGGGAAACAGGGGACCCCAGGACAAAGAAGGCAGAAAGGTCAGACCTCCCAACCCAACTGGTATGAGTGGGGGTGCTGGCAGGCCTGCCTGCTCAAGGACAAACAGTTTGTGGCACAGGCCTCAGCTCTCCCCTCGGGCTGGGATTCCCACCCCAGGCCTGAGTCCTGCCCTGGGCTCCAACTTTACTGTAAGGACTGAGGTAGTTCATCCATTTGTACTCGTAGCACAGAATCACCTGTGACGCCTCAAAACGCATGCTCCGAGGAGCTTCCTGCTAGTTCATTTAAGAAAAAAAAGTCTTCCTTCCGTCTTGTCAGTCCGGACTCACCACACTAAGGCACCAGCGGTGCCATCAGACTCTGCCCCCAAGGAGGGCCGAGTCAGGGTTGGGGCTGTGGCCCGCACCCTCCAAATGCACCTTCGGTCATGAGGCCTCCTGTCCCGCCCTCCACAGAGAAGCCCGATGCATCCAAAGGAAAGAAACCGAAGTGCTCAGCTGGTGTTGCTCTCAGTCTGAAAACAACAGAAAATGCTCTGCGTCTAAACCGAGTGTCCGGGAGGGAAATGGCTTTCTGTCCCTGGCACTGAGGATTCTCCTCCCCTCCTGCAATGCCTGTGTCAGGCTGTGCTGCTCTCCTGCCAGCTTTCAACCAACAGGCCAACAGTTGCGTGGTATGAATGTCAAAGCCACTAGGACCTCCCCATAAACACTCTGGGGGTGGGGAGATGGAAGGCGTCCCCCGCCCCTGGAGGAGGGGCAGGAGGCAGGGGCTCTGTGAGGTAGTTACGTAGCACCACTAGTTCCCAGTTTGGCAGAGGGTATGTCTGGAGTGGGAGGAGGGGAAGGCACCCTTGAGAGCTAACTGAGGCCCCTCCTCACTGCCAGTCTGCCAGGCCTGAAGGGAAGGCTGTGCCATCTCTGCAGTGGGGGCAGGGGACAAAGAGCCGTCCCCCGTGGAGGAGCCCCAAACTCCCCTCCATCCCCAAAGTGCAACCAGGAGCCGTCGGACCCCCTCCTCAGCTCCCTACCCCTTGGCACCAATTGTGGCCCCCACACCACCCAGGAGCCTCAGAAAGGAGGGGTCCTGCCTTTAGCTCAGTGTCCAGGCGCCCTCTCCTTCTCAGACAGCCCAGGTCTATGTCGAAAGATGGCTGTTGTTTGGATTCAGAAACGGCCTCTCAGCCTCTGTCTGTCTGTCTGTCTTTGGCACAGAGGAAAACGGACCCAAAGAACCAACTGGAGTGTCTCATCCGGGTTCTCTGGGTTTGACATGGGGTCTTTCTGCCAACGGTGAGAGGAAAGAAGCGCGAGGACCGGGAGGAGGGGAGGAAAGGGCAGGAAGTGATAAAACTCCGTCCCTAGACATGGCTCCCTACTACCCACACCCCTTCGAGGAGCCGAGCCCACAACCCAAATGGCAAAAGGCAACCAGACCCTCACGGGATGAAAGCCACTGGGGTGTAATGTCAGATGCAGCTTCAAAGTCAGTGAACCAAACGGTTTGGTTTTCCATGTTCCACAGAATTAGAAAATAGATCCTAGAGATGGTCCTTTCTTACAGATACACATGCAGCACGCACACACACATCTGAGAGCACGGAAGTCGCTTTTCTCAGGTCGTGCGAATCTCCCGCGTGCTTTCCATGTTAGCTTGTCATCTCACCAAGGATGAGGACACGGAGGTGACGGGCAGGCGGGCGAGGACCCGCCCCAAGACCTGGCCTACAGGTCAGAGGCGGACGCACCGAGACAAGCCCTTCATCCCGCTAAACCTCAACCGCCAAACCACGTTCCCTTGCTCCCTAGTGGTGCGACTTTCACGATTTTCCTGCTGGGCAAGTATCAGCAGTGAGTGGAGCTGTGCCTCATCCTCGTCAAGTTGGACGGTCCCTTCCACATGCCCTGGCCTCTCCCGGGAGCTGAATCAGCCGAAGGAAAAGGACCTGGGCTGAAGGTGAAGGGAGCAGCCCGCCCCCCCCCGCCACCCCCTCCAGGAAACTGTGCGCTGCAACCACCACATTCCAGGGGGCGGCGGGGGCCTCTTTTCCGAGGGCAGTTTGAACCAGGTCAGAAAGCATGCTTGCTGCTGGGAATTCACCTTCAATCACTAAGCGGCCGATGTCTGAACGCTATCTGCCTCATTCTGGAATGAAGCATGTATAGAGCCAGAGATGGACCTGGGAGACCCTTCGCTGTGGCTAGGACAGGTGGGGAGCTTAACTATTACTGGCCTGACATTTCCCCGAAATGCATCCCTGCTTCCTCCTCTCTGTTGAGCAGGCAGTTCTGGGGGCTCACAGGGAACATCGCAGTGAGAAAGTGGTAAGACCTGACGAATGAGGCAGGAGCCTGCCCCCAATCATGTTCCCATAGCCCCTGCCCTTCCCCTTACACCCCCCAACCTAAATCAAGAGTTCCCTAAGTTTGGGTCCACCATCATCAGATCAACCTAAAGATAGAGGGATGGAGAGGAGCAGTTACCCAAGAATCTGCTTGCCTCTTGGGCCATTCAAACAGACCAAGAAGAATAACAAGATGGACTGAAACGAGACAACGGAGATGACAGCATCGCTATAGCAGACCAGGCGGACCTCTCGGAGGGTTCGAGGGGCCGCTTTGTCTCTTCCACCAATAGGATCTTGGCTCCCATATTTTAGACAGAGAAATATAAATTTTAAAGGGTATATATCTTTTAGTTTTATTTCTCTCCTCGATAAAACGGAGGCAATATTTTAAAATATCTCAACAGCACCACTGATGGGAAAGACCGGCTGGGATGCCCTTTAACCAAAGGGAGAGAGTGGGGGCACCAGGGAGGCTTGTTGTCCCGGGGGCCCACAGCCCGGTGAGCCTCCCTCCGACTCTCGCCAGGCAGGACTGCCCAGGAGACCGAGGTCAGAGGTCAGAGCCTCACGCTGGGGCCTCGGGCTCGGACCTTCCCTGTCAGCCCCAGTCTCCCCCCAGGGCCCAAGGAGCCAGCCCCCCAGGCCGTTCCCACAGGGCCTGTTCCAGGGAGTTCCTAAAGGGCTGCACTGGCTCACGTTGTAAGAAATTAAGAAATTACGAAACATAACTTTCTCATTTTTTTTCTTTTCATTAAAAAAATAAAATATTCAAGACTATCAGCTTCTCTTTTGCTTTGCTTTTCTTTTTTATATAAAATATCAGCAAGCCGCAAAGGGGTAACAAAAAAGATTTAAAAAAAAAAAAAGAGGTGGGGGGAACAAAAAGGAAAGTAATTGCTGAGGTAACTCCGTACCTTGAGGTAGTTCACTTGCGCACAGCGTTACCTGGCTGACTCCGCCCACACGTCATGCTGTCTCCTGACTGTGGCTGCCGTGTTGGAAGGAGGGGACTCCACACATGGGCCTCCTCACATGCAGAGGCCGCCCTCCCTGCCCAGCACACTGGGTCGCACCGTCCGAGGGCGCGAGCCCGGGGACGCCGCCTGGCCAGTGTGCACGGACGTAGGTATATCAGGAGGAGAGGCCTAACCTCAGGTAACTGATGGCTGCCGCCTTCCACGGGCCTGACCTTCAAACGGGATCCTATGGAGGCTGGTCAATCAATAAATTAAGTCTATTTACCCCTTTGTGCATAATAGGTTGCTGGTGTTTTGAATTTTGTTTTTTAGGCACACCTGTCATCACGCCAATGATGCGTGGGGGCAGAAGCCATCAGCTAACGATGCCTCTAGGATGACAACAAAAGCAAACACTCTCCGATTTGCTGGGTATTCATAAAATATGCCAGATGACGAACCTTCGCTTTATTGGGAGCTCAGGGTTGGGTTCCACATCCCACCACCACCAAAAGAACAGTGCCGGTGGGGGGGAGCGCCCCGCAACCCCTGCCTCCGGGAGCCAGCCCATGCGGGAGCACACGGGCTGGGGTGAGGGCACAGTGGCGGCCTTTGGGGCCACTCAAGTCCTCCATGGAACTGAGACGTTCTCAAGGGGAGTAAGGCCCCTTCCCAGTGCTCACATCCAATCATTAAAATAGACTTTAAAAAAATATAAAATCTGCCTGAGAATGATGGGAATCAGGGACGGTACAGTGGTCAGCCCCTATCCCACTGAGCATTCAGTACCACCATGTGCACCTGGACACGATGTGGGGCCCGTATGGTTCGAGGGGTCTTGGTGGGGAAGCCCCAGCAGAGTGGGGGGCTTGTAATTGTGCCAATTTTCCAAGATGGAGATCTGGAACAGATCAGCCGCAAGGGCCTTCCTTTTAAACGTGGATTACTTATTTTAATCGCCTGTCTTCCCAGGTCTCCTCCAGTCTTTACTCCTTGCTGTTCCTGTTGGTTGGCTTAGGGAGGGACGGGAATCAAACCTCCAATGCTGAGTCAGTAACATAAGCTAAGCGATGCGCTCCCTGGTCCCTTTTCTGGTAGTGGTCATGCTAAAACAATTAGTGTGAATGTAGGAAGAGGCTAGGTCAGGGCATGAGAAGGGAGGTATTTTAACCAATAAACCAAGCAGGAGAAGGCTGGAAGGATTTTAGGATCAAGAAGCAAACCATCCCTGGAGGCTGATTAAAACACCCCTCTGCATGTTTTAAAAACCTGAAGGAAATTTTATTTCTCTTCCCACTGGGATCTGGCCCACCCTCTCGGTGGGACCTGAAGAACTGACTTAAACAATCCACGTTTAAAAGCACCCTGAGCTAGAATTTCCATGGTGACACCCTGAGGGGTGGGCAGTGTTGGGCCAATTGGTTGGGTGTTTGGGGCAGAGAGATCAGGGTTCCTCACCGGAACGTCTTTCTCAAACAAGTGGGCAAACCTGATCTACATCCCAGCCCAAGCGTCCCTGATTCCCACTCATTCTCAGGCCTGCTGGGGAGAACGCGCTCGCGATTTCAGCCCGTCGTCCTCGGGTTGATGTGCTGGGGCGGGGCGGGTCACTTCCTCCGCGCCTGCGCCTGGTTACTCTGTCCCTTTTGGTGCAGCTGTTTAACCTGGGCCAGGATGTCTCGGATCTTCCTCTGAGCCATCTGCAGAAAGAGCAGGCGAGAGGGAGGGTGAGGCCCCCAAAGGCAAGGAAGGAGACAGCCCCACACAGGGACTCTGACCCAGACCACAGGACACACGGGACTTGAGAAAGATGGGGAAGATTGTTTAGAGTGCCCTCAGTCTGCCTCTGAATGGACCCTGAGCACCTACTGGACAATACAGCAAGGAGAGGGGTGGGCGAGGGGGTACACTCATTCCGAATTTAAAACTTAACAAAGCTATCACATTACTGAACCCAAACAGAGTTGCCTGAGTATGTTTTGGTCAAAGGGTCATCAACTAGGAGACTTTGTCAAAATCACAACTCCACTAAGTATCCCCGGAAAAGGGGATGAAACGCCTGGAGATGGCTTAACAAAACAAAACAAAACAAAAATCAGTGAAATAACCACTGTGAAAATGGGCAAAATACCAAAGGGCCCGTATTTTTTACTCTTTATGTCTTAAAGGTTTCTTCCCTAAGAACAGTTTTACAAGGAACATCCACTGCAGAATGCGATTCACTTGACAGAAGTGTCCCAGAGAATGTCTCCTTTCCATGAGCAAGACTGACTGGGCGATAAAATATCCATTTCTTTTCTCATCCAGTGCAAAAAATGGTTAGGGAAGGACCAATGTTAAATAACAGGAAAGATCACCCTAAATTATAAAAAGCCTGTGGTCGTCACGCCGTCACAGACGATCACCAGAGGGCTGTGCGCAGCAGGCGCACGTGGGTGAGCGGGGCTGCGTGTACAAACGAGGCACGTGCGGGTGGGCGGGACTTGACCAAGAGGTGCAGAGGGGGAGTCCCACATGGCGCCGGCCCTGCAGGGAGGGACTCCGGGACTATGGGGGGGGGGTGTCCGGCGTGGTGCCTGCAGGCACACTGGTGGGCGGGGCTACGGGCACCCGCGAGGCACACACAGGTGGGTGGGGACTTGACTCTGGGCCTTGCAGCACCGGCAGGACTTGACACTGCGGCCCCGTGGGTGATAAATTTATATTTTCATATACGCTTTATTAACTTTCTTTCATCTCTGACACTTCTATTATAGAGAAAGGGCAAATAGCAATATTAAAATATTTCCTCTAATTAATTCCCTTTTAATGTGCACAAATTTCGTGCACCAGGCCACTAGTTAATATATAATGTACAAATTATGAAGTCACATATTTATATGAAACACATGAAATTGTCAGTGCTTTCCCTAGGGCATCACAGAGGGAATAAAGCATGCACACCTCACACTCATGCACCTGGAAGAGAACAGGCCAGCCCAGAGGCAGGCAGGGTCCTGGGACTGGTCAAGTCATACTGGCCAACCTCTGGAGTCTTGCTTCTCTGAGCCCTGGGCTCCTGCCACTCCACCTGTCTGTGATGAGGAAATGCCATACATACCTGGCTGGCATAGAAATGCCCGATGATCTTAACGATGACCTGGTCGTTCTCATCAGGGGTCTGATCTCTTGGCACCACCACTTCAGCTGCTGTCAAATTCTGCAACTCGTTCACCTGGGGGTAAGTGGGCAGAGAAGAGCTCAAGCTGCCACCAAGAAACCATGGCTGACGGATGGACTTGAAGAGCATTACGCTAACCAAAACAAGCCAGTCAGAGGAAGGTAAGTATCACATGAGCTCACTCATTTGTGGAATAGAATGGACAACATAAACTGATGAACAAAAATGGATCAAGAGACATAGAGACATCAACAGACCATCAAACCTCAGAGGGAAGGGAGGGGAGGATTTGGGGGGACTGGAGGGTGGGGTAAGAGATCAACCAAAGAACTTGTATGCATGTAAGCATAACCAATGGACACAGACAACAGGGGGGGTGAAGGCAGGGGCGGGCTGGGAGAGGACAATGGGGGGACAGGGGGACATCTGCAATACTTTTAACAATGAAAAACAGAGGGAGGGGCAACAAGCTGGCGACTAGCAGGTGGAAACGGAGTCAGAAGCTCAGCCTGGGGAGCAGAATCAAGGAAATGGGCAAAGTGGAGTCCCAAGATGGGGCAGGGCAGGGGAGCAGGCGGCCACGGCAGAGCTGCTGGGTTTGGGGACTAAGGCCTAGAATTTTCCAAGTGGCCCTCACAGCTCACCGTTTTGCCACCTTTGCCAATAACCCGGCCGGCCGCCGACGCTGGCACCCGGATATGGGTTTCCAGCTTTACTTCCTCTTTGGGACCAAAGAAATTCTCCTCCTTGAGTTTTCCATAAATTCTTCCCTGAGCCTGAGAAGATGAGGTCATTGTTAATCAACGGACCATATATATATGACAAAACACAAAGTACAGCCCCCAAGCTCCACCCGACCCTCTTCTGGCCCACAAGCCCACCCCACCTACAGGAAGATCAACCACCTAGGCCAGGTGATATGAAAGCACTGACCCATCGGGATCCCTTCCGCTTATCTGTATTGGAGAACCTGGGTAGAGTAACCGAATATATTTTTCCTAGAGGAATGTGTTCAGTTTGGTAAAACCAGACCCATCGGGTCTGGGATGAGGGCATTTATTTGGACAATGCAGTGGCTAGCAATTCAGGTCCAAGTGGCAGCTGATCAAGTCGCTCAGGGGACAGGCTATCAGACACTCCACAGCCTGGAGAGCTGTCCCCGTTCTCCGTCCCTGTCAGGCTAAGTTAACAACCAGCTTTGGCTTCTGACCAGAAGTTCGAGAACCCAGGGATGTAGTAGAGACATAAAATGATAGAAGGGAATCTGGCGTTAAAGGCCTTCCCTTCCGCAGTAACTAAGGCAGAGCACAGGGAAGAAGCCTCAGACTCCTTCTTTCCCGCGTGACCTTCGAGAAGTAGCGAGGGAAGCTCGATGCCAGTCTGATTTGCACCCCCTCCCCAGGTCAGTCCCAGTGTGTCCAGCTTAGGAAAACAATAAAGACCAGAACCTTGAATTGGGCCTCTGGGGGTCCAGTGATGATAACCATACGAACTTTGGAGTCAGGAGTTTCTGGAGGAGCAATCTGCAAAGCAAACAGCTGGTCAAAGAGGCGCCCTCACCCTGGCTGGGTGCTCAGTTGGTTAGAGCACATCCCCATACGCCAAGGTTTGTGGGCTCAATCCCTGGTCAGGGCACATAAAGAAGCAACCAAAAAGCAGTAATATGCAAATGAGGTCAGGACTCCGTAAAGGTCACAACCAGCTCAGGAGGAGGGGCTGGGCGCAGCCCCAAGCCTGAGAGAACAACACAGAGGGGCGCCTGCTCCGAGCCTCTGTGGCCAGACTGAGGCTTAGGCCCGCTTCTAAGCCATCAGTAGGACATCCCCTGAAGACTCCCGGACTGTGAGAGGGGACAGGTTGGGCTGGGGGACCCCCTCTCCCCCGCCACTCCAGTGTATGAATTTCGTGCACCTGGCCTCTAGCCCTATATAATAAAAGCCTAATGTGCTAAGTGTGCAGTCAACCAATCATAGCATAAAATGCTAATGATGCTAAGGCCACTCACCTGCTCGCTATGATGTGCACTGACCACCAGTGGGGGCAGACGCTCCAACCAGTAGGTTAGCTTGCTGCTGGGGTCAGGCTGATAGGCACTGAGCGAGACTGGCCGGACATGCCCTGGAGCCCTCCCTCGGTCTCTCCCCAGTTGGCCAACCTCCCACATCCCTCCCCGGCCCTGATTGTGAACCGGTGGGTTCCCTCAGCCTGGCCCTCTCACAATCCGGGACTCCTCAGGGGATGTCAGAGAGCCGGTTTGGGCCCGATCCCGCAGGCCAGGCTGATGAATTCGTGCACAGGGTCTCTAGTGAATGCACAAATGAGTGGAACAGCAAATCAATGTTTCTCTCTCTAAAAAAACAAGTTTAAAATATTTTTTCAATTAAAAATAGAAAAAGAGGAGCCCTCCATCTCCACTGTGCCAGCCCCCCTACTCCCACTATCCACTTCTGAGAACATTGGAAGGAAAAAAAGACTCCACACCTCAAAGTCACTGCCCCTTGTACCAAACTGTTTTGAAGGCACGGATGGGCTTGCTTCAGTGCCAGCCCCCACCTCTTCCCATCACCCAATCTCCTGGGGAGGTTTCAGTGGAGTCTTTTCGGGGGAGAGGGGAGTAATGATGAGATGACCAAGAGGGAGGGCAGTGACCACACTTCCTCAGAGCACACTTCACCAAAACTTTGAGATCACTGAAACAAATGTGCAATTTAACAACGCCCTTGTTTCCCTGTGCCCGTCTCCCTCTCCACAGGACCCCGCCAGGGGAGGTAAAAGACAGCTAACGTTTACTGAGCACCCACTGCCCCCAGGCACTGACTGAACCAGGCTCCAGCTGCATTGTTTCCTGGTGCTATGACGACTGCTACACTGATGAGGAAACGGAGGCTCTGGTCACGCAGCTGGGAATGGGAATTTGAACCCTCGTCAGTCTGTGGCAGAACCCAGCCTCCTTCTCTAGGCTACAATGCCACCTCCTCCCTGGCCTGAAAACTGGATTTCTGTGAAGACCTCAGCAAGGCCAGAAGCCACAGGGAAAAGGACCCAGCACCAGCCAGGCGGGGCGCCTGGGAGCAAAGGCAAGAGGGTGATGGAGCAGAGCAGTTCCGTCGGGGACCGGGAGGGAGGCAGAGCAGATCACCTTGATGGAGGCGCTGGCGAAACGGGAGAGCTGTTTGATGTGCTGCCCCTTCTTGCCGATGATGGCGCCCACCGCCTGGGCAGGGATGAAGACCTGCACCATCTCCTGCTCCGGAGCCTGCTGCCAAGACAGGGTGTGTCATCACCACAGGCCCAGAGCCACAGCCTAGAAGCCCCTCCACACCCCTGCTGTGCACCCTCAAGGAGAAAGGGGTGCAGGCACCCAGCCAACCTGGGCAACACCCTCTCTGGCTCTCCCTAAGCCCAGCAGGCATCAAGGGAAGAAGCTGGAGGAAGAGGAGGAGGGAAGAAGAGTGCTGTCAGCATCCCTGGCAGCATCTGAGATTACCCTCCACGGAGTCAAGGTTCTGACTGTTGCCAGGGGCTGGGAACAATGGAGGAGAAGCAACCTCAGGTCCTCCTACCTCCCCACAAACCCCCAAGGATCGGGGCTGTTTAAGGGAGGCCGGCGCCGGGCCCAGGGGTTCTGGGAGGAGGCTTTGCACTTACCATAAAGGAGCTGTAGGGAGCAGCTCCCGTGACACTGCTGGGAGGCGGTGGGACCGCACTGGACGAAGCTGGGAAGAGACCCACGGCAGCCAAGTTCAGGCCGGGGATGAGATGAGACTGCAGCTGGGGGGAAAGGCGAGGAGGGGAGGTCAGCTCGGGCTGACTGGGCCCGGTGGTCGCTTGTGTGTGTGGCCCTGGCTGGACTAAGAGGGCGAGTACCCCAAGACAGGGTCGGCCAAAAACAGACGAATGGCATGCTTTTACACAAACACCGCCTGCCCTTTGGGTTCTCACATGTGTACTTGTGGAGTTACGGACTGAGAGCTAGCAACTCCAATCAATTTTATTCCGTCAGGAGCCCGTCCTCTCCAGCTCATTCTACCCTGAGACAGGGGACAGACTCACAGCCCTGTACTGCCACACACCTACGTGAGACGCGGCAGGTACAGGTCTCTGTGTGACTTCCAGGACTCACCTTCCTACACCCTTGCCCCACTCCCTTTGAAAATCAGATGGAAGTGATGGACCCGCTAAAGTCTACATGAACACAAGTTTACATATAATGATAAAAGCCCTATTAGTCAAACTGAAAGGCCTCAAGGCCACACCACACAGCACTTGGCCTGCCCGTCCCATGAGGAAGACCCACTCTGTGTCGCTCAGGCTCGGAGAGGGGCAGCAGGTGCCTGGCACTCACACTCATGGCGGCCACGTCATTCTCATAGGCCTCCCGAACTTTCTTCATGATCTCCTGCTCGGCCCGGCAGCAGTTCTCGATGGCCCCCTTCACGGTGATGGTCCTCTCGGGGTTATAGAGGGTGAGGTCCTGCAGCCTGTGGGGAGAGCAGAGCAGTGTCCCCCTCCACTTGAGGGACAGGCCCGGGCCCAGCTCCATTGCTGCAAGCTGCTTAACCTTTGCCAGACAGCTCTGTCTCTGGCCTTCGCTTTGTAACCAGGGCAGGGGGATGTGCAGGGAGATGAGAACACCCAACCGAAACCCCTCTATCTGTGAGGACTCCAATCACAGGTTGTCATCACGGGGGAAGCAAGAAGGATGCTCCTTTCCCCGGGGGTTCTAAGCCATCCACTTCCTGTGCCTTTCCAGAACAGAGCAGCACTCTGCCCACCACAAGTCACTGATGAGAGGACACACGGTGCTCACAGGAGCGAATCCACCCAGACAGGCAGGCCACCGCATACGCTCTGTCCTCAGAAAAGGACCCAGGTTTGAAACACAAGCCCTGGCTCCCAGCTGCAGCCTCTCCTGAAGATGCAGAGCACTTGAGGTCTGCGGTGGTGGTGGGGACCAGGACTGAGGAGGCGGCACCCTAACAGTCCCCTGTCGTCGTCCCCCCCAGCCCACACCGCGGTGTGATGGGAGAGCCCCAGTCCTTGTCAAAATAAACACTCTTCACCACCTCTGAGTCTTCTTTAATGGGCAGAGACTGCATCCAACTTAAGGGACAAGAAGTATTAAGGTTCAGCCATGAAATAGGGCCGACCCGGGCCCCCCGGCACCCCATTCACACAGAAGGAAATACAAGGGAGCCTCACGAGGAGATGGTGATTTTCGTCTCCGTGTCCTGCTCCACCTTCTTCAGGTCGCGTCCCTCCTTGCCAATGAGACGCCCCACGAAGGTATTATGGGCCAGGATCTTCAGGGGAACCTCATCAGCCCTTCGGGAGACAAGGGAAGAAGTGCGGGTCATGTGGAGACGCAGCCATCATGCCACCCCGATGAGGTTTTTACCCTCAAACCACAGGACAAAACCATGTTAGAAGAGAACTAAACCCAGATTAGTGGCTGCTTAGGATGAAGAAATGGGGTAGTTGGGGTGGACTGCCAAGGGGCACAAAAACTATGCTGATAATGGACATGTTCATTATCTTTTTTTAAAATATATTTTATTGATTTTTTACAGAGAGGAAGGGAGAGAGAGAGTTAGAAACATCGATGAGGGAGAAACATCGATCAGCTGCCTCCTGCACGCCCCCTACTGGAGATGTGCCCGCAACCCAGGTACATGCCGTTGACCGGAATCAAACCTGGGACCTTTCAGTCCGTAGGCCGACGCTCTATCCACTGAGCCAAACCGGTTTCGGCCATTATCTTAATGTGGTGATGGTTTCACAGGTATCTGCATATTAAAAGTCATTCAACTGTACACTTTAAAAATCAATTGAAAATAAAAAGTGAAAATGCCACACTGTAGAAATATCTGCAGTAGCCCTAGCTGGTTTGGCTCAGTGAAAGCATCAGCCTGTGGACTGAAGGGTCCCGGGTTTGATTCCGGTCAAGGGCACATGCCCGGGATGTGGGCTCAATCCTCAGTAGGGGATGTGCAGGCGGCAGCCGATCAATGATTCTCTCTCATCAGATGTTTCTATATCTTTTCCCCTCTCCCTTCCTCTCTGAAATCAACAAAAATATATTTTTTTTAAAAAAAGAGAGAAATATCTGCAGCTATAAAAAATGAATTGGGTCAGTATGTATTGGTGCATGAAAATGAAAAAGCAAAGTACAAAACGGTTTTATCAATATGCAATAAAATGTGCATTATGACCCTCTTTATGAGAAAACACACCTGTGCTTGTGCGCATATATGCTTCCGAGTGCACAACGCTTCCAGAGGGCATACACACAAGGTGTTACTTGTGGGAAAGAAGATTTCAGTGTATAACATCTCCCGTGTCTCTGTGCTCTCGCTAACACGGGTTGGGTTGGGTTCAGGAAGGGGGCGGTCTCCACGTTCGCAGGGAAGCGGAAGCCTTACGTTTTGGTGTCCTTGGCCTCCTTATGCATGATCTCCAAGATCATCTTACAGGCGGAGGAGCAGCCCTCGGGGGTCGAGTGGACACTGATGGCCTTCTCGGCGGCCCCTGCGTTCTCCTTCCTGTGCACGTCGATCCTGAGGACCACAAGGACGGGGCGGCTGGTCAGTCCGCCCTGGGGGAAGCAGGTCTTTTCCGGGCTCCCCCAACCTCAGGCACAGAAGCAGTTAGTTCTACTTGGAACAAAGCCCATCAAAGGCAGAATGGGGGAGGGGGGGGAGGGCCAGGGACACATGGCCGGCCTGTGCCCTGGATCCTGTCTTAATTAGGAGGTGGCGGTTGGAATGATGGCATCTACCATGGGACTGCCAGGTTGGGGATCAGCAGCCCATACTCTCATTTGTGAATTCTGTATTTCCCCCTGAGACAACTGTAAAGGGGAGGCACATTGTCCCAAATAAGAAGAAAATAATGAAGGATGTATTATGAATAAGGACACCAGGTGACCTGTTCTCTCCCAGGCACACTGATCAGCTGTAAAGATCACAGAAGAGTGGTGGTGGCGGAACAGGAGATGGGACGGACTTAGGGCCTATGACCGAGGGCCCACACTTTGGCAGGCTGACCAGTCCTGCTGACACCAACAGTGGTGCTAAAACCACAGAGAATGACCGGCTCACCAAGACCGGGCTGGCTTGCTGAGGCTTCCTATGAGGAATTTTAGATCCCTTTTCACTAACAGCAGGACGAGGTCCAGCCATGGCCACCACAGGATGCACCACATGCCCATTCTGCCTCCCCGCCTGGCCCCGCCTACCCAGGAGGCTGGGATTGGAAGCAGTGGCTCCTGAACGGAAAAGAATGAACGTGTTCCAGCCGATATTTCCTACTGATGTCACTCAGTGTGCTTCCAGGAGGCACCCACTCCCCAGGGACGAACCACCATTTCCTGGCACCCATCTCCATCCCCCAGCACCCCAGACTCACTTGGACTGGGTCTGTTTTGTGATATTTCGGATGGTGGCGCCCTCCTTGCCAATGATGGCGCCCACGTACTGGGTGGGCACCAGGAGCCGCAGGGGGATGTCCACTTGCTGCTGCTTGGCAGGGGCCCCGGCTGCCACAGGCGAGCCTTGCCGAGGCTGACCCCGAGAGCCAAAGCCCCCTCGGCGCCCATTCTCAGGACCCTGTGCTATCTGCTCGTCGGGAATATAGGAGACCTTCAAGGCATGGTTCTCCAGCTGGTGGCCATTCAGCTTCATGATGGCTCTGGGGACAGAGAGAGGATCTACTGGTTACTCCAACGTATGTCAATCACACCAAATGCCCTCCATGGGTAAAGCACTTAAGAAAGGGATAGGACCACCTGCCCACCATTCCCACCTCCACCTTAGGGACCCTTCCAGTCTACATGGCCCAAGACATCAAAGGGAAATGTAAATTAGTTCTTTCCAATTAATGTTGGGATCAGCTTGTCAATTTCAGCCAAAACTACCTATACAAGTCATGTAAGAATCGCATGATAAATGAATAAATACAATAAATAAAGGTGATAATTCACAGGACTTGGTTTTATTCCTATTGAGTCTGGCACCTTCTATGTTTAAGGAAACTGTAAAAAAAGTTAAGAGTTGGAGACAGACTGGTTGCTTATCACCATGGAAGCAGGAGTTGGTGTATCTGGAATGTCTAACCGGCTGAATTACACTGGAGGGAGGGGTCAAGACCCCCATTCCCAAACCTGTCGCCGGTTAGAAATGTAAACAAGGCAACAGCAGGTATGGGAGTGAGCAAGTGCTGCCACGATCTTTAAAGCCAGGCTAAAAACCACAGGCTGGCCACAAGGGGCAGTAGGAGCCTCCAGAAAACTGTGAGCCCAGGAGACGTCTAGAATAATGAGATCTGAGAAAGTGGTGGGATTTTACAGTGTAGCCTAAGTTGGAGGAAACAGAAAGGATGGAGGCAGCATGATGAAGCTGCAAGAGAGTCATCAAGAGCAAAAGGTGGCCAAAGGCCCATGTACTGACAGGGTCCATACAGATAAATGGGTAGATGGGTAATGTGTCAGTACCAGTGAGTGAGCAGTGTTCATTACTCAGCCAAAGGGAGGAGGAGCTGGACCGTATGGGTGTAAGAGGACTGGAAGGACCCTAGCAAGCATACACTGGGCCCATGGCAATAAGATGTCTGCCCGGCCACAGCCTATCATTAACAAATCCTTATTCTTTAAACACAGCAGTTCCTCCTCACTATCGCTAGATGGCGCCACCAACACAGCAAAGCCCTGCTGTTCTCCAGCAACTGAGATCTCTCTCGGAAGCCAACCTTTTCCCCTAGGGTTTTCCCATCTTCCCTGGGAGTTCTTTGGGCCCCTCCCTTTCCATCTATTTGCCATCAATCCTAATGAGTTACTGAATCTTTGAGATTCCTGAACCAACTACCCAGCAACACCCCACAAAGGCCCTCCCAGCCCCACTCTCCGGCCCACTCACTGCCTGGTCTGTTCCCGGTTGGAATAGGTGACATTCACCACGGCCGTCTCACTTTCCGTGTTCACTGGCGGGGGGAGCAAAACAGAGGCCAGGGTTAGGGCAGTGAAATCTGGAGAAGCCACTCGTGAATCCTGTGTGTGGAAAGCTCATCCTTACACGCTGTGAGGGACAGGCGTGGGGCAGAACCTTGGGAGCTTGTGACATACTTGAATGGCAAGGCCAAACGGTTCCTCTTCCGGCCCCTTTTACCAGAACTCCTAGGAAACTTAAATTTACATCCTTGCGTTTCCCTTTCTACATCTTCCTTTGATTTCCCTTCCCAGCCCCCAAGAGAGCTGGGCATACAAAAGGATGGAGTCCACACATCAGCAGCAGGTCAGACGCCCACACAAGAGCCTGCGAGATACATTTACCCTTGGAAAGTTAAACTAGTTAAAAATCAACACACACTGAGGTTAGCAATTTACAGAAGTAAACATCCCAAGAAACGGCTTTAAGGGTATGGCTGAAGGTTTTGGGGAACACCCAAATCCATTTCAGAGGCTGAAGTACCCTCAAGGCTCCATCAGTCAAATGCATGTGTACTGGGAGCGAGCTACTGGGTAGACAGGAGTGGCTGCTGTGGCCCAGGGAGTGGGAATGAGCATGTCTCCATCTCTTCCAGAGGAAAGGACTTCCCGGCTACTCCAACGTCACTGACCGTGGAGATGCACATATTCAGGGCATCACCAACGCAGGACACCAGTCGTGAATCCTCCCAAACTCTTCATAAGCAGCCTTTGACTTCCATTTGATTACCGTACACATCCTTTCCCACAGGGAGGAGAATGGATCGGACATTAGAATCTCAGGCAGTCTGGGCACATAGCTCTCCTTTTAAATTAATAAAATTAACCTTCTGTCATGTGCATCATTGTCCTGTGATTTGGGGTCCCCTGGGCCTGCTCAACCCCAGGGTGGAGGACATGGACAAAACTCAAGCCTCGCTCTAGCTCGTTTGGCTCAGTGGATAGAGCGTCGGCCTGCGGACTGAAGGGTCCCAGGTTCGATTCCAGTCAAGGGCATGTGCCCAGGTTGTGGGCTGGGTGTGCAGGAGGCAGCCAATCAATGATTCTCTCTCATCATTGATGTTTCTATCTCTCTCTCTCCCTCTCCTTTCCTCTCTGAAATCAATACAAATAAAAATATTTAAAAAAACACACAAGAAAACCCAAAACACTCAAGCCTCTGTCCCACAAGCTGAGGAAAGGCACGTGGCCACCAAACCTCCAGTGTTCTCCCACCTGGGTGGTGAGGAGGATTCTGCAAGAATAATCTTCTAGCTGGCCAGTGTGTCTCAGTGATTGAGCATCGACCCAGAAATCATGAGATCATAGTTTGATTCCTGGTCAGGGCACATGCCTGGGTTTCAGGCTCGATCCCCAGTAGAGGGCAGGCAGGAGGTAGCAGATCGATGTTTCTCTTACATTGATGTTTCCCTCTCTCTCCCCCTTCCTTTTTCTCTAAAAATCAATAAACATTATTTTTAAAGAAAAAAAAAGTAATAAATCCTCTGCTTATTTTTTCACTGACCAAAAAACATGTCGCTAACAATCAGGGATTCTAACAAAAAAAGAGACAACCAGTTGATTATTCCAGCTAAAAAGGGGGAATCGAAATGCTTTTCAAGTAAAAGAGTTGCAGACTTATCCATGATAAACACTCAATTTCCATTCTTAAACTATTTCTAAAGTCTTTTTTTAAAATAGGTTTTTATTGATTTTTAGAGAAAGAGGAAGAGAGAAGGAGAGATAGAAACATCAATGAAAGAGAAACATCGACTGGCTGCTTCCTGCAAGCCCCATACATGGGGACCGAGCCCACCCTGACCAAGAATCGAACCAGTGACCTTTTCCCGTATGGGACGATGTTCAATCCACTAAGCCACACCGGCTAGGGCTATTTCTAAAATCTTAGTTCTACCTCGGTTGACCCCTAGCGGCCTGGGACCCTATGTCAAGAATGAGTGATTTTGTTCAAGTCTCATTGAACAGAGGAGGGACCTGTCGCAAGATAAGAGCTACATGTCCAGATCCTCAGTCCAGTGTCTCTACCACACTCTGTCCTCTATGGGCATGTCAAACAGATCTGCCCATGGAAAATGAGGAGAGCAGATCCCCCAAAGTCCCCCAACACCCACCACCCACCACCTCTGCCCACTCTTACCTTGTTCACAGTTCTCTACTGTTCCATACTGAGCAAGCAGGCTGTCCAGGACCTAGGAGCACGAGAAGGAAGGAAAGCTACTCTGAGCATCCCAGGAACTAGCCCAAGGCCAGCCACTAGACACCCCGCATCCCAAAGCACTGGGGCACAGGCTGAGCCTTGGGTGGGATTGAACATCATTACCTGTTCAGTTTGCCCTTTCTGGGGCACTAACGCTGGTGGTGACCTGTCGGGGTTTCTTTGCAGACATGTACTTAAGCTCAAAGAGGGATTGGGGGCCTTTTTAGAAGTAGACCTGGGCCACCTGGGGCCCGAAATCAACTTCTGCCATCACTAAGTTTGGGGCTCAGGGAACACCCTTCCCACCTCCTTCACTATAGGGACGAACGTTCCAAGGACTAACATTGGTCGTCTTAGGTTAAGGACGAGACCCAGCCAACTTCCACCCAGCATCCCTGGCCTAGCACCAACCACACCACCAGTGGACCAGACCTCCCCAGTCATCTAAGCCATACTCAGGCTGACCCAGGCTTCATTCCAGTCTCCACTACCCATACCCCTGAGAGTTCCCCCAGTCACTTACTTCCCATCGCAGCTGGGGTGGGATATTTCGGATCTGAATTTTCCGACTCCTGAAATTAGAGGGAACGGGATTAGTGACCGTTTGGAATGCTTCAGGGGACTGTGACTTGGCTGTTTGCAATCCCTGTGCCAGGCTATCTCCCCACCTTCTCCTCCACACCAGCGTCTTAGAGTCTAAGAATGATAAACTTTGGGAACAGAGATTTGGTGTGGCGATAACAATTGTTATCACTGTTACCAGATAGGAAGATCAAAATCAGATGCCCCTAAGCATTACTAGGGTAACGTCATTCCCTAAAAATCACATCTGCTTCGTCTCTCTACTCAGGTTTCTCACTGGAGAAACTTTTATTCAGTAACCATCTATAACGCGCACCCCTCCCATGTTTCAGAAATATAAAGCCACATAAGACATTACTCATTAATCCATTAACTATTTACACAAAATAGGCAAAGTGCCTGGCCTCAAGGTGCTCAGTTTATTAGGGAAGACATATATGCAAACAAACAATATCAGGGTCATAGTGCAGAAGTGCTTCGTGCAGGTATAAATTTAAACCTGGCCTCCACTTCCTAGCACTGATCTTTAAAAGATTTAAAAAAAAAAGATTATTTAATTCCTTTCAGGCTTTGTTTCCTCCTTTGTAAAACAGGGATAAGACCTATTCAAGGGGTGGTATACAAGGTAATGTTAGACAATGTTATAAAGAGCTTAGCAAAGGGCTTAGAGTAAGTGCGAAAAGTATAATACTAGATGCATTTGCGAATACTAAAGTGGGAGTGATCAACACACATAACCCAGCATTCTGACCACCACCTCCCCTCCTCTCCCCAGTTAACCACACTTTCTCCTTCCCATCTTTCAAACACCCCTTAAAACTGTAATTCCCCCCCCCCCCCAAGGCTTTCAGGTTCAAGGTTGACTCCCAGGGAAATTGGTTACCACCCAAATCGATGCCCTAATCCTCAGGCTTAAACATTTTAATTGACTTGTCTGCATTGGTCAATTGTCATTACAGTCGTGGCCTATCCATCCTTGATCACAAAATCTTAGTTCAGGGACACAGTCCAATAAAATTCTAGTGGTATGAGGAAAAACTGGACTAGGAAGCAAGAAAGTCCAGTTCTAGCCCTTAAACTGCCTCAGGCTGGGTGTCAGGCCTCAGTATCCCTAAGCAATGGGATCAGGTCAGTTTCTGACAGTTTCTGACAAGCCAGGAGAAAGGAGTGTTGAAACCCATGGCACCAAGGGAGGGAAGGGATGCTAAACTCTAACTACAGATGTTTCCAACGTGGCTCTGTCCTGGGCCAGCTCACTCACTTCCCCCCTGGGGGACCGCGAGTGTCTTCAGCTGTAAAATGGAACCGAAAGGGTCTCCAAGACCCTTCTAGCTCTGCGCTGAGCGTGGAACGTCACGGATGACGTATGTTAAGGACACCTCTCCCGGGGATGAAGTAACTGAGGAGGAAATGAGGGTGAGTGTGAAGAGAATCTGTGTCCATGGTTGTCTACTTTGGTTGGCTCATGAATCTGATCTGAGGTCAGACGACAGCAGAACAAAAGAATAAACATCAGATACAAGTCCGGTTCCAGGTCCACAGATCCACCCTCTTGTGATAACTCGCTGGCCAAGAGGGAGAGACTCGTTTGGTGGCCAAATGGACAGAGAAAATCCAGGACCCCTTACAGTGCGTCACGGATGACGTATGTTAAGGACACCTCTCCCGGGGATGAAGTAACTGAGGAGGAAATGAGGGTGAGTGTGAAGAGAATCTGTGTCCATGGTTGTCTACTTTGGTTGGCTCATGAATCTGATCTGAGGTCAGACGACAGCAGAACAAAAGAATAAACATCAGATACAAGTCCGGTTCCAGGTCCACAGATCCACCCTCTTGTGATAACTCGCTGGCCAAGAGGGAGAGACTCGTTTGGTGGCCAAATGGACAGAGAAAATCCAGGACCCCTTACAGTGGAAGTCAAACTGTTGGAGAATCGAGGAAGGAATTATGGCACCAGTGGAAGACTGAGATCAGAGATCTAGCTCACAGCCATGTCCCCAAGCCCCCTCCCCCCCCTCAAGGGACCTCTCTGGAAGAAGGCAGGGGGGTGGCGGCTGTCTGCCTAAAGCAACCCCAGTGCAGTAGTTCAGTCTGAATAGCTTTCAAATGGCCTTAGTATTATCTCAGGTCAAAGGTCAAAATACCCTCCTCCTACTTCAAACTCCTAGTTTTAGGGGCTTTCTTTTCAGGGTGGGGAAGGGTTGGAGAGGGGTTGGGGTGGTGAAATCAAATATCTGCTTGGGATGTTAATCCATATCCTGAAAGCAATGGCAGTCTGGAATGTGTGGAATGTTCCAGGAGAAGGGGGGGAGGGGGCAGGGCCATCCAACCAATGAAGGAAAAGACATCTTGTAGCCCGCCCTCCTTCACCCCTCAGGGCACACACCCAGCCCTGGGAGCCCTGGGAGCCCACGCCAAGCCCCTTCAGGCCTCCAAAAGGCCTTTCAGTAAAGTCCCCAACCCTGACAAAAACAAGAGAGGACACGAGGAACCTTTGTCTTTAAGCCCTTGGCCTGTCTCTCTAAAGTTCGGTGCTACCTAGTTTCTTTCCGGCCCAAAGCACTTGGGGCAACGCAGACAAATGGACTCTCTTTCCTCGGGCCCCTGGGTAACTCATTCCACTTACAAACATTTACAGCTGCAGCCGGGCAAGGGCAGTGCTGAGGGTGGGGGGGATCCAGGTGGAAGCTAAGAGAGCCCTGACTGCTGGGTACCTTAGTTTCCTCCTGCGGAAGATGGATAGACAGGGCTTTGAGGACTGAAAGCGGGTGCCTACCATGCCACGGTGCTCAGTCTGTCCCGGGCCCCGGGAGCCTGCAGGTGCCCAGGTAAGCACGGGAAGAGGCAGGAAGGCAGGGCTGACCATGCGCAGCTCAGAGTGACAGTAAAGCAGTTCAGCCTTCTGCACTGGCGGGGAAGTAACACAGCCTAGAGTCCCACGTCCCCGTGACAACTAAAGGGACCCGCTCCAGCACCTAGTGGACCCACTGGAGCTGAGCAGCGCCTTTGCTCTGCAGGTAATAGACAGGCACGATACAGAGCCCAGCCTGAACCCCAACATCTGCTGCTCAGGAAAGGCAAGAGAACTCCTAGCGACGGGAAACCACACCACCCACCCCCCCGAGCTGATAAACCTGTTGAGTGAAAGAAAGAAGCCACTAGCCCCAGGCAGAGCAAGTGAGATGCACTGGAGTAATTATTTCCCTGGTGCCAACACCCCGTATGTATGTATGTATGTGTTGATGTATGTATGTATGTATGTATGTATGTATCTTCAGCTGACCTCTGCCTGCCCTGACCTGTGGGGCAGTTACTGGGCCCTGGGGCTGCTCCCCAGATACAGAGCAACCCTAGGGACCCACCTCTCTAAAGCGAGAGACAGGCAGGGGGCACGAGGACCACAGGAACCAAGGGACCATTCTTCTCAAGCCCCGGGCAGATTCCAGGAGAGATCAGAGGAGAGAGCACCCAGGCCCAGCACAGGAGCTGGTAAGCGATGCAGGAAGTGCGGGGCTGGGCACCCAGAAGTACAGCTGGCAGTTCTCCCTGGGCAGGAAGCCCTGTCATTTTCACCTTTTCAGAAAAGTGTCACTGACAGACTGAATGGGAAAATGGGTCAACTTGGAAGAGCCTAGTATTTCACACCAGACTCAGATTCAGTGCCTCCTATAAACCCCTCATTCCGGGCTGCGTTTTACAGGGGGTCCTGAGATTGGGGGGCTGAGTGTCTTTGCCAAGTCACACAGCTGCCTAGAGCCACAGCCAGGATTCGAACCCAAAGCTTATCTCTTTCCAGGCTCGTTGCACTGTCCACTCCGCTGCCTTTTTTTTTTTTTAAATATATTTTATTTATTTTTTACAGAGAGGAAGGGAGAGGGATAGAGCGTTAGAAACATCGATGCGAGAGAAACATCAATCAGCTGCCTCCTGCACACTCCCCACTGGGGATGTGCCCGCACACAAAGTACA
>NW_006298628.1:2470051-2477944 GCF_000327345.1 Myotis davidii
GCTCCATCTGCTGCTCAGGAAAGGCAAGAGAACTCCTAGCGACGGGAAACCACCACCCACCCACCCCCGAGCTGATAAACCTGTTGAGTGAAAGAAAGAAGCCACTAGCCCCAGGCAGAGCAAGTGAGATGCACTGGAGTAATTATTTCCCTGGTGCCAACACCCCGTATGTATGTATGTATGTATGTATGTATGTATGTATGTATCTTCAGCTGACCTCTGCCTGCCCTGACCTGTGGGGCAGTTACTGGGCCCTGGGGCTGCTCCCCAGATACAGAGCAACCCTAGGGACCCACCTCTCTAAAGCGAGAGACAGGCAGGGGGCACGAGGACCACAGGAACCAAGGGACCATTCTTCTCAAGCCCCGGGCAGATTCCAGGAGAGATCAGAGGAGAGAGCACCCAGGCCCAGCACAGGAGCTGGTAAGCGATGCAGGAAGTGCGGGGCTGGGCACCCAGAAGTACAGCTGGCAGTTCTCCCTGGGCAGGAAGCCCTGTCCTTTTCACCTTTTCAGAAAAGTGTCACTGACAGACTGAATGGGAAAATGGGTCAACTTGGAAGAGCCTAGTATTTCACACCAGACTCAGATTCAGTGCCTCCTATAAACCCCTCATTCCCGGCTGCGTTTTACAGGGGGTCCTGAGATTGGGGGGCTGAGTGTCTTTGCCAAGTCACACAGCTGCCTAGAGCCACAGCCAGGATTCGAACCCAAAGCTTATCTCTTTCCAGGCTCGTTGCACTGTCCACTCCGCTGCCTTTTTTTTTTTTAAATATATTTTATTGATTTTTTACAGAGAGGAAGGGAGAGGGATAGAGAGCTAGAAACATCAATGAGAGAGAAACATCGATCAGCTGCCTCCTGCACATCCCCCACTGGGGATGTGCCCGCAACCCAGGTACATGCCCTTGACCGGAACCGAACCCGGGACCCCTCAGTCCGCAGGCCGACGCTCTATCCACTGAGCCAAACCGGTTTCGGCTCCGCTGCCTTTTTATAAAATATTTTCTTGATTGATTTCAGAGAGGAAGGGAGAGGGGGAGAGATAGAAACATCAATGACCAGGAATCGACCTCTTTGTTCTTGGGTTGGTGCTCAACCACTGAGCCACCCCAGCCAGGCTCTTTGTTTATATTGAACACTGACTAGATATTTGATAATATTGTTAATTTTTTAAAAATCTCAGTGATGGCCCTGGCCAGGTAGCTCAGTTGGTTCAAGTGCCATCCTGATATGCCAAGGTTTCGAGTTTGATCCTCAACCGATGAGTGCATTAATAAATGGAACAACAAATCTTTCTTTCTCTCACTCCCATCTCCTCCTCTCTAAAATCAGTGACGCCCTGGCTGGTGTGGCCAGTGGGTTGGGTGTCATCTGTATACCGGAAGGTGGCAGGCTGATTCCTGGTCAAGCTACAAACCAGGTTTTTGGTTCCCTCAAATTGCGGGGGGGGGAGAACGGCACACACCAACGGTGTGCCAATAGATGTTTTTCTCTCACATCGATGCTTCTCTTTCTCTCCCTTCCTCTCTCTAAAAATCAACTTTTTTTAAAAAATGGTTTAAAAAAATTAACGATTTTTAAAGTTCTTATATTTTTAGAAATATGTATGGAAATAATTGCAGATGAAATGGCATAACTAGGATTTGCTCCAACGTAATCAGGGGAACAGAACAAAAGAAAACCATTTAGATATAAATTGATAATTTTTAAAACTAGGGGGTGGGCACTGAAATTTATTACATTATCCTCTCCGCATTTTTATGCTTTTTTTTTGTAGTACAAGGGTTGTAGTTCTTTTAATTATTCTAGCTCATTTGATTTTGAAGTTATTAAAGGTTCCAATTTTTTTTTTGTTAATCCTTACCCAAGGATAATTTTCCATTTTTAGAGAGTGGAAGAGAGGGGGAGAGGTGAGGGAGAGAGAAAATCGATGAGAAAAACATCTATTGGCTGCCTCCCGAACTCACCTGGACTAGGGACAGAACCCTTGCCCTTCGGAGCTCAGATCAATGCTCTAACCACGGAGTCACGCTGGGCAGGGATAAAGGTTCCAAATGGATGCGTATGAGGCTTTCCTATTGGTGTTTTATTAGCAAGAATCCAGCCCCTGGTTAGGGGCCTGCTGGGGGCAGGAAGGGTATGGAGGAGCAGACATATGGGACCTTCTCACAATGCACAAAGGAACAGTGACTCCTGTCCCGGGGAGGTGGGGAGGGCTGAAGACTGCCTCAGGGACTGTTCTTTTTGCAAACCTGCTCCTACCTCTTTCCACCCCCAATCCCAGACAGGAAGGAGCCATCTTCAATCCTGAAGATGGCCTCACCCCTCCCTAGAGGGAGGGGTTTCTTTAAACCAGGGCGGGGCCAGCCAGCAGAAGGGAGGAAGGAGGCAGTAGGGTTTTGGAAATCTTGTTTAGCTTGAGGCTCCAATCCCCAGAGGCTCCTATTGTGAGTCAAACCTGGACTTTTATCTCCACAGAGATCTCCAGATTAGATCCTTCACCTCCACCCCTCCCCCAGGCCGTGACTCCCTCTGCCTAGCAGGCTGTGGGGCCTTGGGCAAGTCAAGCCTTCAACTCTCTGGACCTGTTTCTTACATCTGGGAAAAAAGATAAGGATTAGTCAGCTTTACAGGATCTTGGGTACCCCTGATCCCTGTTCACCTACATTCATAAAGGGATTTTCTGTGCCCTAATGGTCTGTTAATAATGCTCACCTTTCTGCCCAAGCTGGTTTTGCTCAGTGGCTAGAGCATCCGCCTGGGAATGAAGGATCCCGGGTTCGATTCCCATCAAGGGCACATGCCCAGATTGCAGGCTCGATCCCCAGTACCGAGCGTGCAAGGGGTAGCTGATCAATGATTCTCTCTCATTAATGTTTCTCTCTCCCTCTCCCTTCCTCTCTGAAATCAATAAAAATATATATATTTTAAAAATAATAACTCTAACCTTTCTTTTGAGACTTGGTTCCCATTAGAAGCCGTGATCACTCTCCGCCAGAAAAATGCCAACATTTTTGCCCACAATTTCAAAATGTCAGGGGTTAATGAAGACTTTGGAATCCTTCATAATAGAGACACCCTCCCACAGATCTACACACTTAACTTCATCCCCAATGATGTCCACATCTTCACTCAAACCTGCAGGTCTGTCAGGAAGAAAGCCAAGCTTGACTGGGGTTGGGGGTTATTGCTTAGATCAGTGATGGTGAACCTTTTGAGCTTGGCGTGTCAGCATTTTGAAAAACCCTAACTTAACTCTGGTGCTGTGCCACATATAGAAATTTTTTGATATTTGCAACCAGAGTAAAACAAAATGTATATTTTTGATAATTATTTTATATATTTAAATGCCATTTAACAAAGAAAAGTCAACCAAAAAAATGAGTTCGCGAGTCACCTCTGACACGCGTGTCATAGGTTCGCCATCACTGGCTTAGATACTGGAAATGAGGGAGCAACGGAGATGTTTCAAACCTGCAGAAACACACCAGGCTCGTTTAATTCCAATCATCAGTCAAAAAGCTCCATACCAGGACTTTTCTCAAGGTTTCCGGAGGCCGCTGCTGGAGTCATTCATTCCACAGGTTTTCTTGGCACCTACTAGGCACGGGCCTGTGCTGTCCACACTGCAGGAGCCACTAGTCACATGTGGCTATTGAGCACTTGGAATGTGGCTACTGCAGCTGAGCAACTGAATTTTAATTCCATTGAATTTTAACTGTTTATATAATTTAGCTTTTTCATCTTTAAAGTTTATGAAATCTAAATACAGAACAAATGTTTCCACTGAAAACTTAGCCTATGAATTGAGATGGGCTTTCAATGTGAAAACAGACACACTGGAATTCCTAGGACTTAGTGCCCACCCCCAAGTAAAATATCTCTCATTGTTCATAATGATTCCATGTTGAACAAATCTTTTCATTTAATTTTTAAATTAATCTCTGAATTAATCTTTTCATAAATTTCCCTTTTCTTTCTTTTTTTTTTTTTAAATATATTTTATCGATTTTCCACAGAGAAATACATTTTTGTTTTGAGAGTTAGAAACATCGATGAGAGAGAAACATCGATCAGCTGCCTCCTGCACATCTCCTACCGGGGATGTGCCCGCAACCCAGGTACATGCCCTTGACCGGAATCGAACCTGGGACCCTTCAGTCCGCAGGTCGACGCTCTATCAACTGAGCCAAACCGGTTTCGGCCCCTTTTCTTTTTTAATGTAGCTATTAGAAAATGTACACTTACACGGGTCCCTCAATGCATTTTTGTTTTGTTTTGCTTTTTTAATCCTCACCCAAGGATATTTTTTCCACTGACTTTTTTTTTGAGAGAGAGAATGGAAGGGAGAGGAAGAGACATATCGGTTGGTTGCTTTCCACATGCCCCCAACCAGGGCCGGGAGCCCGCAATCCAGGCACGTGCCCTTGACCGGAATCGAACCCGGGACCCTTCAGTGTGCAGGCCGAAGCTCTACCCACTGAGCCAAACCAGCTAGGGCTGTATTTCTCTTGGATGGGGCTGGGCACAATGCTACAGTGCGGAGCCTAGAGATGACAGGCGTGCCTCCTGTTCTCATGGAGTTTACAGTCCAGCAGGGCACCCCACTTTGGTTTGGAATGGGAGAGGGGAACGGACAAAGGTAACTGAGGCGTGGAGGTGGGCTGTCCATTGGATCCCTTCAGAAGTGGGTGATCTGACTCCTCAACAAGAGTCCCAGGCGGCTGACACGGGAGTAGAAAAAGTGCTCTCCCAAAGCTGGCTCCCTTCCCAGTTGTTTTTCCAAAGTATGTATGGAAGTCACACATAAAATAAAAAAGATGTCCTAAGGTGCCCACCTGTGCCTTTTCCATAAGATCACCATTGACCTAGTCCTTCCTCCCCACCCTGCCTCCTCCCTACAGTGTGGAGAGGTGGAGAAAAAAAATAATTGTCCAAAGCTTCTGAAGGGGGCGGACCTGGCACGCTCCAGGCATGGCAATAGCTGAGAAAGGAGGCGGGGCTGGGGAGGGGAGGAGGAGCTGGCCTCATGCCCAGGGCTCGGTGCCAGGCTGATCCAGAGGCAGGGCAGCCAGGCAGGCAGGCAGGCAGTAAGGCGGGCGGGCAGGTGGGCTGCTGAGCAGGGTTGGGCTGGGAAGGAAAACACTGACCAGTTACTGGAAAGTGTGGACCCAGGCTGAGCAGTGCCAGCACCAAGGAGAAGGCCAGGGTATAGGAAGGGACTTGACGGCAGGGACACGACTGAATGCACCTGTGGTCCCGTCAACATGTTCTCTGTAATGTATGCGGCACACATGCACCGTCCCCCATGTGCGCCAACTCTGGCACTAATGTTGGGAACGGGACCAGCAGGGGAACAGCAAGTCCACAGAAGACTTGGGCTGAACCCTAAACCCTCCCATTTGGAAGGCTCTTGTACCTTATTTATGTATTTATTTATTTAATAGAGGGAGGGAGAAACATCCATTTGTTGTTCCACTTATTTATGCATTCATTGGTTGATTTTTAAAAATATATTAATATATTCTTATTGATTTCAGAGAGGAAGGAAGAGGGAGAGACAGATAGAAACATCCATGATGAGAGAAAATCATGGATCGGCTGCCTCCTTCAAGACCCGGGCATGTGCCCTTGACTGGAATCGAACCTAGGACCTTTCAGTTCACAGGCTGCTGAGCCAAACCGGCTAGGGCCATTGGTTGATTCTTGTATGTGTCCTGACCAGGGATTGAACCTGCAACCTTGGCGTATGGGGATGACGCTCTAACCAGCTGAGCTACCGGGCCAGGGCACCTTGCACCATATTGAATACGTTCCTGGTCCACCTGGAGTCAGGACAGAGGGTGTTATCACTGGGCTTCTACATGACCAAGGATACACACACCCCGCACCAGTTCAGTGGAAGGAAATAAGATTCATACAATGAGGCAGGAGAGCTGTAAGCCCCAAGCCGGAGAGGGTCCTACACAGTCACTCTGATTTTACAGGGGGAGAAACTGAGGCTCAAGAAAAGGAAGAACATGGCATCTCTGAGGAAGGACTACAACTCAGCTCCCCCTCCCCTGCCCGCCCCTGATTAGTGGTTTATGCTCATCTCACCAAAACTCGCTGCTTTCTCTCTGCCATGAAGTGTTAACACAGCAGAGTCTGTACAGCCCCGATGTCAGCAGCAGGAAAAGTGCCCATATTCTGTATGGCTAAATGCGTGCCAACTGGCTTTTACTGCATGCGGCTCTAATTTGGGCACAGGATTTAACTTGCACCAGATCTAACTGCACTATAATACGGCTGGATGGCTGTCCGATTTGTTAGCAGGGTAAAAGGGTAAACATTCGATCTCGCAAAATTTCATCTAGGCTTGGCACCGGCAAGGAAGCACCCGTGTGACGCAGAGTGAGAAGGTGCTGCCTGGTGTCAGCGAGCGAGCAAACCTCAAGAATGAATACTTTGCTCGATTCTCTCGTCTCGGAAATACATGGTTTGACAGGAGCGCCCGTATTTTTTTTCTTGCCCATCTGGGCAGCGCCAGAGGAAGCCAAAACAGAAGCTCTGAGTCAGTGCAGCTCTTTCCAGACAAATTCCAAGTCTGCCTGGGCCAAATGTCACTCCCTCCTCCCTCCACGGTTCTCTCTCTGCTTAGAATCTTGCTCTTCCACCTGAGCGGAAGCCAGCCATGTGAGCTGTACAGTGCGAAGTGGGAGGAAAGAGAATGTGGGGGGCCGGGAGGCGTGGAGAAGAGACCATCAGAATAAACCTGACGTGTGGGGACCAAAGAAGAGATGAGCAGATGTGAGCGGTGCAGCCTTCCTGGTTGAGGCAGGCGATGGTGTGGGGAAGGGATTAACCGCTGGGTTACCAGCCGGGGCCACGGCTCACCATCCTCCTCAAGTCGGCAGTGGGAAGTTTCTGGGGTCTTCCCTGGGGGTGAGGCGGGTGAATGTGAATCGACTCTGACGGAGGGAAAGGCGAAAGGGGGCCAGAAGGACCAATTCCTGCCCGGGCCTCACAGGACTTGTTGGCTTAGCTCTCCCGCTGCTTCGTGGAGGAGTCAGCAACCCTCCCGAAAGCTTAAGAACCCAAAAGTCTGGCAACTCTTGAGACCCAGAGACCTAGCTAAGGATGGAGCTGGCGCTCGGAAAGCAGCGGGACATGCCTGCAGAATGGAGAAAGGTCGAGTGTCTCCTAGGGGGCATGGCCAGCTGGGAGGGCCCAGCTCAAGACAGGGATTCTGGGGCGAAGCTCTCAGAAGCAAGAGGAATCGGTCTCTGCAGCTCACAGTTCTGCACCGAGAAAAAGACTGGGGTTTAGTTATTCTTGGAACCTAAGGTTCCCCGGGAAAGGATGAGGCTGCATCCCAGGATTCGCGTAGAAACAATCATGTATTCTATTCATGGAAAGGAGCTCTGGCCGCGTCCCTCCAACACGAGGTGAACAACCTCAAGAGATTCATCACCTCCACTTCGGCCGCCAAAGCCCTGTTGGTGGCAGAAGCTTCAGGAAGCTGGTGTTTGCTTCTCCCTAGCGAGGCGGTCCGTCATGAGAACAGCTCTCCCCTGACCGGGCTCCCCATCCCGGTCCGGTCCTGGCTTGGGCAGCAGCATCACGCCCTCTCTGCAGAGGCCTTTCTCTCTCCCGGTCCGGTCCGGTCCGGGGATCCCTCCGGGACCACTAACGGTGCCTTCCAACTTGGTTTCAGCCATCCTTGCCCCGGAGCAGGGGGCAGGTCCCTAACAGCCAAGGGACCGAAAGCGCGGAGCACAGCTTGCAGGGTGGAAAGTGGGCGCAGGCAGGGCAACGAGAAGAGAGGTGCCTGGGAAGGGCGGCAGCAGCTGAGGGTGGGGGAGGGCGGCGGCAGCTGGGGGGAGGAGGGGAGCCCTCATGAACGGGCAAT
>NW_006298628.1:2478001-2478220 GCF_000327345.1 Myotis davidii
CTTTGTCTCTCTCTCCAGAGCCACCAGCCGAAACCCGACCCCATCGGCGAGCCAGGCAGCCGGCAAGGGGCAGGCTCCCCCTCCGGGGTCCTTTAGTAAATCCAGACCCGACCTCCCTGTGGTCAGGCTGTGACTGAGGTGGTCCTGTGGGGGAGGGGGATCCCGCTGCACACAGGCCTGCAAGCATTTAAGTGGGAGCCGGTTGGGGGTAGGGGCTGG
>NW_006298628.1:2478330-2490887 GCF_000327345.1 Myotis davidii
GGAGGCCTCCCACTGAGAAGGCAGGACCGGGGCCTGGGAGTGCGGTGGGCTGGGCTGGGCTGGGGCAAGAACTGAGGGGCCATCCGCCCCTCCGGGCCTGGGGCCTGCGGATGAAAGGCCCTCCTCCCTGAGCGAGCGTTCGGGGGCCTCTGCAGCTCGGTCACCCCCGCGAGGAGTCGGGCATCTGTCTGAGGGTGAGAATCACCTTTTGTCCGCCCTTTTGGGGTGTCATCAGTTAGTGATAATCTGACTGATACCTCACCTTTGCCAAGTGCTTTATAGAGTTTACAAGGTGCTTCTTTACACCACATTTTCCTATGAACCTAGAACCACGACAAGAGGATGATCTGAGCCTCTCATCCAGCGACTTTTCAACGGTGCGCCCCAAGAATGTTTAAAATATGCAGTACCTGACTAGTCAGGGGCACTGACCTCTCTCCCCTCAGGCTGCCAAATAAAATAAAATAAAAATGACAACAGCCAACGAAACAATAGCCATCCCGTGTGAATGAATAAAAATTATACCTACTTTTTTGTCAGATGGCAAAAAACTCAGTTTTTGGTGTGCCCCAGAATTTTAGTAATTAGTTTGTGTGCGGTGAGATAAAATTTTTAAAAGGTTGAAAACCACTGCTCTAAACAACCACAGAAGATCAAGAATATTCTTATTTCCTCTCTGCAGGTAAAATAACAGGCTCAGAGGGGCTAAGTGACCGGCCCACGGTGACACCCACCAGTCAACAAGTGTCAGTGTCCCGGGAAGCCTGCTCCTGCTTGTCAAGAAAACAGGTAAACGGGTTCTTGCTCCTCAAAACCATGTGTGAACTATTAAATAAAAACATGTATGAACTATGAATTGATGCCGTAGGAATGTAACAAAGGGATGTCCCTCCCTGACCTCCCTCCCCTCCACCTCCTATTTTCTCCAAGGTTGAACCCAAACAAAAGCAAGAGTGGGGGGTGGTATCAGCCCAGGTTCCTAACAGAAGTGCTAAAGGATGGAGGCTCATACAACTCAAAATACTTAGCCAGCTTATTTGATGGGGTTTCTGGAGGATTGAGATGAGGAAACGAGATCCAGGGAAAGGTACCCTAGATCCCACAGTCTGCACATGTGAGGAGAGAAGGGCTGAGACTGTACCTGAATTCTAACCCCGCTCAAGCCCTTCTCCATGAATGACTTCCTTCCAAGAGCAAAATATTCCCAGTGCCCATCTCAGCTACCCAGACAAAGGAAGAATTATCTAGACTTCTTCAATCACTCAAGATTGCCTGAAAACCCCGAGAGTGGGAGAGAAATACTACCATGCAAAGCAGGTATGAAACATCTGGGGAGTAAGAAGATTCGGAGCACGGAGAGATCAATGTTGGGTGTGTTTTTATTTGCTAACCTTATGCTCCCGGATGAAAAAAGCTCAAGATAAGAATCAACTTCTCCGAGCATTAGAGCTGTTCCCACCTTGTAAGAGAGAGCTCAGCCTTACAGGTAGAAAGGCATGGGTTTAAACCTAGCACTACTACTTACTGAAGGTATTACTTTAACCACGCAGCGCTTCAGTTACTCCTTCTATAGAATGAAGATTAATACCTATGAGGCTTCACTGAACTAACAGTGACTAGCTCTGAGTAGACACTATGCTTGCGGAAGAACTCATCTTTTGACCCACATCACCTGGCACAGTGCTCCAGAGCAAAGAAAACGCTGGAGAAAGGAAAGAAACAGAAACATCTGCCCTGCGACCTGAGCCCCTCTCCCCACTGGCATGCTCTCTCCTTAACCCAAGCCTCCATTTTTCCTGCCTCTCCTCCAAAACACAGCTTAGCTCAAAGCTCCCCTTGCCTCTATTTGAGTTCCTGAGGTTGTGGGCCTCTCATTCTACTATACAGTCTCTTGGCCTCTGCTGTCCCACAGCTTTTCCTGGATCTAAAGTGAAAGTGCTTGCTGGAGGGCAGGGATTTTATCTTTTACCTCTTTCCTGCAGCTTCCCCTCTCAACCCGGGTCCCTTCTCCACCCTGGAAAAGACGCAATCATGCTAAATAAAAACCCAGAAAGTAATTAATATTTAATACAGGAGAGGGGTTAGGCAGAGACTCCCATTTCATGTAGGATGAAGAGGTGATCACTATGTAGGAAAAAGCAAAACTGGCAGTAGTGTAGACGTAGCTGGGGGCGAGGCAGATGGGGAGGTGTCCTTTCATGGGTACAGAGTTGCAGTCTTGCAAGAGGAAGAGTTCTGGAGATGAAAGGAGGTGATGGTTGCACAACAATGTGAATGTTTGTTTGTTTTTTAATATATTTTATTGATTTTTCACAGAGAGGAAGGGAGAGAGATAGAGAGTTAGACACATCGATGAGAGAGAAACATCGATCAGCTGCCTCCTGCACATCTCCCACTGGGGATGTGCCCACAACCCAGGTACATGCCCTTGACCAGAATCGAACCTGGGTCCCTTCAGTCCGCAGGCCGACGCTCTATCCACTGAGCCAAACCGATTTCGGCAATGTGAATGTTTTTAATACCACTGACCTGTACATTTAAAATGAGTAGGACAGTAAACTTTATATATACTTTTACCACATTAAAAGTTATTTTTCAAATACCAAAACTAAAGTGAAAAATGTGAAAGCCTATGGAGAAAAATTATTTGATAAATTATATTTCTTTTTATCTCCACCCGAAGACCAAGGTCTTTCCCTTGTTCCTCATTGTATTTGTAGTATCTGGCAGAGGGCATGTCATGCAACAGTAGACCCTGAATATAAAAATAAGTGGATGAATGCATGCACACATGCCTGAAAGGGTACACAATTAAAGGTAGCCATCTTCGCAGCAGTATGCAAGCTATCACAGAAGTCCATACCATCTTACTAAATATTTTCTGACATGGAATTTAGTTGTAAATATATTATTTTTTTTAAATCCCAATGGCTAATGACTGACTAGCAAAGACACACACGGCCCCGCTCCCACCCACACACACACAGGCTGAAGTTGCTGATGACGGGATGTTTTAAAGGAAACTACTTATTCAAGATGGTCAGTGAGGAACAAGAGTAGGAAAGTGAAAAACACATGAGGTTTGTGAAGATCATTTAATTCCACTTTCTGACCGCCCCCAGCCTCTTCTGGGCAGGTATCATTCTACCCTATTCTACCCTATTCCACCCTATTCTACCCTATTCTACCCTACTCTATTCTATTCTATTCTATTCTATTCTATTCTATTCTATTCTATTCTATTCTATTCTATTCTATTCTATAAAAAGCCAGCAGCAGCAGCTTTGAACTAAACAGTAATAAACATAGGGAGGAAAACCCTAGATAAAATGACTCCCTCGGCAAGATGTTCCCTTCTTTGAAATGAAATAAAAAGTTGCTGGAGTGGACACTTCAACAGGAGTAAAGGGAATATTCTGAACCCTGCTGCCTCCACAGCCAACGTCCTATTACGTCTAGTCCTTGCTCGGAACACGCTAACCAGATGCAGCCACCCAGAGCCATGTATGTCTGCGAAGCACCATCTTTGCCCTCTAATTTAGGGCTCTTGTCTCCAAATCCCGCCAAAGCAACTGCTCTCTATTACAGTTGGACCTCTCCGCCCAAGCTACTTACAGACCTGGAGGAGGAAGTAGAATAAATATTTGTAACTCTGAATAGACACCCTCAACCAGTCTACTCCACCCAGCAGCCCCCACGTTAGTTCCTGTCTCCCCTCATTTTCTCCTCCTTGGGGTACCTAATGGCAAGTTGACGAGCCCCAAGCAATCCCAAATGCCAATCCAGTAATTCTGCACGAACTAATTGTAAAACCCTTTATAGTAACTGATTAAAGTCACAAGCCTGTTAAATGGCCAAAAACCACATCCGATTAGAGCTCATCCCCTCCCCACCCCACTCACAGAAGGTCCAATCCTCCTTCCCTGGACTGAGATGTCGGCAGGGGTTGTAGGACTGTGTATGGGGGTGTGTGTGTGTGTGTGTGCACCCTTTGAGCAGCGAGAGGCTGAAGAGAGGAAGTGGACATGAAGGTGACTTCTGAGCACATCTTTGAGGACTGTTTCTAGTCCAGGGGGCCAGGGGAGGAATGTGAGGATACTGTGGCTTTACCCCCAGCACCCGACAAGGAAATAGGGAGCAATGCATGCACTCACTTCCTGGGCATCCAGGGGTCCCCAACTCCTGCATGCCTATTTTGTTAGTTTACCAAGAGCAGAACATTAAGGCAGACATGCCTATCTCCCACCAAGTGGGGAAACTGCTCTCATTTCTTCTTCCCCCAGACCCTCTTCATCCCGAATTCTTACAACACCTACCTTGCCGGCAGAATTAGGGTGGTTCGCCTCTCACCAGTGTCGCTACCATACATGCACCTGCGACAGTAGCCTCAAACTGTGACATTTCAGCTAGGAACCTGGCCCGGGATCAAGGCATCAACAACAAATAGAATATATAGCCCATTTCCCTAAGGACCAATCAGTAACACTCCCACCATGCTCTCCCCATCTCTCCCAGCCTTTTGTTTGAGAGAATGGGTAAGAGAAATGGCATAGTTAGTTATCGAAACAACCTACACACAAATCCCCTTCACTATGTCTATCCCTCCTTGTCCCATACAAAATACATGCCCAATCCACATACGTTATACGTAAGCAGCCCTAGATATTTGCCCCAAACTGCAACACACAGTCCAAAAGCAGGCAGAGGGGTCCATATCCAAAACAAATAACAACAGCTAATGTGTAAGAGAGCCAGTTTACAGTACAGAAATTGAGACTAAAGGAGGTTAAGTAACTTTCCCAGTTTCCCAATCACTGCCTGACTCCAAAGCTCTTGTTTTTAAACACTTAACTCTCCTGGGAGACCTTTCCCCGCGCACTGCGCGGGGGACCTAGGGTAGTTTATGAGACTCGGACCTCATACAGCTTCCTCCCCGAGCCTCCAGAATTCTGAATGATTCCTCAGGAATTCTCAATGAGTCTTCCCTGCTCCTGTTGCCAAAGAACTCAGCAGACCCCACAAACAACCTTAACACACAACAATTTTTTTAAAATTTCTGAATTTTCTGATTTCTCTCCTTAAAGATTCTATCTATTCCCAATCAACTAAATTCCCCAACCAAATTTCACATTTCAAGCGGTCAAAACATCTGGATAAAGGACTACTTTTTTTTTTCTGACGGAAACTAACTCAAGATGAATAAAAATTGAAGTTTTCCTTAAGCCTCTTTTCCTAAGAAAACGTTCAGAGGATTTTCTAGAATCCACGGAACAAGCACAGTAGAGAGGAAAACAGAAAATGAAGAGAGATCCTCCATTTGCCCTGCCTCCTCTCTAAGAAAGATTTTCTCCACAATTCTCCCCTGAACTATGAGCAAAATTCCCACCCATTCTGACAGGTCTCATCTCTGCCTTTAGCCACCAAAATGCCACTTATCTAATAATCAGACTTGTCCTGAGGGGTCTTGAAACTATCTGGACAACCCAGTCAAGAATTCTTTCCATCATCCAGCTCTTTGCTCTCCGTTTCATTCAAAAGCAGTCTCCTGACGGTTAGCCATGCTCTACCCTCTATCACGTGACCAGAAGTCAAATCCCGGGAGCCTGGGCTCTGCAGTCCAACTGCATTTCTGATGTTCGTTGTGTGTACAGTTAGTTACATTTCAGTGTTTTGCAATCAGGTTTTCTCCAACTCTATTAAAACGAGGTCCGGACCTACTTTCCCCCTGTGATTTATCCATAATCCACACACGTTTTATTTCAGCGGTCTTTGTTTAGGGTGACGCTTGTTTAAGCCTGTTCCGTCAGTACTCACTATTCACTGCCAACTTACTGTGCTGCAAAGGTAAGAAGCAGGCCTTACCAACAGCTGGTTGGCCCTGCTTTTTCAATACTAGGATGGCCCCTGCCACACACTAAGAAGTAGTCTCTGGCCTGGCTGGTTTGGCTCAGTCAGTGGTCAGAGTGTGGGCCATGGACCAAAGGGTCCCGGGTTCAGATTCCCAGTCAAGGGCACTGCCTGGGTTGCAGGTTCATTCCCTGCTCAGTGGGAGGCATGTGGGGGAGGCAACCAAGCTATGTGTCTTCTCTCCCCCACCCCTTTCTAAAAATTAATGGGGGGGGATATCCTTGAGTGACGATTTTCTCTTTTATAAAATTTTTTTCCTTGATTTCAGAGAAGAAGGGAGGAGAGAGATAGAAACATCAATGATGAGAATCGCGGATCGGTTGCCTCCTGCACACCCGCTACTGCGGATGGAGCCTGCAACCCAGGCATGTGCCCTTGAGTGGAATCGAACCTGGGACCCTTCAGTTCACAGGCTGTTTGTTGCTCTATCCATTGAGCCAAACCGGCTAGGGCTTGACAAGTAGTCTCCTTTTGAACAAGAGGGAACATGCAAGTTCCTGTAGAATGGAGTCAGCATACTGGGGGGACTGAACCTGTTGGCAACACCTCCTTATCACCAGCACTCTCCTGTATGATCATTTTCTACCCAAATCAAACTTTTATCAATAACCAAATAAGCATGCTTTCTTGAGTCCATGCTTTTCGAGGAGAGAACTTTTCTTACTCTGTTTTGACAAGCATTTTAAAAGGTGTGAGCAGGGAGAGAGGAGATGCGCTCAGCACAGGTGGACATGGTGTGCCGATTTCTGCTTCACATGGAGCCAATCTCTGGCTGAGACGCTGAGAAGGATCTTCCAAGCCTTCCAAGTGGCCAACGGGGGACCCGTTGCCTGTCTTTTACAACATGAACAAAACCGCCCATAGAACCTCGGGTTGCTCTTACTTCTTTTGTTATGACTTCAGTTACATGGAGACAGGCCTTGTACTAAGATGACAGATTTGACAGTTCTCTCTTCAGGGTTCTAAGCCCCATGGCTAAGGCACCTCCATTTTCTCTCCACCTCTCTCTTCCTCGTTTCCCCTTAATCCATTCTCTTCCTCTTCACTTCTTACGGACCCACTGGCTTCTTGCTTTTTTGCCTTAGAATGGAAAGGTCCGCGCCCTGCGGCCAGGGAACACTCCACCCCGTGGGCGAGGCTGGGGGTGTGGGGGCTGCTCGCAGGCTGGGGTCTCGGGGACCCTGGGAAAGGAAGCCCTCCCGGGAGACCCAGGCCTGCGGATGTTCCGGGCGGGACTTGCTCAGAGGAGGAAGGCGGCGGCCCCAGCCAGAGGCGGCAGGGATGGCGAGGCTGGGGCTGGGGCTGGGGCTGGGCGGGCGGAGAAGGGTTAGGGCGGCCCGGCTGGCGCGGGCTCTCCAGGAAGAGGCGCCGCGACTTTCTCTGCTTTTTGAAAAGGGGAAGGGAAGGCAGGCAAAGTCCGAAAGCAAAAACAGCCTTGCCCTGGGCTGAATCGACCGCGCGCGGGTCTTCTAAACCGGGTGTCCGCGACCCCTTCTCCCGCCGCTTCTCTTTACAAGGGAAGCGGGAAAGCCTCCTCGCCCCGGCCCCCGCCCCTCTCTCTTTCCCCGTCTGGAATTTCCAGCCCCGGACTCGCTCCTGATGCCTTCAGTCTCCCCTGCTGCTTTTTTCCCTCCCCTTTCCTCTCCCTAACACTCCCATCCCCAAATCTAAGCTGCACTTTCTGGAAGACATTAGCCACATTTTGAGAACCCTTTAAGAGGATGGAGGGAGAACAAGACTAAATTTAAATTCTAAAAGCTGGCAAAATGTATGTTTTTCAAATGCCTTTGGTTCATGCATTTATTCTAATGACAACATCACCACCACTACTAGCCCCACACACAAAAATCAACGGAGGTATAACCGATACATATCTGTCTTCAACACAAACCCCTAAGCTTCAACAAATAACACTTGTTGGTCCCCCTTTTCACTCAACTAAACAGATCTGGAATTTTTTGTAACGTTTCAAAATTGTACACTCCCTAACCTGCCTTTGTCAACTAGCTATTACACATTCAAGTCTAGAATAAATAAATTCAAAAAAAAATAATCCTTAAAAGTACCCAAACGCATAAAATAGATTCAAAGGACACATATTAAGGTAATTTTAAAAGATTAGAGGTTCAGACCTTTGAATCAAAATTCTTCCAATGGCTAATGTCATGTATTTCATCTCTAAAACATAATTATGAGAATGTTTTGCTCTTTTTCCACCCAAAGCTGTGCCATTGAAACTTTACATTTGGAAGAGTTAACTTTAACTACACTTTGAATAAATTAGTGATGGGAATTACAATTCTTCCCCTCTACTCCAAAGTTCTCCATCTGGGAAACCACAGGAGTAAAATTTCATCTTTCTCCTTTGAATTGGAAAATAAAGGGTTCTGGGAACGTAGAACTCTTTCAAAGGATAGTCAAATACCACAGTCCCTAGGAAAGTCATCTTGAAACACTGAGAACTTAAATAACAAGTTAAGGATTTCTCTAGCAGTGAAGAAAATTTAATTTTTATGAATCTGTTAAGTGTACTTTCTAGTTGGAAATAAAAATGGGGAGGGTAAATCGATTTCCACCTTTCCTCCAAGTAATGCAGAAAAATTTTTTTAAATTAACCATTTTAAAACTTATTTAAAGCCCCCCCAAAACTTAACATTCATAAGAAAACCTCTTTACTGAAAGTGACATCCTTGTTGAATACGTAGCTGTGGAAAAATACATTCACAACTACAACCACTAAAGCAAAAGTGCCTGAAAATCCTCCCCCACTAGTACTTTTTACCCCTTTTTTGCTTTTTAAAAAGACACTGTTTCTTAACCCCCTTCATAATTCATTTTCAGGCCCTAAGAACAGTTTTCTCTAAAGGCATACCCATTTCTGAAGGCAAAAATTTTTTGCCTGTTTTGAAAACATTTAGTGACCCAATTATTTCTTCAGAAGCTTCACAGATCACTTCAGATTCAAAATAATATTCTGCCATTTATAAGACATCCTTTTACAGAGATTTTTAAAGTTGCTGACTTTAGAAAATTAAACTGTAAAATTAGAATTAAACTTGAACACTTTCTCTTCTAAGAGTTCTCACACTTACAAGGCTGAGACCAATCCCTGTATGTGTATTTTTTAAAATAGTTGGAAATTTAAGGGCAAGGCAAGTGTCTCATTTTAAGACAACTTAAAGAACCACCCTTAACCTGCCTAAGGAAATCAAGTCTTAAACTAAAACACAATTCACTGAGAAAAATGCAGTATCTCTCTCTCTCTCTCTCTCTCTCTCTCTCTCTTTTAATAACAACACCTTTTATTTTGATGACACCAGTTGACAGTAGGTAAAAGCTATCTTTAGGCCACATTCCCCTAGAAAAAGGCATACACAGTGGCAAAGGAAGCAAAGTTTCATTCCCTTAAAAAGCCAGCCATTTCCCAAAATAAACAAGACTCACTATGATGTACCCCTTTACCTTAACTACTCTTATGTCTCTAAATAAAACATATACAAACCCTCTCCCGCAGCTGTTTTTAAAATGCTTTTGGGCTTTACTCCTTGGTCCTAATATCTGAGAGTGAATATATACAAATTCTCAACAAAAAGCCGAAACTGTTGACCAAAATTCCAACACTAAGAGGGTGTTTCAAACATCCAGCTTTTCAGTTCAAATGTCCATAATCTTCAGGAAATCCACTGTATCTCAAGAGAAATTGGTCACCCATTTAAAAATTTCAACTTAATGCTTTCAGTTTAAATGTATCATGTTCAGTCTCTGGGGTTCTTAAAAAGATAGAAATTATATTTAGCAGATAAAATTAGAATAAAATATATTAATACTTCAAAATCAGGGTTGTTCAGAGGTTAACTGCTATAATATCATCTTGTTTGACTTCCCTCTCTAAATAAACAACAAAAACCAGGACCATTTAGTTTGCTAAGTTTTTATGAAAACCTTAGAAATGTTTAAAGTCATAATTCATTTGGAACTGAGTACATCAAGAGGAATTCTCTTCTATTTTAAACAGCAAAAACACTAGAGTATACATACACATGTACATGCAGTTGTTCATTTTGCTTAAAATGTTAGTTAATGAAGTAGCTCCTGTTATATACATCCATGAGTGAAAAAGCCAGTTAACAAACCAACTGAAAAAACACTTTTCAGACAGACTAACACACATACCACCACATGCTTCCCCAAAGAACACAAAATGATAGAGCATACTGACTTCATGAAAACAAACTTTCCTTTTTTAAATCCTAAAACTTCAAAAATTGATTCATTCTAGAAAAATGAATGCCTTTTCACCACCACCCACAAAATGAAATAATACACAACTGGCTCAATGTTTGTGCTCACAAATTATTTCAGGAAGAGAACACACAAAAGATCCAATTTAATATGGGTATGGAAAGGCAGATTTCGTACCCACTCTTCTCACACACCCCACCCCTTCCCAACTCAATAGAGCCCTCAGTAATGCATTTTGGAGGGAACCAGGAGCCTAAAAATGGCTTGAAAGCAAGCAGATGGCTTAGGGAAAAAAATCCACAAGTACAGAGCACCATGAAAATTCAAATATAAATGTTTTGGGTTCCGTTTCATCACATTTTGCTATTTCTCTTGCTTCTCAATGCATTCCCTTTAAAACTTAAGCCATGCTGAAGAGGAGGAGAAAAAATTCCCACATATTTTGGCATTCCAGTTATTCTGGAGATTTTTCATCAATGTGTTTCAAACATTCAGCTTCCCGTCCAAATGTCCACAATCTTCTCACTAAATCTACCTGGTGTCAGTGTATTCTCATCCCCCAGAGATGTTTCAAAATGGTAAGGCTTTTCTTTCTGTCCTCCCCATTTGATGACCTCTTTATCCTCACTCTCACTGCCTTTCCGACAGCAGAGTATTTCCAGCCCCGGAGGTTAAATCACAAACTCTGTAAACATAGTGACAAGCCATATTGATCCTCTACAGATACAATGGTGCCAAGTTATTTAAAAATCTCAGGCTAAACCACTGAACACACTGTTCCTGGTGTGAAAACTTTCTAGATCCTCTTAACCTCCTCCAAAGGAACAGAGCCACCCACCGCTACCTTCCCACCCAGGAAAGACCAGAGACAACTCTGAAATGCGGCCAGTTTCCAGCTGCAATGAGGGGAGAGGAGCAGTGAAAGAACCAGAGGTTTCCTGGGGGCTCCACCGTGAGAGGAGTGCACTGTCAACATGTTTCAAGTCAGATTTCAGAAAGCAGACAGACTCTGCCCTTATACCTCCCAGCCAGAGTTCAATGAGAAATCCGAAATCCACCATGAATTCGATTTGGGAGTAACACACAGAACTTACCCACTTGGCTGAAGTGAGGACAGAATGGTATTGGGACGGACACACACACACACGGACACACACACACACACACACACACACAATCCATTCATCCAGCGAGTTCTAGACCCTCCAAAGAGCCCCAGCTCACAGCCTGAACACAAAGCTCTCACCCCAGATGGTCCCCTTGTAACAATGGGCTGAAGGGGGGCTGGAGGGGTGGGGGCTTGGAAAGGATTGTTCAGCCAAAAGTATATTCTTTGCAAAATCCACGAGTGGGAGGACGTGTGATGTGAGGGACTAGGAGAGGAGGTCTGTGAAAAAATCTAATGTCCTTGCCTGTTGCAGAAATATAAATATAGCACAAGCCTAAAGAAAATTATTTGGGGAGGAGGGGGAGCCCGGAACTCCTTCCACTCCTCCCCTAGGGAAATGAAGGGGACGGTGTCGTCCCCCCCCCCCCCAAGCCGCTTAAGAATTAAGGTGGTGGGGGGGGCGGGGGTTGAGGCCTGCTAGGAAGCTGCAGAAATGCCCACGAGTCTAAACTCTTCAAGGTTTTAATTCCCCACAAAAAATGGCCTCACACACCTTGAACAAACTCAAGGTTTCTCCCCGATCGATTTTTCCCCCTTATACTTCTCCAAGAAACATCTCCTGGCCCACCCTAGCCCCAGCGTATTTTTTTTACAAGCTGTAAACCACCCATTACAAGATCTTCGTCAATCTTCCCTCCCTGCCCCCAACATCCGGAGTTGGGGGTGGAAAGGCCAGTAATGGGTTTCTTCCACTGGAGACACCATGGACCCCCCTGAACACAGCTTCTCAGAGCCCTCGGGCTGCCCCCCTCCCCAGAGAAGAGCGCTTTCCTACCTTTGTTTTTTGGGGACCGAGTGTTCAATCTCTAGGCGTTTTCCTTGCAGTTCTACTTTCCCTAAAGATTAAAAAAATAAAAAATATATATGAGAGCTTGAACAGGAGTGGGAGGGAGAGGAGGAGAAAGACATGGGGGGACGCAGGAGTTCCTGGGATCTGAGACCTTCCTGGGAATCCAGGCAGTGGGTTCCGAGCCGGGCGCGAACGGTGGCCCGGAGAACGGTGGCGTCTGTAAATTTCACGATGGCTTTCTTAATTTTTGTTTTGTTCTGTTATCTCCCCGAGGCTAGCGGAGTCGCGGGGCGCTCTGGGAGCCCGGTTGGGGAGAGCGAGGGCGTCTGTGCGAGCGGGCGGGCTGCCCACAAGGCTTCCAGACGTGGGAAGAAGGGGCCGAGCAAGGACGCCCGTTTCTCCCAAAGTGTGTTTTGGGGAGGGGGGGTGCAGAATGAAACTTTATTTTCC
>NW_006298628.1:2493644-2504612 GCF_000327345.1 Myotis davidii
AGCCGGGGTTTTGCGGGAGGGACGGATGGTCCTGTCGGGGGCACGCGTGCGGTGCGGGCAGGTGAGGAAGGGGGTCAGGCTCCCTTTCCCGGTCCCCGACCCCATTGTCTCAGTCGCCCGCGGCCCAGGCCGACTCCGCAACACGTGTTGGCTGCACCGAGATGAATGCCTTGGGGTTTTTTCTGATTATTTTTTGTTTGCAGAGCCAGTGAGCTGACTCGGACTGGTGCGCACCGCGCTTCTGCCAGACGGTTTTGTCCCTTTCCGAGTCGGGACTTACAGACGCGCCGCGCCTCGTGCCCCCTCCGGGTTTTGCGCTGAAAATAAATGGGGCTCGGCGTGGGGGCGGGGAGGGCTTCCGACTCGGTTTCTCTGTCTCCACCACCTTCAAAACCCACCGTCCAAATTCGCGTTTTGTTCTGGCTAGCCACGTGTTTGTCGCGTATTTGTCTTTGCGATTTTTTTTTCTTTCCATGGGGCAACAAATTAAAATACTACCAGCTATTAGTCGCAGAGTGGGAAAAAGACTTCTATCCAAGGAGCTGGGCGACATGTGCATCCCACCCCCACACACACACCCCTTCTCCCACCCTCCCCCCTGTTTCTGACTATTTAACTCTTGACCATAAACATCATTTTAAAAACAACGAGCTGGAATCGGTGCCTGCCACATAGTAGGTATTCAATAAACATTTAATGAAAAACGAACTAATACAAACTGCAGAGCAAAGAGAATCCAAAGGATAAAGAGTCCAGGAGAAGAAAAAAAGAAATCACCTTGGCCAGAAGTTGTGGGTCTGCTGCCTGGGGACTTTGCCTGGTGTGTGTGTGTGTGCTTGTGAAAGGGCTAAAAGAGTCTCAGAGAGGCCTTTCCCCCAATAGGACCCCTTCCAAGGGGGCTCCTGTTATATTGGGGAACAAGAAAGAGGGGACTAGGCAGGGCATTCCACGCCCAGAAAGTGCTATTTTCCTTCATTTAATTTAAATCTTAAGGCATTAATAGACGCACCTCTCAGGTTTTCTCCCTGGGGGGACATAGCCACCACTCAGCTTCTTTATTCCTAAAACCTCAGCAAGTTACACCCCACAAAAATCTCCCTCCAGACCTCAAAACGCCTGTAAAATGCAGCCCACCCTTTCCCATCCTAGCTTAAAAGGAAAACAAAAAATTTTTAAGTGATAATTCAGTTCACTTTTAGGTGGTGGGTTGTTTTTTTTCCATTTGAAAAAATACATGTCTCAATGTTAGCTGAAATTAGTTTTTAAACTGACAGTAGAGGAGAAAATACGAGTTCTTAAAATTAAAATTTTACCAAGCATTGCTAAATTGAAACTTGATTTTTTTTTTAATCAGCTGTTTCACTGAATTCTAATCCCACCCCACCCCCTTCACCAAGATCTGTGTATAGTCAGAGGCTGCAAGAACAGAGAGGAGACAGCTGGGGTTAGCGGCAGACCCTTTTTAGCCCCCAAATCAGTTTTGCCTCAGTGACCTGGCTATTTTAGGCTGGGGTTGGGGATATTGAGTGATGTTGATTGGTGCTTCATCTCTCCCCTCTGAGTGAGCCCAGCACTAAAATTAACCTGAGAGAAGGGTTATTTCTTGTCAAACTCACATTCCTAGGTTAGGGATAAAAATGGGCAGACTTAGGACTCCATAATTTATCCTCCTCCCTTTCTTTGGCTTGATTTTAATATTAAAGACAACTAATAAACATTGTGTTTATTTTTTTTTCTACACAGCTTCTTTGGACAAGATTAATATGCAGCTCAGAGTTAAATTTAGTTTGTGAGAGGTAGCTGCAGGATAAATTATTTTCTTTAATAATAATTTATACAATTTAAGAGCATTCTTATCAATTTTTAAATCATTATTATATTTGTTCCCTTTCATTTTTCCTGGAGAAATGTTTGGAACACTTACCAGGATTCAATTTTCCTCTGAATTCAGAAACACTGAAACTTGACTCCATTTTAAAGATGGGATTCTGATCCATTTTCCTACAGTGTGAACATAAATATTCATGCAGAGAGGAAAAAAAATTAAGAGAATTAAACAACTCTTTAAACATTGGAAATATAAAGTGAAAAAAAATTACACCATTGTCATACAAAATTAATTTTGTTTCTAAAATTTATTCATTTGTACTGATTTTGTATTTTGTCATCTTATTTTTATATTTTAATTTTTCACTTGCTATTGTACCATAAGCATTTTTCTCATGCTGCCTCAAAATTTTCATAATTATCATTTCCAGTGAACATGTAGCATTTAGCACAGTAGATGGAACTTAATCATTAATTGTTATTTTTAGATATATAAGGTTACATCAAAAATCTTTACTTTTGTAACTAGTGCTGAATAGATTTTGAGGAGCATATAACTTTTTCCTCTTATGTTAGCTCCTTTGGATAAATCCCAAAGAATACATATTGCATTTCAAATCTAACATTTATCAATGACTTTCTGTTTTTAAAGTTTAGCCTGTTTTACAAAACAAAGGACAAAAAAGTGGAAAGCTGTTAGAAGGGAAAGACCTTAAAGGAGAATTTTTTTCTATTTCTTTATTTTCTAATGAATCAATCGATTTTGAAATGAAATTATGGTTTCTATAAAGTATAAAAAAGGGAAAAAATCACATTTCCTGACATGGTTGCTCTGACTTCAAAGTTTCTGGAGGAATTTGGTTTTTGTTTGCTTGGTTTTCATTTATTTTGTTGTTGTTTGCTTGTTGTTGTTTTTTTCATTGTTACTGCCTTGGGTTCTTTTGTTTCTTCCTGCAACTTGAAGTTTTAGTGTGGTTCTTGTAAATGACTATAAACTTTGAAAAACTGTAAAACAGTCCCAGTTAAAAGTACATGCAGCATTTTCTCCTGTCAAATAAATAAGGATAATTATGTGCTTAAGATAACTCATAAAATGTAAGAAAACTGTAAGCAGAAAAGGAAAATTTCCTCCTTCAAAGTATCGTTCAAGTGTTCAGTGTTTAAAATCTTAAAAAGAAATGAGTTTATTCCAAGAAAGAAAAAAAAAAGACTCAAAAAAGAATTTTAAAAACAATCATTTGTTTTTCTATAGGTCACACAGAGTAGGTGACAAAATTCAATGTTTTAGTTTTGGCTTAGATTTGCAATTTAGGAACTTTTAAGTAAGGAAGGAAGTGGTTTATTAACTTAGAAAAAATGGATATTTTCAAATTCATTTTGTTAGTAAATTAAACTGCATCACACTAGCCTCTATTGACACATGTAAAATAAATGGTCAATAACATTCCTCACATTACTGTTTTATTGCCTTTTGCATTTTTTTTTCACTCCAAAATTATTTGCTTAAAAGATAATGAACAACTGGGAACATCTGAGATCTTGCTCCCAGCACATAACCTCAGTTTGGCTCAAATAGATTCATAAAAATACAATAAAAAGATAATGAACAATTTTGCTTAATCCCAATTTTGCACAAAATGCAAAATAGATCACTAGTTCATTTGAGGGAAGAATTGTACAATTCAAGAAAAGAGAAGGAAATAAAGTTATTTTTCAAAACAAAACAAATTGCAAAAAGCAACAAAAGAAAATCCATACCTAAATAGTGTTTCAGTGAAAATAATATAATATTGTTCTTGAAATCTACATATCTTCAAAGTATTTAAATGAATTTAATTCAAAATGAATCAATTACAACATAGAGGTGATTATAAACTTCGTGGAGGTATCTTGATTTTTACTACATATATCTATGCTTTTTTAAGACAAATAATTTTTCTAGCTGGAAAGCAAATTATTTTTGTTTGCATATTTAAAGTTTTACTCCTGACTATAAGTTTAATTGGTTTTACTCCTGTTTCTAGTTAGGGTTTTTTTTTTTTTTCAGGAGCTGTCTCAAATATTTCAAAGTGCCTAAAAGGAGATGCTGCTATGGGTTTTTAAGTTTAAAAAATTAATACATATAATATTTTACTAAGATTTCATCACTAAACTATTCATTAGAAACAGTTTAATCTCTTTGTAAAATAAACCACTTTTATAAAGAAAAGGGATCCAGCCTAATAGTATGCTATTAAAAAAAAAAAATGGTTGTTTGACTAAACTAAGATACAGTTCTAAAAGTGATTTCTAATTTTCATGGGTTGATAATTAGGAAAGAGTTTTGGTCCACCCACCTCTCCCATAAAGACCCTTACATTTTTAAGAATTATTAGCACAACTTTCATGCTCTAACCTGGAAGTATTTGGTCAGCAGTCATATGATAAATTAGTGAACACGTTTTTATAGTTCTCATTTTTAAAATGTGTTTATAAACTGTGTAGGAAACAAACATTAGAGTTATTTCTAAATTGCATTGAAAGGAGGTTCATGAGCTCCCTATCTTCCTCTTCCTCCCTGCCCCTCCTCCCGCCCCTCCCCTTTCTCTCCCTCCCCTCTCCTTTTGTTCCTCCATTTTTCTTCCTACTCCCGACACTGTCCATTCCTTTCCTCCCCCCCTTTACCTTTACGCTTTTTTCAATTTTTCTTTTTTCTTTGTCACTTCTCTTCCCCCTTTTATTATTCTTGGGCTCCTCTGCCCCTCAACCCATCTCTTCCCTTTTTTTAATCAATATCCCTTATCAAACTTGCTTTTTCTTCACTCCCTTCCTTTTCCTTCTGCCTCTCCCACTATCACAACTTGTTACCAATCAAACTTATCTGTGGCGAAGTGAAAGGATTCAGAGATGCTGGAATTATTTTATTCACCAAAACGTTCTCATTTTGCATTTTTTGAGAGCCCCAGGTCCATTCAGACCCCAGAGCCCCTCCACCCTGTCCCCTCACTCCGTGTTTATTGGCTGAATATTCACTAGACAATTTTACTTCTGTGTATTATTTTCCTATAGCATATGTTGCTTATAACTAATTTTGTTATCAGCATTTTATGTATCAAATCCTCAAGGTCAAATCAACTTGGGGAGTCCAACACAACGCTGACACCTCTCCAAAAATATATATTAAATAAGTGCCGTGGTACTATCTGAGAAGACATGGCCATCGTGATCAGATAAAATGATGTGTTTAGCCTATTGAGTGCTTTTTCTTTCCTTGCTTCCTTCCTTTTTTCTTTTTCTTTCTTTATATATGCACTTTTATAAGTATGCTCCACAACCATCAGATAGAATACAGGTACATTCGGTAATTCAAAAGGCTGACTTGTCTACATCAAGACTAGCAACCAACAAACAGGTGCTGGGGAGGATGTGGAGACGAGGGGACCCTTGTGCATTGATTGTGGGATTGCAAATTGGTGTTGCCACTATGGAAAACAGTACAGAGGTTCCTCAAAAAGTTATGAATAGAGCTACCATGTGACCCAGCAACTTCACTTGTGGGTATCCATCTGAAGAAAACAAAAATAATTGTGAAAAGATATATGCAGCCCCATGTTAACTGCAGCATGCTTCACAACAGCCAAGATATTAAAGCAATCTAAGTGTCCACCAACAGATAAATGCATAAGGAAACTGTGGCACATATACAATGGAATATTACCAGCAATAAAGAATGAAATTTTGTCATTTACGACGCTTCAACCAAGTGAGCTACCCGGCCAGGGCTGTAAGACATTTTCTTCAGCCTTAAAAAGGAATGAAATTCTGATACTTGCTATGACATAGATGAATTTTGAAAACATTATGCAAGTGAAATAAGCCAGGCACAAAAGGACAGATATATAATTCCACTTACATGAGATACTAGAAGAGTCAAATTCCTAAGGACAGAGGGTAGAACGGAAGTTACCAGGGGTTGGCAGGAGGAGATGGGGAGGGGAGTTAGTGTTAGGGTTTCAACTTGACGGGATAAGAAAGTTCTTCAGATGGATAGTGTCACAACAGTGCAAATATACTTACTGTCACTAAATTTTACACTTAAAAATTGTTAACACTGTAAACTGTGTTATGCATATTTTACCATGATTTCAAAAAGTAAAAAAAAGCAAAAACCTTTCAATATCTCAAAAGTAATAAACACATGTTAATTATCACTGTCAAGAAAAAACACACAACCATATACATGCTTAAAAACAGGGGACTCTTCCAGTAACTTTTAACATAGGTGCTTGGTAAAATATGATGTAGCCATGACAATTGTATTCAAAAGGGTTTAGAAAAACTTGGAGTTTTAAAAAAAAAAAGACAAAAGAACTTGGAGGAAATTTGCAAAAAGGACACATCACAAAATTGAGTGTTTGTGCACATACAGTTCATATGACTGGAACCATCTTTTAAAAAGAACAATATGTGCGTAAAAGACTAGAAATGACCTTACAGAAACTTGTACATGAATACCCAGAAAGGTGTACAAGCATATTGAAAGCGGCGCTGTTTAGAATACAAAACCTATAGCCCTGGCCAGGTAGCTCAGTTGGTTAGAGCACTGTCCCAAATACCAAGCTTGAGGGTTCGATCTCCAGTCAGGGCATGTACAAGATCAACCAACGAATGCATAAGGAAGTGGAACAACACACTGATGTTTCTCTAAAGTCAATAACTTTTTTTAAAATTTTCAATCCTCACACAATAATATTTTTATTGATTTTTAGAGAGAAAGGAAGGGAGAGAGAGAAACATCAATGTGAAAAACATTGATCAGCTGCCTCCCTCACACGCCCCAATTGAATCTGCAACCTGGCTATGCCGCCTGGACTGAGAATCGAATCGGCCACCTTTCGGTGTGTGGTATGCCACTCCAACTAACCAAGCCACTCCGGCCAGGGCTTTTTAATCTTTAAAAAAGAAAGAAAATGATAAATAAAATTTCAGAATGTGGTTAATTCTGTAAAGTAGCACAGGGCACTTCAAAGGTATTGGGGATGGATGTTCTAGTTCTGAATCTGAGTGGTGGATACACAAGTATTTGTTGTATTATTCTTTTTTAAAAAAATATATTTCTTTATTGATTTAAGAGAGGAAGGGAGAGGGAGGAAGAGATAGAAACATCAATGATGAGAGAGTCATTGATTGGCTGCCTTCTGCACGCCACCCACTGGGGACCAAGCCTGCAGCCCAGGCATGTGCCCTTGGCCGGAATCGAACCCAGGACCTTTCAGTCCACAGGCTGACACACTATCCACTGCGCCAAACTGGCTAGGTTGTTGTATTATTCTTGAAACTTTACATGTACAACTTAATTATCTTTGTTAAGTATGAATATTTTATAATAAAATTAATGGAATTAAAAGGCTGGGAAAACTGTTAACAGTAACAATTTCGAGAATATAGGTACATTTCTGTTTCTCTCCCCTTCCTCTCCATTTTCCCTCTCCTTATCTATTCCCCTCTCTCTTGACTCTGCTATATTTGCCAAGATTTCTAGACTGTCTATTATATTTTTATAACAAATGAATCATCGCAGGATACCTTCACAAGCTAATGGGGAATAGCTCTGGATCATCCGCTGTCCCGAGACTTGATGCAGCCAGAAATTCTTCCATTAGCCACCAGGGTTGAGGGTTAACTGCAAGGCACCCTGATCAATCACGGATGTGGCCTGACTTTAGCTAAAGGACTGATTAATTATACATGTGTTCCTAACACACTGGGATGGGATGGGATGTGCTGAAACTTGGGACCAGCATGGTAAACAGGAGGAAGCGAGTGCTTAGATTCACACCTTCCCAGGTTGTCCTGGATCCTGCAGACACATTCCTCCTTTGAACTCCCATGTTGGAGTCATTTTCGTTTTCTTTTGCATTCTCGGGTACCCTCTAAGAGTGAAGCCCATTTCCCCTTCATCAGTCCGGGAGTCTCTAGCTAGCTGTGGAATCGTCTTCCAACACATTGGAAAACACAGGGCAAAATCCATGCTGCTTTCTGGATCCTGCCCTGTGAGTGGTTTCCATTATTATTATTATTTTTTATCAGCGAAGATTTCCTTTATTATTTCTCCATGAGGCCAATGTTTTGAAAAATGTTGTCTATCAAAAAATTCCGTTGTCAAGTAATAACAAATTGTTCTTGTATTGAGTAGCTAAGCAGAGCTCCTGCTCTGAACAAGTGGCAAGAAGTTATACTGGTCCCACCCACCCAAAGCAGAGGGATTGGAATTTGCCCACGCAGCCTTGCCTGGAGCAAAAGGTCTGATTTGTGTTAGATGTGCAAACCGGTTGCAAATAGCTCACGGATACCATGGAACCCAGCAGCCTTCCTGCCTTCCCTCTTAGAGCCCTGGGATTCTAAGAGTTTGAAAAACATTACTCAAGTGCTCTTTTTGGCAGCACATATACTAAAATTGGAATGATACAGAGAAGATTAGCATGACCTCTGCACAAGGATGACATACGAATTCGAGAAGCGTTCCCTGTTGACAGGGATGTAATGTACAACATAGGAAATATAGACAATAATATTGTGCCCTGGTCGGGTAGCCCAGTTGGTTAGAGCACCATCCGGGATACACCAAGGTTGTGGGTTCCATCGCTGGTCAGGAGCACATACAAGAATCAAGCAATGAATGCATAAATAAGTGGAACAACAAATCAATGTTTCTTTCTCTCATTCTCCCTTCCTCTCTCCCTCTAAAACAGCGGTTCTCAACCCCTTTGGCGGTCGAACGACCCTTTCACAGGGGTCGCCTAAGACCATCCTGCATGTCAGATATTTACATTACGATTCATAACAGTAGCAACATTACAGTTATGAAGTAGTAACAAAAATAATTTTATGATTCGGTCACAACATGAGGAACTGTATTTAAAGGGCCAGAAGGTTGAGAACCACTGCTCTAAAATCAATAAATTACATTTTTTTAAATAATATTGTAATAACTATGTATGGTGACAGTTGGGTACTGGAAATATCAGGGCAAACACTTTGTAAAGTATATAATTGTCTAACCAGTATGCTGTACACCTAAAACTAATAAAACATAATATTTACTATAAACTGTAATTGAAAAAAATACTTTTTATTGATTTAAGAGAAAGGAAGGGAGAGAGCGCGAGAAACATCGATTTGTTGTTCCAGTTATTTATGCATTCATTGATCAATTCTTGTATGTGCCCTGACAGGGGGTTGAACCCACAACCTTGGCTTATCCAAACAACACTCTAACAACTGAGCTACCCAGCCAGGGTAAAAAAAAATTTTTTTTAATCTAAAAAGAAATAAAAACATTACTCAAGACCAGCTTTCCCAGTTCTAGTGCGCTGCTTAGAAGGAGAGCAGAAGATGCAGAGAGAAAACATTATAAACTGTAGGAAACACCCTGAGGTGGGTAGTATCATTGTTTCTACTTTATAGGTCAACTATGCGTAGATAGTGACAAGACTAGGATTCCACCCCAAACATGCCTAGACCCCAAACCCATGCTCTCGCCTTTCTACCAATGGAGCATTTAAAAATCTGAATCCAACCAACACATATGTATCATAATTTATACAAAGGTGTAAAGACAACTCAATGAAAAAGGATAATCTTTTTAACAAATGGTGCTAAAACAATTAGATATTCATATGCAAAAATAATTTTCCTTCCATACTCCATTCTATCTACAAAAATTAACTCAATCATATGCCTAAATGTAACCATTTAGGTCATATAACTAACTATAAAACCAAAGCCTATAAGACCGCTAGGATAAAACATTTGTGACCTTGGATTAGGCAAAGATATCTTAGATATGACCACCAAAAATTTTTTTCATAAAAAACTGAATTCATACATTGAACTTCATAAAAAAATGTTTCGTCCTCACCCAAGGGTAAGTTTTTATTACATTTTTATAGAGAGAGGGAGAGACAGAGAAACATCGATGTGAGAGAAATATCCATCTGTTGCCAACTAGGGATCAAACTCAAATCCGAACCTGAAACCTGGGTATGTGCTCTGACCGGGAATCCAACCCAAGACCTTTTTGTGTAGAGCAGTGGTTCTCAACCTTCCTAATGTTTAAATACAGTTCCTCATGTTGTGACCCAACCATAAAATTATTTTCGTTGCTACTTCATAACTGTAATGTTGCTACTGTTATGAATCGTAATGTAAATATCTGATATGCAACCCTCCAACCAACCGAGCCACACCAGTCAGGGGAAACGTCATCAAAATTCTAAAAACTTGTTTTCCTCAAAAGATACTGTTAGGGAATAAAACAACACGTCACAGCCTGGGAGAAAATATTTGTAAATCAAGTATCTGATGAAGGACTTGTATCCAAAATCTCCAAAGTCAATAACAAGAAAGCAAATACCACACCTCCCCCCCACAAAGGGCAAAACATGTAAACAGATATTTAAATAAAGAGGATATACGGATGGCAAAGAAGCCCATGAAACAATATTTGATATCATTAGTTATCAGATAAATGCAAATGAAAACCACAAGGAGATACCACTACGTACCTGTTAGAATGGTTAAAACTGAAATAGACTGACCATACCCCGTTTGGGCAAGACTGTGGAGGAACTGGAACTTTTATACAGCTGGTGGGGATGTAAAATATTACCACCACTTCGGAAAAACAGTTTGGCAGTTTCTTAAAAACTTAAACATACTCCAATCCTAAGTATTTACCCAAGAAAAAGAAAAGCATATGTCCATATCGAAAGATGTTTCCACAAATGTTCATTGCAGCTTAATTTGTAATGCCCCCAAAACTGGAAACTATCTAAATCCATCAACAGGAGAATGGATAAACAAACTGTAATGTCTCCAGATGATGGAAGACTACTACTCCGCAATAAAAGTGAACGCACTGTCGATCACGCTACAAATAAAATTGGATATCAAAATAAGTATACTGAATGAAAAAAGCCAGACCCCCGCCCCCCAAAATAAGAGTACATACTGGCCGAAACCGGTTTGGCTCAGTGGATAGAGCGTCCGCCTGAGGACTGAGGGGTCCCGGGTTTGATTCCGGTCAGGGGCATGTACCTTGGTTGCGGGCATATCCCCAGTGGGAGATGTGCAGGAGGCAGCTGATCGATGTTTCTCTCT
>NW_006298628.1:2504712-2513516 GCF_000327345.1 Myotis davidii
TTCTAACTCTCTGTCTCTCTCCCTTCCTCTCTGTAAAAAATCAATAAAATATATTAAAAAAGAGTACATACTGTATGATTTCATTTATATAAAACTCTAAAAAATACAAACTAATCTACAGCGACAGAAAGCAGAACAGATCAGTGGTTGGAAGGGGAGTAAGAGGTAGGAGATAGGAGCTCTAGGAAACTTCGGAGGACGGTCGCTATGTCCATACCTTAGTTGTAGTGATGGTTTCATGGGAGAGCATAGGTCAAAACATCAAAATTGTATACTTTAGCCCTAACCGGTTTGGCTCAGTGGATAGAGTGTCAGCCTGCGGACTGAAGGGTCCCAGGTTCGATTCCGGTCAAGGGCATGTACCTTGGTTGTGGGCACATCCCCAGTGGGAGGTGTGCAGGAGGCAGCTGATCGATGTTTCTCTCTCATCAATGTTTCTAACTCTCTATCCCTCTGCCTTCCACTCTGTAAAAAATCAATAAACTATTTTTAAAAAATTGTACACTTTAAGTTAAATGTGTGCTGCTAATTACTTATATCTCAAAAATGCTGTTTCAAAAAAAAAATCCTAATGCTGTGGAGGGAATGGTGAACTGGAAAATGACCGTTTTCCATCATCATAGTAAAGATGGGTTCAAGCAAGAATCATGAATGGTTGCTCAATAAATCTGAGAGTGGGGGAAGTCTGAGGAGGAAGAATGTATTTGCATTGTCTAAAAGTGTCTCCCGGCATATGACCTTTTAGTTATAGGAAGAAAAATAGTACCTATACAGTGGGAAAGTTCAACAAAACTTTGACTGGGGGATCAAAATTATCATCAATCATGGGCAGGTAAACATCTTGCTCCTCCAGGTGGGATGCCTTGTAAAGGACACACCTTCATTTTTCTAGTATTCCGGCCAGGATGCAAACCCTGAATCTAACTGGGAAGAAACAGCAGACAAACCCAAACATTCTATAACACAACTGGTCTGTACTCTTAAAAATGTCAGTATTGCTCTAGCTGGTTGGCTCAGTGGGATAGAATGTCAGCCCAGGTTTGATTCTGGTCAGGGGCGCATGCCCAGGTTGTGGGCTCGATCCCCATTAGGGGGTGTGTAGGAGGCAGCCAATCAATGATTCTCTCTTATCATTGATGTTTCCATCTCTCTCCCTTCCTCTCTGAAATCAATAAAAGTATATATTTTTTAAAAAGTCAGTAACATGAAAGACAAAGAAAGGCTGAGAAACTGAGGAAAGAAAATAAAGAGACATGACAATTAAATGCAGTATGCAATCCTGGACTGTATCTAATAACGGAGGGGAAATACCCAAAAGGACATTATTAGGACAATTGAAAAATAACTGTAATGTGTACTATAGGCTTTCTATCAATGTTTCATATTTAATATTTTATTGATTGATTTGAGAGCCAGAGAGAGAGGGAGAGAAACTTAGATTTGTCGTTCCACTTATTTATGCATTCATTGCATTCACTGGTTGACCCTTGTATGTGCCCTGACCCGGTATGGAACCCACAACCTTGGCATGTCGGGACAATGCTCTAACCAACTGAGTTATTCAGTCAGGACTCAATGTTACATTTCTTTTTTTTTTTTTTAATATATTTTATTGAGTCTTTACAGAGAGGAAAGGAGAGAGACAGAGAGCTAGAAACATCGATGAGAGAGAAACATCGATCAGCCGCCTCCTGCACACTCCCCACCGGGGATGTGCCCGCAACCAAGGTACATGCCCTTGACCGGAATCAAACCCGGGACCCTTCAGTCCGCAGGCCGATGCTCTATCCACTGAGCCAAAGCGGTTTCGGCAATGTTACATTTCTTGACTTTTATAATTGTACTTATTGTGGTTGTATAAATGAACATCTTTGTTCTGAGGAAATATACATGAAAATATTAAATGATATAGGCCTTGGCCTGGTAGCTGAGTTGGTTAGAGCACAGTCCTGATAGGCCAAGGTTTCAGGGTCGGTCCCAGTCAGGGCACATACAGGGATCAACCAATGAATGCATAAGTAAGTGGAAAGACAAATCAATGTTTCTCTCTCTCTCTCTCTCTCTCTCTCTCTCTCTCTCTCTCTCTCTCTCTCTCTCCCCTTTCCTCTCTCTCTCCAATCAATAAATAAAACATTTAGAAAAGAAATGCGCCTGCCCAGCTGGCATGGCTTAGTGGTTGAGCATTGAACTATGAACCGAGAGATCACAGTTTGATTCCCAGTCAGGGCACATGCCTGGGTTGTGGGCTAGATCCCTAAGGTAGGGTGTGCAGGAGGCAGCCGATTAATGATTCTCTCTCATTTTTTTTAAAAAGAAGAAACATGCCCTAACTGGTCTGGCTCAACAGATAGAGCATGTGCCTGAAGACTGAAGGGTTCCAGGTTCAATTCTGGTCAAGGGCACATGCCCAGATTGCGGGTTCAATCCCCAGTAGGGGGCATGCAGGAGGCAGCCAGTCAATGGTTCTCTCTCATCATTGATGTTCCTTTCTCTCCTTCACCCTTCCTCTCTGAAATCAATAAAAAATACGTATTTTTTAATGCATATGCTACTTTTATTTCTGTAAGGATACAGTGAAACGTTGGATGATATTAGCTAATGACAAAATGTAGAAATGAGGCATCGGCTTCTCTAACCATAGCTACAAGAATATTAATATGTATTGTCATTACACGTTCACTTTGCTATCATCTCATTCTATTATGTGATATAACAATCAGAATACAGTAAGTAGGTGATCTGGCATCTCAGGTAAGCACTACATGGAAATCTGCCTGTGAGGACGGTGACAGTCCTAAGAATCACAAGAAACATTGGTGAGCCTCTTTAGCAGATCAACAAAAGAGCAACAACTGCCATGTCACAAGGGAGTCAACTTGCCACTGTTTGGAAATGTCATCCATGTCAATGACAGTCCCGATGCCTGCGCAGCTACCCCGCTAGAGACCTATGGTCACCTCTATAGGAAGATTTCAAACCGCAGGAACATCCGAGGGGGCTAAAATGTTTCCATGCAAGTCTCCAAACCCTTAATCTACGTTGCTATTAATTAAACAAAATGTCATTAATTAAAAAACACACCCGACAGCTGGGTTGGTTTTGTTAAGCTTCCAGAAGAGTTCACTGTGACAATGTTCCTCTGAAACAGGCTTGTTCTCTCCGATCTGCCTACACTTTCCACATCACCTGCATGTTCCATGCTTAAAGGTAGGAGCACTCAGAAAACACGGCACACGGGGAACTCAAATGCGAGTACGGGGGAGAAAGGTCAGTTTAGAATCACAGCTAAGTTCAAATGTTAATTTTCTAGAAATTCGTATTAGTCGATCAAAAGCACAAAAGAATAGAAGGAAGGTTTTGATGAGGAAGTTAAACCATGCATTTCGGTAAATTCTTTTTTAAAAAAAGAAGCAACAGCCCTGGCTGGTTTGGCTCAGTGGATAGAGCGTCAGCCTGCAGACTGAAGGGTCCCAGGTTCGATTCCAGGCAAGGGCACATGCCTGGGTTGCGGGCTTTATCCCCAGTGGGGGATATGCAGGAGGCAGACAATCAATGATTCTCTCTCCTCATTAATGTTTCTATCACTCGTTCCCTCTCCCTTCCTCTCTGAAATCAGTAAAAATATTTAAAATAAAAAAAGAAACACGATGAATGCAATCTACTCTCAAATGTTGAGAAGATAGAAAATAGAATGATACAACATACTGGCAAAATGTGAAAAGTTGTTGAATCTGTGGGTATATTGGAGGTCTCTGTATTATTTTTGCAACTTTCCTATAAGTTTTAAATTTTTTAAAATTGATTTTTAGAGAGAAAGAGATCAATTTGTTGTTCCATTTATGCATTCATTGGTTGATTTTTTTAAAAAATATATTTTATTGATTTTTTTACAGAGAGGAAGGGAGAGGGATAGAGAGTTAGAAACATCAACGGGAGAGAAACATCAAATCAGCTGCCTCTTGCACACCCCCCACTGGGGATGTGCCCGCAACCCAGGTACATGCCCTTGGCCGGAATCGAACCTGGGACCTTTCAGTCCGCAGGCCGACGCTCCATCCACTGAGCCAAACCAATCAGGGCGATTGGTTGATTCTTGTATGTGCTTTGACCAGGGATGGGTCCCACAATTTTAGCATACCAGGACAAGGCTCTACCCAGCTTTTCCGGGTGAGGCTAAATTATTTCAAAAGGAAAAGTTTTAAAAATCTCCAGGCTAATGACTCTGGGAATGGCACTGAGGCATTGGGATTTTAACCCTGACCAGTGTGGCGCAGTTGGTTGGAGCAAGGTTTTGGGTTTGATCCGCCATCAGGGAACATGTAAGAATCAGTGAATGAATGCATGAGTGGAACGAACAACAAATCGATGTTTCTCTCTCTTTCTCTCTTCCCCCCCTTTCTAAAATCAATCAATCAATAAACAAAATTTAAAAAAATAAAAAGCTTTCCATGAAGAGTACGAACTGTGGCAGCCAAAGTCACATGTTTAGAAAGTTTCTTCCCCTATTTGAGGAATAATAGTTGAAAGGAGCGGAAATTAACCAAAAGGGGCATTGTGCTTCCAGAAAAATCTCAAGGAAACGTATTGCAAGCAACAGTGGTAGCTGTTGGATCCAGCTTCAAAGGAAAGGGTGGAGAGATTCAACCAGTTAGCGTGAAAGTTGGAGATAAAGTTCTTCCAGAATATGGAGATGCCAAAGTAGTTCTAGATGACAAGGATTATTTCTTATTTAGAGATGCTGACATTCTTGGAAAGTATGAGACTGAAATAAATCACTATTGAAATGGCATCACGGGAAGCTGCCCTTCCCACTGAAGTTCTGAAATTTTTCATCATGTAAATAATTTCCATGTCTCTTTTTTTTAAATTAATTTTTTAAATAAATCTTTATTGTTGAAAGCATCCATGTCTCTTTTATAATAAACTAATTCTATCCAAACCAATGGCATCCAGTGTCTTTTAAATTTTAATTTCACTGTACTGATATAAACATTTCCAAATGAAAATATATACATGTTCAAAATACACAAATAAAAATTTTCCCTGTAGGGTTGCCAGATTTGGCAAATAAGAGTACATGATGTTTAAATTTTAATTTCAGATAACAATTTTGTTTTTTTTCTTTTTTTTCTTCTGTGTCATTCCCGCCCCCCTGGATAAACAACAATTTAAAAACTTTTTTTAGTGTAGTATATCCCATACAGTATTTGCTGCCTCACCATCAGTCAGTCTCTCGGAATGCGACATACTGACATCTGGACTCTGCTGGTATTTGTGGAAAACAGAGAAATTTCTGGCGTTATCTGTCTTCAGTATCTAAAATCATCTCCGTTCCCACTCTTGCAGAGAGAAAGACACCAAGATAAATAGATTTTAAGTGGCCGAGGTTATGGCAATGAGAAGAAATGTGTAATGAATCTAGCATCTTCTATAATAATGACAACGACGGTCAACACTTTTCAGGGCAGATTGCACAGGGGTGGGCAAAGTAGGTTTACAGCTGTTCATATGGAAAGAGACATGCAGGTTATGGTAATCACAACAGCCTTGCTAACTCCACGTTTCACCTACACCTCCTTTTGCCAACCTCTAAGGTGGCTCCCAAGGACCTCCGCCTTCTGTGTAGTCGTGACCAATGACACAGAGCTGAAGTAACAGTACATATGTCACTCTGGGTTTAGGTTTGAAAAGGCATTGAGGCTTCCGTCTTAGGTGCCTGCCCTTGCTGTGAGAAACCCCACGGTGAGCAGTCACGGGAGTGAGCTCGGAAGATCTGCAGCCCCGGACAAGTCTTCTGAGAGTGCAGCTCAGCTGATAGCGGACTGCAACTTCCTGAGAGACCCTGAGCCAGAACCGCCCAGCTAAGCCACTCCCAGATTCCTGAGCCTCAGAAACTGAGAGAATAAATGTTCCTTGTTTTTAACTAGCAACATCTGGAGTCATTTGTTACGCAGCAAAAGGTAACTAATGTATCAAGATATAATGTAATACAATGCAAGTTCCCCAGGTCAGTGATTGGAGGCAGGAACCCATTTTACAGAAAGGCAAACCGAAGCACAGAAAGAGTCGTTGCGCTAATCACCCTATTAGCAAGCATAGGTGGTTCTGAATCCCAAGCCCTTGCTCCTACTATGGCAGGAGCTGGGCTGAGCCGGCCTGGCTTTATTATTCCCTCTTATTTAACCCTCCCCTGAGAGGGAGGCGGAGGAGGTCATTCCAGAGAAAACCAACAGCCAACACTTGCAGGATGCCTACAAGTTAACAAGACACTAACGTCGCACTTACCTGTGAGGCAGGCAGGGGAGAGCTCGTTTTCTTATGCCTAAGTTAGAGTTGGGCAAACTAAGGCTCAGAGGGAGTAAGGGCTTTGACCAAAGTTGAACTAACTCAGGAGTGGGGGGAGGGTGGCGTTTAGGCTTGAATCTTCCTACTCATCTCTTTCCAACCAATCAGGCTACTCCCGAACCTAATTAATGGGGGGAGGGGGGTGTGTGTGTGTTGTGTGTGTGTGTGTGTGTTGTGTGTGTGTGTGTTCGGCCAGAAGGGGGGTATTCACTGGGGACCCTGGAAACTGCTCCATCCCTTCCATGCAAGGAAAAGGCAGGGGAAGCCCTCCCTCTCACCACCCTCTCCCTTTCGGTAAGATGCGCTCCCCTCCCCCTCCTTCCTTCCCCCCTCCCCCCAGGACAGAGCGGGCTCAGGAATGCTGCCCGCTCTGGGAGTCCCAGCCCTTTGGTCTTTTATCCTAAATGCATCACCAATTCTTTCCCTCCCAGCAAGTCAAGTAAGAACCTTTTGGCCACCCCCCCCCAGTTCTAACTCTTCACTGGGGCCCTCCTCCCATGGATTAAGCTGCAACTACTAACAGCTGAGCTCTGTTCTTGACAAAAGCAAACAAAACCGCCTTTGAAAACAGCAAGAGGGGTTGGAGTTAGAGCTGAGAGGGGACTTCCAAACGGATCCCTTGTAGCAGATGGTCAAGAGAAGCTGTGGGTGGTCTACCCTTTCTTGAAGATCCTGCTGGGACCATGACTGTTTGTGATGCGACAGGGGCGGAAGCTACCGGTCGTCCCTCTGAGAATCAGGTAGACCAGATGACTTGACAAAGTGTGCGAGGGTTCCTGTCACCTCTTGTCTTTTCTGAAGGAGGACAACTCTGCCACCTGTTTTAAGAGAGATCAGAGGAGGGTGGCTGCCTTCTGAGTCAGGCAGGGAGCCTGAAGACCAACTGGACTTCAAAAGCAGAGTCCACGCAGGAGGCTGTGGCCAGTGCGTGAGTCAGCCCGGCCGGCTGCAGGGGGGGCTGGGATGTCTGCGGTGGTCCGCAGGCCGGGGTGGGGGTGGGGGCAGTGACTCACCACCTGGAGCTGGAAGTCAGTAAACCCCCAGGCTCTCCTGCTATTCCAGCTCTCATTCCTGGGGCTTCAACCAAGAAGCCAGAGGGTATGAGAAGCAGGACCCTGGGTTCTCTTGCAACAGTCCTGCCATCACCCCTTCCTGCACACATTCCTCACTCCGGGAACTCCTTGGGCAGCCCCACCCCCACCCCAACTCACTCTAACTGTCTGGGCCCTCAGCCTTCCCCTCTGGGCGTTGGGCTGGTTGGAGGGGGTCCTCTCTGACCCCTCACATCCTGGAAATAGACTGGGGCTCTGCCACCTCCTGAGCTTCCCCTCCCCACCCCGCCCACTCTGCACTGAGTTCTGCACACCGGGGCCCCCAGGGCGCGTCTCTCACTGTGGCATGAATGGACTGGCCAAGTTGCCAGTGGGGTTTATTGAACGAATTTGATCAAGTCCAGAAGGCCCTTTTCATCCCCAGAAACTTGTCAAGGCTGCATTTGCCATTCCCTGGCCTCCCAATATGCCCTGGGGGTGGGGGGGAGCTCCCCTGGGAGTTTGACATTTTCTCTGATCTCCTCCCCAGGTCCTCCCCACATCCCTCTCCCCACAAGGGCCTGGGCCACATTCTCCCTAGTCTGTCCACCGCACTGCATGGCATGAGAGCCAGAGATCAAAGGAGACAGGGAGGGGGGCTGCAGAAAGGTCTCCTCCAAGAGGGGGTAGGTGGGGACTGAAAGCACAACTGGGCCCTGGTCAGTGTGGTTCTGTCAGTTGGAGTGTCATTCCCTGCACTGAAGGGTTGCGGGTTCGATCCCCCAGTTGGGACCCATATGGGAGGCAACCAATCGATGCTTCTCTCTCACATTGATGTTTCTCTCTCTCTCCCCCTTCTCCTTTCCTCTCTCTAAAACCAATAAAAAGCATATCCTTGGGTGAGGATTCAAAAAAAAAAAAGCACAACTGGCCTGAGCAGCCCACCCCCCTGCCCCCCAAAAAACAAATCCACAGCAAACGAGGCGGGGCTCGCGGCTGCCAGGACCCATCACAGAACCTTCCTGGCTCTGGTTTTGGCATCAAACTAGGAAGCGATGCCCACCCTTCTTGGATATCCTCTGCCTCTGGGGTCTTGACACAAACCCGTTCAGTGTGTTGTTCAACAGGAAGCAGGGTCACAAGCAGCCCCCACATAACCTCTAGAGGCCGAGTCTGAATGGACGTCTCGTCTCTGCCGGTTGGTCGCTGGGAGATGGGGTTTGGAGAGCTTGCCCAGAGCGCAGTTCCTCTTGGTGGTGGGAGATGGGTGGTGGGTGGGCAAGGTTTCTAGGAAGCAGAGGTGAGTGGCCCTCCTGGCCCAGTTACCTCTCATCCCACACAAGCACTTAACCTCACGCTGAAGCTGCCCCAGGCAGGGGCGTCCACCTGGAAAGAAAGTGGCCTTTACGAGGCCCTGGGGCTACCAGG
>NW_006298628.1:2513669-2539252 GCF_000327345.1 Myotis davidii
TCAGTGGTGATGGCTCCCAGTACCCAGGGCAAGCGGAGAAGGGAGAGCCAGGAAAGGAGGCCTTGGGGACCTACCCAAATGCAGGCTGAGCCCCTGGGACAGAGCCAGGTGCCAAGGACTTGGAGAGAGGCAGAGGGGCACCCCCTTGAGTCTTCGGTCTGAGGGGCAGACCCAGCCTCAGCCTCAGGATGCCTCTGGAGGACAGAGAAGGTGCAGCCCCTGTGCACACACCCGGTTCACGCCCCTGCGCTCAGAGAGGCCCCTGTCTGTCAGGGAGACCAGCCCCAGGCCTGGAGAGCCCTCCCATCTGAAGGATCGGCTCAGCATGGCCTCAGGGTCCCCAGTCTGACGGCAGAGACAGGACCACAGGCGTCTCTCGGACAGAAGATAGGGCATTTGAAGAGACAGGATTAGATCTCAAAAACCTTTATAGATAATAGAGTTGTAGCTGCTCCATCTCCCTCTAAGTTCCCACGGGGTAAGTGGGCCTCCTTCGCTGCTCTCCCCTGCCCCCAAGAAGAAAGCCAGCTTGAGTGTAAGTGCTCAGCTCCCCCAGGGAACCTCCATCCTTCCCATTCCCTCCGTCCACCGCCCTGATGTCCCAGTCTCCCCCCAGCCAGCTGGGACACCCTCCTACGTATTATATCGCAACGGGGACACTGCCACATGGCCAACGCTGTAGGCCACTAGCCAGAGCTGGGGTTCAAATGGCTGCACCCCACCCTCTCCCACCAGAGTAGCCTATTGTCTTTGAGAGTGTCTTCCTTCCCCAGCTAGTGCCACCCTCCCCAAGTCTGCCCTCCCTGAGGGCACCCTTTCTGAGGACACCAGCAAAAGAAATGCAGGGGGGATAGGAGGGTGGAAGAATGCTGGGCCTTGGGCCCAAAGGGAGGAGGGGGAAGTACAAAGGGGGCACTTAAGGCACCTATCCGTGGGCAGGCTCCAGACAGCGCTGGATATACCCAAATGTTAATCACCAATTAGCACAGTTCAGGTGGAAAGGGAAACTTTATTGCGTGTAAAATGGACTTAATGTGGCAGGAGCTGTGGGCTTAATTTCTTGAGATAAGATGCTTTTAGGCTAATCAGAGGGTCTGCGGGGCCTGGATATAAAGGAGGCAGGGTGGGCAGAAGTCACTGAGGCAAGCTCCGCCGGGCCAGAGCAAGAGGAAGAGACCCGCTGCCCTTCTGGGAGCCTGGAAAGGACAACTGGTAAGAGAGCAGCTGGGACAGGGGCGCTGGAGGGAGGTGGCCCTGGGACCCCAAGGGGCTCAGCACCCTGGCACCCCATTGCTTTTCCTCCCCATAGGAAATAAGACGGGGGTGCGGATGGCCCTTTTAGCCCAGGTGACGAAGGCAGGGTGGCGAGGTCTTGCAGCCGCACACGTCTAGCCTCGCTTTGGTTTTGAGGGCCTGGGAGGAAGGTGACTTACTGTTCTTCCTGAATGGATGACCCCCACGCCCCTGCCCCGGACGAAGCCAGGGGCCAGGCCTGGGTAGAGTGGTCAGACCTCAGAAAGAACTTCCCTGGGCGGAGAGAGTGAGGTCGGAGAAGGCAGAAGGGGATGGCTCCTCGTGTGGTTTTCACTTCGGGCGAGAGGGTTGTGATGATTTAGGTGACAAGCCCGTTTGAGAGCCGGGAGGCTGGCTGGTATGAACTCTGGAGGGCTCCAAGGGGAGAATCCTGCCAAACCACATGCCTATGATGTCTAGCCACGGAGCCGGGAAGGGGGGCTGTCCAGGCACACAGGTCCCGCTGCTTTCTCCTGCCTGGAGCACCCCCCACCCCCCGCCCCTCAGACTCCACTTAAACACAAAACAAAAAGAAGGCTCACCTCTCGGCCAGACTCCTTGTTCCTTCTAGTTACTACCTGTACTGCCCATGCCCGCCCCACCCTCCCTAAGATCCCGCTCCGGCCTCTTAGAAAAACTCCAAGCCACAGGACTCCGTGCCCCCCAGCTTTCAGCACCCCCACGGCTCTGAGGCATGCTGACTGCTCCCTCACACCGTGCTCCCCCCTCATCCTCCTCCTGCTCTCTCTTAGCTCAGGAATAACCCTTGGAAGACGGTGGCCATGAAGATCTCTCTGCTGCTGGTGTCCCTGCTCCTGGCAGCGGTGCTAGGAGACAAGGAAGAGAGTCCTGCCAGGTGGGGAGAGGAGGGAGGGGCCGCTGCTGAGGAGTGGGCTGGGGGAGGACAGGGCTCTGGTCGGGGCGGCCTGAGAAAGGAAGGAATCCTGGGCCGAGAGGAAAGAAGCTCCAGGGGAAAACCTGCCACCAGCCGCCTGAGTGCAGAGCGAGGGCAGAAGCAGAGAGATTTCTCAGGAGCTACTGGTTAGGCCTCTGGAAGGCCTCTGAGCATCTGAAGCGGATGACATCTCCCTTCACCATTCATTCAGGCGAGCCCTGCTCACCTAACTTGATAAAGGACCGACCCCGCCCCGACCCCCCCACCCCCACCCCGAGTACAGGTGCAGGAGATACATGTGCAGGGTGGTCCACAAAGCCCTCCTGCCCTCAGGGCGCACACAGGGCCAAAGGGAAAACAGATGAAGAACTACCGAGGCGAGCTGCAAACTGTCATGAGTTCTGTGAGGAAAAGCTGAGAGTGCGAGGAATGAGCACAGTGGGGGCTCTGTGTTTTGGGGACCCAGAGAGACCTATCTCAGGAAAGAGTCGGGCGTTCTTGGGTGCAAGGACAGCTCCATGCTCACGTAAATCCAGTGACGTAAGTCTGAGGCACGGCTGTCAGAGACATGTACAGGGAGAGACATCACGCAGAAGCTAAGAACGCAGACCTGGGCCCAGACCGCCTGGGGGGGACCCTGGATCTGCCGCCTACGCTGTGTGCGAAATTAATCTCTCTGTTCCCTGGTTTCCTCATTCACAAGAAGGGGGTATGGCTAGCGTCTGCCTGCTAGGGGTGTTGTGAGGACTGAATGAGTGTATGTATTAAAGGGCTATTCGAGGCCCTGCCTCATGCATAAGGGCTCACTACTATCAGTAGTGACTGGGAACCAAAGACCTAAACCAGGTGTGGCCAGGGCGAGAGGAGCCAAGGAAGGCACTGGGAGCCAGTCCTTGGGGATCAGGGGCCCTCTGATCCCTCTTCGCCCAGAAGCCAGAGCCACACACACTAACGATGCAGGAAGCGGCCTTTCAGCTGGAAATAAAGTCCAACGGGCTCAAGGCAGAGCCAAGAGGGTGTCTCCACAGAAACAGACTCCCCGGAAATGGGCTGGTTCATTTTTACATGTTGGCCTCCTGTCAGCGACAGTCATGTATGCCGGGATGGTGAACCCCCTCAACCCCGCCCCTTCATGGCACCCTGGTTTCTCTCTCTCCCCTCCCTGGCCCTCAGAGTCCACGCGAAGGTCAGAGGCTCTACACCTCGCGGCCGCAGGTATGCCGAGGGGACTTTCATCAGTGACTACAGCATCGCCATGGACAAGATCCGCCAACAAGACTTTGTGGACTGGCTGCTGGCACAGAAGGGGAAGAAGAATGAGTGAGTCATCGCGCAAGCCCCTCCTGTCCCCAGCCTCCGGCTCCCTTCCTGCGTTCAGACCAGGCGCCATCGTGGCCCCACAGGGCCCTGCGATGCACAACCCCAGGTGGCGCCTCTCACTGAGGCGACGATAGGGAGCTGGACCGCGTGGCGGCCCTGCTTTGGGCAGCTGTCCAGTGTGGGGGCAGGACCAGGGCAACTTCGCAATCCTTTCCTCCTGAGGGGAAGGGTCGGTGAAGATGTGCGGGGCTCACCGAGCATTCCCAGGAGGCCGGGGATGGAGGCAGGGGAAGCTGAGCCGCTGCCAATGACTTTCTGGTGGTGGCCTCTGCAGACTTTGGAAACAGAATAAACTGTCCTCGTCCTACTTCCTTCTCTTTGCCAAATCTCTCCCTGCCCTTGCTGTTTGGTCAGCCTGGTAGATTCTGGAAAGCTGTTCACCAGCAGCTGAAGGCAAGCGATCAGGAGGTTGAGGGAAGAAAGAGGTACCCTCTGTTCTGCCACCCACTCCCTAATCCTTATCTTACCAGCTGGAAACACAACATCACTCAGAGGGAGGCCCAGGCCCTAGAGCTGGCCCATCAATCTAACAGGAAGAAGGCGGCCAGGGAGCAGCAGGGGTGAGTCAGCCCACAGGGGAAGGAGGGTGTGGGGCCTCCTGACCCACCCCCACCTCATTGTTCCCTCTCCCAGGCTCCAGAGCAGGGCCAGGCCCCAGATAAGCAGCCCCTTCCACTCCGAGTTCAAAGAGGGGTCTCCGCTGAACTCTTGGAGGTCAGCCTGAGCTTCAGGGAGAAGCCTGGGTGGAATGGAGGCGGGGTGCCTGGGAGGGGTGTGGGGGCCCGGGTTTCTAAGATTGATGACGGGAGAGGGGCAGCGAAAGAGACCTCAGGAACCGGCTTCCCCACTTCTCCCTGCCACACACCAGGAAGGACGTTTGTAGAACTGGGACCATCCTGTCCCACGGCCAGTCCCCTAAAGTCAGTAACCCCCCTCTGAGGAAGCTGAGGAATCTGTGCCACAGATCATTATGAAGAGCCAATGTCCCCCAAATAATCTCTTGGGGGTTCGGACTGCATTCTGGGATACCTGTAGAGGTGGAGGGTGGGATGGCTCCCACCAGAATTCTGTTGGGCTTTGCCTGTATTGAAGATTGGCAGGCAGATTGTGTTGGAGTTTTAAAAGCTGAGGTAACCCAGAGGCAGCTGTGTTGACTCCCTCCCCACCTCCCTCCCTTGGAGTCCCCCCCCCTCCCGTGTTTACCCTCTCTGGGTGGGGCCAGGCTGAGGCAGCCTGCCTGAGGCTGTCTCCTTTGCAGCTCCCTACCCATGAAGCCCGGTGATGAAGATCTGCTGAAGGACTTACTGATTCAAGAGCTGCTGGCCTGGATGGTGGATCACACGGAGCTCTGCAGGCTCAGGTGGCAGGGACGGGAGGCTTTAGGAGTCTTGCGTACTGGTTGTAAGCTTGAGTATTGGGGTCCGACACAGGTTCAAATCTTCATCCCAACATATGCTGGCCAATTCTCAGACTCTCTGAACTTCGTTGTTTTCATGAAAATCGGGACTATTTAAACCACTTCATGGGGCTGCTGTGGGTTTTAAATAAGAGGACGTAAGGGAAAAGTTGAGAGCAACCTCTGTAGGTAGTAAGAGTTCAGTGATGGTGGCAGCTATTGTTACTGCTTGCCCTCCTTTCTCAACCTCCTCCAAGTGAGATGCTGCTCTCCCCTCCCCTGCCCACCCCAGCTGACCTGCCCATCCTACCCTCCGCTCTCCCTCTGTACCCTTGTGCCGTGGCACCTTCCCAGGGATGGAGCCCCTAGAGTGGGAGGCATGGTGCCCTTCTCCGTAGCTGCTGCTGGTCTCAGTGGTCCTTGCATCCATATCACTATTAGGAAGTCCCTCAACCTATTATGTCCTAGAAGAAAGGGACAGCTGACACCATGGAGAGACCCATCCACCTAAAGGGTGAGACAGGACACTCATTCCAAGTGCAGACACACAGGCACAAAAACCAAAAGACATTTAGACCAGCGGTCGCCAACCTTTCGGACCTCGTGGACCACTGTCCACCGGCTGGTGACCGCTGGTTTGGACTTCCATGCTGGGCGGCGAGGGAAGGACTGAGGGGACAAATGTGGGAGGACTCCCTAAGGAGGATAAGAAGGGGGAGAGGACTGTGACTGCAGCGATAGAGGAGAGGGGGTGAGAACATCTCCGTGGGGCGGTGGGCAACAGGCTCCGTGCTTTTTGAACCGTTTTGATTATTTATAATCAAAAAGGTACTTGGGAGGGAGGAGCAGCTGAACTATGGCTGGGTGCCAGGACAAATTTACTCTGCTGACTCCAAGCTGATAACCACCCTCCTCCCTGCCCTCTCTACGCTCCACAGGTTTCAGTGACTCTGACTAAACCCAGCTCAGGACTGGACCCTGCCCTTCACTGACTCAGCTCCTGGGTACCCTAGACGAGCCAAACCAATAAAGTTTAAGCTGAAATAAATCTTTGTGCCCATTGTCAAAATATATTCAAATGTCTATTGAGCACCGACAGTGTATGCTTGTCTGTGTGCCGCGCACCACCCAAGAAAAAGAAGCTATGGCTCTGACCCACCTGCTAATTCATCTATTTATTCTACAAACACTTATGGGAAACTTAACATCAGCAGGGCTGTGCTCAACAAGGGTCTACAGCAGGGGTCCTCAAACTACGGCCTGCGGGCCACATGCAAATACAAATATTGTATTTGTTCCCGTTTTGTTTTTTTACTTCAAAATAAGATATGTGCAGCATGCATAGGAATTGTTCATAGTTTTCTTTTAAACTATAGTCTGGCCCTCCAACAGTCTGAGGGACAGTGAACTGGCCCCCGGTTTAAAAAGTTTGAGGACCCCTGGTCTACAGCAATGAGGGAAACAGATACAGTCCTTGTCCCCGTGAGGGGTTTCCAGTCTAGTGAGGAAGACAGACCTTAATCTTTAAACACACAAACACAACAATCACGTAGCAGGCTAAGTTCTGTGAGGGTGAGGTTGCTAGGAGAGAGGACAGAGGAACCTTATCTAGGTGGAGCCAGGAGGGCCTCTGGGAGAAAATGACATTTAAGCTGAATAAGACCAAGGATGGGTGGGGCCTTCACATTAGCCAGAGTTATCAGTACTGCAACGTGGGCAATGGGAGGAGGAGGACAAGCAGGTGTCGGCAGGTGGGCGGAGGCAGGGCCTGAAGGACCACGGTAAAGCTTTCAGATTTTATCCTCAGTGCAGGGATAGGTCCGAGAAGGATTCTAAACAGGGTCAGGTCACAGAGGATCTATTCGCATCCCAAAAAGGATCACACTGATGAAAGTAAGAGTTATATTGAGATGAATAGGAATGAAAGGGGAAGAGGAAGACCAGTAAAGAGGCTCTTGCAGGATTCCAGGTTTATACTAGGGTGGTGGTGGTGGTGGTGGTGGGGGTAGCGGGGGTGGCAAAATGGGCAAACTCAATTTACCCAAAAGTCAATACCTTTATCTCCCGTGTTTAGAGCCTTCCCCACCTCAGCCTGCCGCCGTCTCCAATGCCCTGCATCCACAGATATGATGTACCTCCTCTCCCTCGCTTGGGTCACCTTTTCCTGGAATGTCCTCCTCGATCTAGTCATAGGTCAGTAGACCAGAGTCAAACACACCCAGATTCAAAGCACTTACCAGCTCTGTGAGTTAGCAAGTCAGTTTCTCGTTCTTAAACTCAGTTTCCTGTCTGTAAAAAAGATGAAAAAGTATCCACCCAAATAGGGTTAAAGTAAGTGTTAAGATCATGCCTGGCACAAAGTAAGTGGTCCATAAAAGTTAACTTTTGTTATTGTTACTCACACACCTAAGCCTTAGTTTAAAGGGTATTAATTTAAATCAGGGAGTGGCGAGCTGGATGGCTAAAGGTCTGGGCCAGTAACATAAATGAGCAACGTGAGGAGGGTGCAAGACAGTGATGGCGAACCTCTGACACGCGTGTCAGAGGTGACACGCGAACTCATTTTTTTGGTTGATTTTTCTTTGTTAAATGGCATTTAAATATATAAAATACAAAAAAGATGACCCAGTTATTAAAAAAAAAAAAAATCTCTCTATGTGACACGGCACCAGAGTTAAGTTAGGGTTTTTCAAAATGCTGACTCGCCGAGCTCAAAAGGTTCGCCATCACTGGTGTAAGACAACAGCAAGGATGGGGACTGTGAAAATGGAAGAGACACGTTCGCCTAAAATCTTTCTGGTGCCAAATAAAACTTTTTTGAGAGCTGAATTTGCCTGAGCACTGCTAGTTTAGTTTGCTATCTCGCCCATATTTGGTTTCCTCTCTATAAACTCCTGAGGTCCCAAGAATGTGTACCACCCATATTAGAGCATGCCTTTGTTCAGAGGATGTCTTTCAGTGGCTCTCCATGACGGTATTGATTGTCTTGGGGAGAAGTTTGGATCTATATTTCTGAATTCTTGGGTGTCTCTTGGAATCAGTACATCAGAAAGGGTTATTTTAAAATATTTTATGCAATGCTCTTGCTATGGGGCAGGCATTGTGCGCAGTCTCCTATAAACATTTTTTCAACTTTTTAAAATTTATTCTTTTCTTTTTTTAAAACATATTTTATTGATTTTTTCCAGAGAGGAAGGGAGAGAGATAGAGAGTTAGAAACATCGATGAGAGAGAAACATTGATCAGCTGCCTCCTGCACATCTCCCACTGGGGATTCGCCCGCAACCCAGGTACATGCCCTTGACCGGAATCGAACCCGGGACCCCTCAGTCCGCAGGCCGACGCTCCATCCACTGAGCCAAACCGGTTTTGGCTAAAATTTATTCTTTTTAAAAAATTATTTATTTACCTATTTTAGAGAGAGAGAAAAAGAGGGAGGGAGGGAGAGAAAAATCATTTTGTTGCTCTGCGTATTTATGCATTCATTGGTTGATTCTTGTAGATACTCTGACCGGGGATCGAACTCACAACCTAGGCTGACACTCTAACCAACTGAGCTACTCAGTCAGGGCTGTAGTTTTTTTTATTATTTTGTTGTTGTTCAAATTTATAAACATCATTTTAAAAAGTCACGATGATCTCATTTAAAGCCTCATCACAACCCTTGAATACCATAACAGCTGCTAACCATGCACTACACTGCCTCCATGAGGCCGGGAATTAAAAGCCTACGCTACCAGCCACCTTGCCACGAGGCCAGTGAGTCACTTACAGCAGGTGAGGGCGTCTGTCACAATCAGTATTCACGGTGTACTGTAGCCGAGTGCTTCGGAGAGCCACTGTTAAACTGTCAGGAATTTTGAGAGCAGGCTGTAAAACCACTGGTCGCTTGAAATTGGCCATGGTTAGGGGATTTGTACCATGGCGATCGGCAAATACTATATACATCAGAGCCTCCCTTCCCACCTGGAGAGGCTGTTAAACACTAGCATATTACTGGTCAGCATCCCTTCTCTAAAAGTATAAAGGAGAACACATGTGTACGAATAAGGGGATAAGCATATCTGCCTGAGGATGGCAATGAGGTTTGTCAAGAGTCCATGTCCGTATCTAAAGGAGTGAATGTGAATATGTGCATTTGAGGATATGAATAGTGAAATCTAAGGTCAAGGGTGTGAGTGAGGGGTCAGTGTGTGCACCTTCAGGGGTCATACAGTGTGAGTCAAAAAGTGATAAATGAGTCTGGCCGAATTTTCTCAATGGTTAGGGTCCTGGTTGCAGGCTCCATCCCTGGCACATGCGGGAGGCAACCCATTGATGGTTTTCTCCCACATCCTTGTTTCCTCTCTCTCTCCCCCTCTCCTTCCTCCCCTCCACTCTCTTAAAAAAAAAAATCAATGGAAAAAATATCCTTGGGTGAGGATTAAAAAAAAAAAAAGTGATAAATGAAGGTGTGTCTAGCTGGTGTCAATGGGTACCTAAAGATCACATTTTTGTGTTAGGGAAATGAGTAGGAAAGTGAGGATATGAGGTCAGTGTATCAGTTTGGGACTAGTGGGTTTTTCACAGAAAAGGGGTGGGTAGGTATATTGGAGGTCAGTGTGTGTGTGTGTGTGGCGGGGGGGGGGGGCGGGGGGGGAGTCTGAAAAAGCTAGTATCTGTTGAAGGGGACCAATATGCGTCTGAGAAAGGTTGTGTCTAAAGGGGCCATGCTATCTAAGCTTAGTGTCTGAGGATGTGTCTGAGAATGAATCTGAAAGATAATTATGAAAGGCTGATGATTGTTTTAGCCCTGGTCCGTGCATCCGTTAAGACTGTATTCGGCTTCAAATAACAGAAAAACACAAAATAACAGTGGCTTTAGCAAGATAGAAAATTATCTCTTTCTTGTAAGCAGCCCAAGGCTGGTGTTACAACTCTGCTCCACGAAACCCGCAGGGACCCAGGCTCATAGGACCCACAGCTCCATCATCTCTTAAGGCTGCAAACGGCAACGAAACATCTTGCTACCCGTCTCTGCGCCATCCTCTTATCCTTTTCCTAGAAACCCCTCCAATGACATCATTCACTTTGGTTTCACCTGGATCTGATTCCCAGCCCAACTTTTTCTGTGGAGCTTCATACAGAAATAACAGTTGGCCACCTCTCCTGTGATGGCCCGAAGACCTCAATTTCTACATGTTCAGATCTACTCTTAATTACTGCCCCAACTTCATGCTGGGGTCCCCCCTCCCCCTGTGGCACCACCCCTGGTGCTCAAGCCAGGAAACTGGGCATCCTGCTGACTCCCCCCACCTACTCTGGCCCCATCTTGTCCGTCTTACCATTTCATCTTCTTCCCATCTCCTGAATGTGTCCCATTCTCTCTACCTTTATTGCCACCATCTTAGTTCTGGCTCCCATCATTTCTGGTTTATTTGGCAGAAACAGACTTAAGTCTAGGTCGCCACTACTTTTCCTAGGACCAAAATTTGATCTTCTTAACCCACTGACGTAAGAATCCTCCATATTAACTCCTTTGTTAGACTCAATAATCACTATGCGGGGGGATCACCTAGGGAGTTCCCTAAACACACCGGTGACTAACGCCCCTTTTACTAACTTTGATTGCTAACCATCACAGCTGATACTTCACTGATGCGCCGGGCATTGCACTAAATGCTTTGCTAACACACTTTCTGAATTAATCTTCACAACAACTTCACGAGTGGGTGTCATTTACACAACCGTGGAAACGGCAACACGAGAGAGAGAATTTGCTTGGAGGTCCTGGACCACATGCAATGGAAGTTAGCTACGGAGCCAGCAATCCCATTCCAGAGTCCAACTTCCTGGCCGCCAGGCCTCCGCCGGCCAGAACGCGTGTGACTGCCACGGGCAAGCCCCGCTCGCCTAGAATGGACTCCGCTTTGTGCTCTGTCTGGAACCCGCGTTGCCCAAGAACCAAGGAGGCGGCCGGGGACATGGTGCCTGGGGTGGGCGTGGAGGAGCGGTCACGGGAAGAGGAGAGTCCGAGACGGCCCCTTCATCTTGAATTTCCCATTTTCAAGTATCTGACTAAATTGATTTGATGCTTAATGCTTGCCAAATAAATAATGAGGCTCTGAATGAGTCCATATGTAATAAGGCAAGGATTTCATTACTCCTAACATCGCTATAATCAGGCAATGATTAAATTATTTCTAACATTCTTAATACCAAAGTGAAAATATGCTAAAGACCCAGAACAATTTAAGCTTTCCCACCGATGTTTTGCCGGGCACCCGGGCGCGGAGTGTCTTCGGCTTCCGGTAGATTGGAATGTCAGCACCCCCAAATCCACCAGCCCTTTCCCCCGCCTCCCCAATGTTCCTGCAGGCTCCCGTCCATTCTACGTCCTCACCCCTCTCCCTAAGCAAAGCCGGCGAAGAGAGACCGTCTTTTCAGCGGAGGCAGCACGAGCGGGTGTCCCCCGCGCCCACTCGCTCGACTCACGCTGGTCTCTTTGTCTGACAGGCCAAGTACAAGGAGCGAGGGACCGTCCTGGCTGAGGACCAGCTGGCCCAGGTGAGTCGGCTGGGAGGCTCCAGGCAGGAAGGGAGACCCCACAAGGCTGGGCAGGACACGTTGGGTATAAACTGGATTGTTTGGGTTGAGTTAAAGAGAGGACATTTGGCAGATCCTGATTGCTGAGCTCCTCAGAGCTTTTCGGTGGCTTGCTGATGGTCACGATAGTTAACGTCTTTGAGTGGCCATGCTCCCAGCCTGCCAGGCCTGTGTCCATTTTCTTTACGTAGGCTGTCTTGTTCATTCCTCTCGAAAAGCCTGCCAGGAAGGAACACTGTTCTTTTTAGTTTAAAATTGAGGCCCCTGTGGTATTAAGTAATTTGTCTAAGGTTACATGGGTAGTAAGTACTAGTGCTGTTGGACTTAGGTCTTTTTTGGAGTTTTTACTTTAAATTCCTAAGAATAAGACCAGCTGCAGTGGATCGAGGTTGAGCTTCAACGTGTGAACCAGGAGGTCAGTTTGATTCCTGGCCCAGGCATATGCCCAGGTTTTGGGCTCCATCCCCAGGCGTTCAGGAGGCAGCCGACCAATGATTCTGTCTCATCATTGGCGTTTGTTTCTCTTTTCCTCTCCCTTCCTGTCTGAAATCAATAAAGATATATTAACAAGTTTAAATAAATTCCTAAGAATAACATGAAAATATTGCCTGCCCTATGGCACCCATCACCACGAGCATCACGTCATGTACCAGAAGTGTGTATGAGTGACGGGTGCACAGTTTCCTTTTCTAACCATTTCCCGTTTCTGTGCTTGCCCTGCGTTTACTGAGCTATTGTAACTGGTGAAGAAGAGAAGGCAGTTAAGGAGGGAAACCGGCCCTTGAACTGAGGAAAGAGAGTAGGCGCATAGGTGGTGCTTTTCAAAAGCTCTCCCTCATGGGGAGGTGGCATGCAGGAAACAACTGGAAATGATGACTAAACAGTATGTAAGTGTCTCATGTGCATCAAGTGAAGAGAGAGTGGGCCAGACGTTACCTTTGGTGGGGTAGAAGACAGGCTTTGTGAGGAGTTAATACAAACAGAACGTCAGAAAATCCCCAAAATACTTGTGTTTAACTTTGGAATGTAATCTGGAAGACCCACAGCCCTCAGTCAGGGATTCTTTATCTGGAATTGATCCCCAAGGAGTCCATGACTCAGATTAGACAACCACTGCAACACCTAACTCATGCCAGGCCTCCTTGTTCTCCTATCCAGCCTGCCAGTGGCAGAAGCTTTCCCATTGCATGCATACTGCAGTCCCTCATTCTGAAGACAAAATGACTCACTAGATTCATCTTCAACCTAGTAACAGTTTTCCTGGGGAAAAGAAGTACCACATTAGATGTGCACATTGTTAGATGCATCTTGACTTTAGAACAGGAAAAAAAAAAGTGTATTTTCGAAATAAGGAGACATGACCGCATCTCATTTCTGCTGACAACAGACCTGTGAAGGAGAGGCAGGGATCAAAAGAAAGGGAACAGCCAAAACCGGTTTGGCTCAGTGGATAGAGCATCAGCCTGCGGACTGAAAGGTCCCAGGTTCGATTCCGGTCAAGGGCATGTACCTGGGTTGCAGGCACATTGCCGGTGAGGGGCGTGCAGGAGGCAGCTGATCGATGTTTCTCTCTCATCGATGTTTCTAACTCTATCGCTCTCCCTTCCTCTCTTTAAAAAATCAATAAAATGTAAAAAAAGAAAAAAAGAAAGGGAACAGAAAACTGTAATGGCAGATCTGAGGATGAGGACATACCTTCCTTCAGCCTTTGCACTGCCACTGGCCGGGACCTATGTTTGACATCTGATTCTCCCCTAGCGGGGCTAATCCTACCTTCCCTCTTGTCCATCTTACAGATGTCGAAGCAATTGGACATGTTCAAGACCAACCTGGAGGAATTTGCCAGCAAACACAAGCAAGAAATCCGGAAGAATCCTGAGTTTCGGGTTCAGTTCCAGGATATGTGTGCCACCATTGGGGTGGATCCTCTGGCCTGTAAGGAGTGGTCTGTAGGAATCTGTGTTCTCCTAGGATTCCCAAGGGACAGAAGCTACCTAGTTGTTATCACTGCTGGGACAGGGGCATCTTCTAGAAGGGACTGCAGGGAGATAAAGTGTTGTCTTTACAGAGTGCCCAGCAGGACGTTGAGTGCCCAGTTCGATGGGGAAGATAGAGAGGCTGGAATGCAGGTTGAGGAGCCAGTGTTCTTCTCTTGAATGACCTACAGTGGAATTTTTTATGGCCATTTTTTCCCTTTATTAAAAAATATTTAGTTTTAATGAAAATAATGTGTGGCCGAAACCGATTTGGCTCAGTGGATAGAGTGTCGGCCTGCGGACTGAAAGGTCCCAGGTTCGATTCCGGTCAAGGGCATGTACCTGGGTTGCGGGCATGTACCTGGGTTGCGGGCACATCCCCGGTGAGGGGCGTGCAGGAGGCAGCTGATCGATGTTTATCTCTCATCGATGTTTCTATCTCTCTCTCTCCCTTCCTCTCTGTAAAAATCAATAAAATATATTTAAAAGAAAAAAAGAAAAAGAAAATAATGTGTGATCATGCTATCGGCAAAGGAGAAAAAAGAAAAGGAGAAAGTAGAAGTCTTCTCAGTCCTATAATTTCAGAGATAAAGTACTGTTAAGGTACATCTTTCGAGACACCTTAATATTATCAACTTCTTTCACATATATGGGATTAATGCTATAAGTACAACGCTGTAACCTGCATTTTTCACTCAAAATACTGCCTTCAATAGATTTTTGAATGCTAGGTCTGTGTATTGCTCTTAGCCTTGTCTAGACCATATGTCCCATTATGTTTCACTGTATATTTTGGGAAAGGAAAACTCATTTTTATAGTATCCTGAGCCAGAATCAGCAGCGAAATAGAAATGCCTTTTAGATGGCCTACTCTTTACAACTGTCTGAGCCTGTTTCAAGAGTCAGATTGTGTTGAAGATCCTAAGTAATATTGGAGCAGAAGGACTTAAGGCTAGGCAGGGAAGACTCCCATAGGGTACCTTTAAAAGGAAAGATGTAACTAATGAATACCTGGCTTTTGTTTTTCTTTCAGCTGGAAAAGGATTTTGGTCCGAGATGCTAGGTGTGGGAGACTTCTATTACGAACTGGGCGTCCAGATCATTGAAGTGTGCCTGGCCCTGAAGCACCGGAATGGAGGTGAGGGTGGTTAGGTTCTGTGGACTGGGCTTTGGATTTCTCTGGGAGAGAATAAACCTTGAAAAATAGCCTTTCCCACCCTGCCATCTGCAGGCCAATAAGGTCTTGAGAAGCATCTTAGCTGCTTCATGCCCTTGAATCGTTGGTAGGTCTCTATGGCCAGGGTAAAAGGAATTATCTGGATGATTGTCTCTATTCTTCAGAGATCTTTGGCTAGGAAGGTCTAGCCCCTATTCATCGCAGAAAATAGAAAGGAGGTAGGCAATAGGGTATGAAAATGCCAACTAAGTGTCTGTGTTCTCTAAAATGTGACCTTAACCCTGGCCTGCGTGGCTCAGTTGGCTGAGCCTCAGTCCATGCACCAAGAGGTCACTGGTTCGATTCCCGGTCAGGGAACATGCCCTGGTTGCAGGCTCTATCTCCAGTAGGGGGTGTTCAGGAGGCAGCTGATTGATATTTCTCTTTTTCCCTCTCCCTTCCTAAAAAAAACCCAAGTCAATAAAAACATGTTTAAAAATAAAACAAAATGTGACCTTAAATATGGTCATCCAGTAGTGTCATCTTAATAAGCACAGTAAATGGTCTGTGTTGAAGTTAAAGAGAAAACCTAAAAAACCGGTTATAAATCATTGGCTATAAGTAGACAATATTGATGTGAAGATGCATTTATAGTTTTTCAAAGAAGCTGCTGCCTTTGTTTTATTAGCCATAAAGGTAACCCTTCCTCTGCTTTCTGTCTCCCCTCCCCAATAGGTCTAATAACTCTGGAGGAACTACATCAACAGGTGTTAAAAGGAAGAGGCAAATTCGCTCAGGATGTCAGCCAGTAGGTCTTAACTTCCAACCTCTTGGAGTATAGAAAGGTCTTTAAAAAGCAGATGGATATCTTTTCTCCTTACTGTTCTATGTCTAGGATAGTTTAGGAATCATTTTATTCCTCATTATGATCAGAAAACTCAAAATACAGAGAGAGATAAAAAACACAAAAACCACTTATTTCTCAACTGATAGAACTGTTAAACATTTGGATATATTTTCTTCTAAGTTTTTTCCTCATGCATACATATGTATATTTTTAAACATTCTTGGGTCTTTGTATACTCTTGAGATTGAGATCAGGTAGAGTGGCAGGGGCCCAGAGAGGCTTGGGAAGGGGATTGGGTTAGAACAGTGGTCGGCAAAATCCTTAGTCAACAGAGCCAAATATCAATAGTACAGCGATTGAAATTCCTTTTGAGAGCCAATTTTTTAAAACTTAAACTTTATAGGTAGGTACATTGTTATTAACTTAATTAGGGTACTCCTAAGGCTTAGGAAGAGCCACACTCAAGGGGCCAAGGAGCTGCAGTTTGCCGACCACGGGTTAGAAGATGTGGTATCAATTGTTCTGGTTCACCCAGCCCCCGTGTGTGACTCCAATTTGAGAAAAGGTAAAAAGGTTGTTAGTGTGTGGGCTGAATATGTGGTCTACACATTGTTTTGCAGGTTTTCTTTTCCTCTAATTTGAGTTAGTTTGTTGAGTGGAGAGCCTGACCATCTTCCCTGAATGTTCAAGCAGTTTGGTGCCCTTTAACCCTCTTTACTGAAGTAGTTAAATGTTGTACAGCCTTTGGAATCTTCTGTCAAGGTATTCTGCCCAAGGCAGAGCTGAAATTGCATTGTTGCTAGGTTTGCTTTGCCAACGGTCTTTCAGCAGCTCTTCCTCACCTTAGAGATGACCTGATCAGGGCCATCAAGAAACTGAAGGCCCTTGGCACTGGCTTCGGCATCATCCCTGTCAGCGGCACTTACCTCATTCAGTCTGTTCCAGCTGAGCTCAATATGGATCACACTGTGGTGCTGCAGCTGGCAGAGGTACTGATGTGCCGTGTGCGTGTGCGTGTGCGTGTGCGTGTGCGTGTGCGTGTGCGTGTGAGTGTGCGTGTGCGTGGGCGTGTGTGTGTGTGTGTGTGTTTTTTGCATGGTAGGGAGGGGATCTGGAGCACCTTTGACCTCACTTTTTGCTGAAACTGTCTAATGGATGTACTACTCAGACCTGTGCTCATTTAGCAGACATTTATTGAGCAGCTACAGTGCAAAGCACTGGGCGAGGCTGTGGGCCATATAAAAATGGGACCACACAGTTCCTGCTCTCAAGGAGCTTACAGTCTAGTGGAGTACAGACATGCAGACAGCTAACCATATTTCCTTGGGTAGACAGATTCTTGGATGTCTTCTTAAAACTACATTATGGATTCTTTAAAACAAATGTTTAAATCTTGTTTGCTATCCCCTGTTCCTCATCATGCCTTAAGCATAGGCCATCCTCCCCCAAATCCTTATCATGTATTAAAGAAGACATGTTCAGTCTTCTTAATTCTGTAATGTAGAACAAAACTAATAAGGAGGGGCTTTTCTTGATTGGAGAACAGGTAGGGTGAGACAGGCAGGGGCTGAATATTTAAATATTTTAGATTATCACCACTTTTTCCTATCACTTAGTCACTCTGAATCTTCCCTTGTCATACTCGAGTTCTCTGAGAAAGTAAAAATTACTATTTTAGTGCCAGGGACTCTACTTTTTAAGACTGAATCACTCAACCTACCCGTTACCTGAGTCACCCCTCCCTTCTCCTCCTCTCTCTGCTGGGACCTCTAAACATTCTTTTTCTATGCTCATAGGCTTTCTGTGCCCACAGACAGTTCCTCCTCTTGTCTGGATAAGTCAGTTGTCCCTGGGCAAAGGCTGGGTTCTAAAAATTCCCATTCCTCCTTCTTTCAGAAAAATGGCTACGTGACTGTGAGTGATATCAAAGCCAGTCTTAAATGGGAGACAGAGCGAGCTCGGCATGTGCTGGTATGTGACTTTTGGAATGGCCCAGAAAAGATGGGCCCCAAATGGGAGGAAGTGGGTGGTCAGGAACCACACAGATAGTTTCAGCCTTGATCTGGTGGCCTCTTGCCTTGAAGGCTACTGCTGCCACACTGAAAGTAACCCGGCATGTCACTGAAGATGGCACTGAGAGGTAGAACGCACAAAGGCGGGCTTCTAACCTTGACACGTGTGAAACCGGGCTGCCGCCTGCTCTCTCTCCTGACCAGTATGTGGCCAGATGGTTAACACAGTTTATACTGGCAGTAACAGTTCAGAGTGAAAGAAATTATTAACACTTATGATAATTACATACCTAAATTATATACTATTGCATATATACCTATAATTATATACTGTTGCATATAGTTATAGTTTTATATATACAAATTTCATGGTACTAATGAAAGATTGATGTTGTGAAGAGGGAGTAAGCATGGAAATGTAGGCTTTTAATACCTTCTTTCTTATCCAGACAATTAACCTGTAGACACAACTTCATCTGTAATGTTAACATAGACATCTGTAAAGATAAACATACACATCTGTTTAATATTGGGCAGAACAAACTCATCTTGAGCCTATTTCCAGCTGTAGGAATTGAGTCCATTATAAATACTAATAATGAACTTGCATTAACTTCTCCAAAAAGGTTTACCCATGTTACCCAGTAAAGTAACTGCAAGACAGTGATCTCCATTTTGCTTCAGGGAATGGAGTCTGTGATTAGCTCAAGGCCATATACAATACTTCTGTGGTTGTACCCTCTTTTTGAGCAGCACTGGTTAAGTGACTTGGTGGCATTTTTCACACCTCAAAGGTTGAGCCAAACAGATCATTACAGTTTGGTTGTATAAATGTGTGAAGGCACTGGTGTGGACTTAATCTGAAAACCCCATTGAAGCCAGAGTAAGATTGGGGATTCTCTACTTTTTTTGTGGGAACTCCTCCCCTTTCTCAAATGATTCTTCCTTTTCCCTCCAGGAACACCTGCTGAAGGAAGGGCTGGCCTGGCTGGACCTGCAGGCCCCAGGCGAGGCCCACTACTGGCTGCCTGCTCTCTTCACTGACCTCTACTCCCAGGAGATTACAGCTGAGGAGGCCAGAGAAGCCCTCCCCTGACTCCGGGCACGTGGAAGGGGGCTCAGCAGGCAGGGAGAAGAGGGAGGACCTGTGGGTGAACAAAACCTGGACAACTTTGTTTAAAAAAAGGAAAAAAACACACACAGAAAAAAATGTTCCAAGTTTTTTTCTTCCCCCAATATTCTTCACTCATTGTTTTATTTTTTAAAGTGCCTTCACATTGCATCTTTATTGGAGAAAACCTCATTTATCCAGTAAGGATAACCTGAGTAACAGAACAACGAGCACGTAAAATGACTTGCACAGGTCACTGACAAGTCCATGGTAGAGCTGGGCCTAGAATGAAGGCCATCTGCCTCCCGGCTAGACAGTCTAGTCTCTTTGTAGCCCTGAGACATAAATTACAGCCTCTGTTAATTCAAACTTATTCCTTATAAAATGTCTTTTTTTTCTTTTTATCTCAAATAAGATCCTAACCGGCTAGTAAATTATATTCACTCTTCCAGCATCCTCTTGTAGAGGTTCCAGGTTATGAGACTCGGCTAGGAGTGTGAAGGAAATAGAGGTTAATGTTAAATGGTGGTTATAGGGAAGAAAACAATGGGATTTAAGGGGAACTGACTAACAGTGAATGTAATATTGTTTCTCAAATTCCCTCCTAGCTTTTCCTCCTGGACTGATCACTAGGTCCTTGTAGCCTTAGTTGTGGGAAAGGAAGTAATTTACTGAATCCCTACCCTGTGACCATTTCTATATACACCTCTTAATCCTCACTACCACCTTACAAAAGAAATAGGTATCCTTAACTTTGCAGGTAAGAAATCTAATTTGCCAGGGACCACCAGCTTAAGAAGCAAAGCCAAAACTAGAGCCCAGGCCCACTAACCTGAGCCCACCCTGCAGGACACAGGCTGGCAGGACATCGTCCATGAATGGTCAGTGAACAGGAAAAGCCTCGGCACCAGAAAAGCGGGTGGCGATGAGCAGGAAGGCTAGTTCAGTTCTGTTTTCAGTCTGAATGCTAACTCCTAGGGGCTGACTTAGTACAGAAAACAAAACCCAATGGATTATCCATACTAAGACACCCTTCCCTTAGTAGGGGACATAGCCTGTCCATCTTTACCTCTCCCTGTGCCTGTAGGACACACTCACTGTCCAGTTTCTGAATAGGTCTATCTTTGGGAGCAACTGAGACTCCAATGGCATTGCTCTCCTTCATTGCCAGAGCTACAGCCTCGAAAAAAGACCCTATTTCTGGTTGATGGAAGTTTTACCAGTAGTCCTGCTCCCATCCACATCATGCAACTCGTTTTTAGCTTCCAGACAATTCACTGAGCACTTACTTTCTGGCCTAGGAGAGATGTGTGGTCGTTAACATCCCATTCTTCCTTTACACAGCCCTCCCGCACCCACAGGCGCTTCCTCCTTCTGCCAAACAAACTTTATTGCACCAAAAAGAAAAAAAAAACTTCATTTATGTACAGTCAGATATAAAGACATCTCTTTGACTCCTGTGCATATATTTCCTCAAGATTAGGGAGTAAAAGTCAGGCCAGTATGCCAGACATGCTCTGCCCATGGCAGGGCCAAGGAGAAGATTGTCACTTGAAAGTGGGAACACTTAAATGGATGACAGACAACACTGGACCGACAGACCAAGGGCATTCTTCTAAGCCCAGTACTAGCTCTGGGAACGGGAGAGGGAAATTGGAAGCAGGGTGCCTTTTTGAGTCTCCTTGTGGAAAGACCACCCTTTAGATATCCAAGATAAACTTCCGCTCTCCAGACCCACTTCCTGTCCAGTTTCTTTGCTTCCTGCCCACCTCCCCCAAGTAGGACATTCTCCTTTGTGCCCAACCCCCTTCCCACTCCCCCAGGGAAGTCCCATGATTCACAAGGCAGAGGCCTCCATAGCAGCTGGAAGAGCAAATACAAGTTATCCTCTCTCTTACATGTGGCTGGACCCTGTGTCAGACAGGTCACCAATAACCCACTGGGAGCCGTAACAAGAATCTGGAAAGCACGGGGACAACCCCTCCAAAATGGGAAGTACGGACTCCCTCGATGCCCAGTATCCGGGCACCTAAAGCACATTTTTCTGAGCCAACCAGCTAAAGGATCACTGCAGCTAAATACAGATAAGCAACACAGCCAGGCAAACACCCATCAGAGCCAGTGACAAACAGCAGCTGGGAGGGAGGGACAGGGAGAGAAGGGTAGGAGTCTCCAGAGTTCCACCCCCAATCTCTGCCATTGGCTACCCTTGCTCCCCATTAGTCCCTGGGCCTTGATGTGAGGAAGGGGGACTGTAGGCTGGGGATGGGGGGACCACACAAGGACAGCCAAACAAAATACAACAGGATCAGCATCAGCCTCCCCCCTCACCCCACCCAGGAGAAATACCCTCACTGTGACTAGTATTGATGAAAATCTGTAAGAGACTTTCTATATAGCGGCTCTATCATACATCCAGCAGCTGCCTGAAGTGGGAACTTTTCAAATCAATGATTTTGGGAATAAATAGTACTTTCGGCTTCCTATGGTACCTGTGCAGGCTTTACCAAGACTTTGGTTCAGTCCCATCACATTTACCTTCTGTCTTAAATCTAGAAATGGGTGAGGGGATGGGAGGAGAGAAAGGTGCTCAGGTGCTAAGTAAAACTCACTGATCAGCAGCCTAGATTCCACCACTGTTCCTTCTCTTTGGTCTGTCTAGAACAGTGACTATAAATTAGGAAAAACAAAATTATGCTGGCCCATGGGAAATATGGGGGAAAAGAGGCAAGGAGAAAAAGGGCACTGGGAAGCCCTGCTTCAAGACTGAAGACAGACAGACAACCAACCACCCAGACGGCTTAAGTGTCACAGACAGCCCCCCACCCCAAGCTCCCTTCCAGATACCCCATAAATCATTTGGGCACACTCCCTCTTGGAATTGCAATTTCTGTCTCCCAACTATCCCTAAGGAGCTGGCCCTTTGGAGAGGTGTGTCGGTTGTTTCGTTTTTGCCAGAGGCCCTCGCCCTAGGTGCTCCTGCATAGGTCCCTTGGCCCCTGAAACGGGAAGAACACAGCCCCAGATGCTCGAGAGCCAGGGAAGTCGGATCAGGAACAGCCTCCCCACTCCCACACCCTGGGAGATCCAAGCTTGCTTGGTTCTTGCCATCTTGCAGGATGACGTCACGCTGGAGGGAGATACACAGTGCCTCTCCATCCCTGGGGTGGGGGAGGAACTTGCTGGGACTCTCAAGTGGGGGGGAGGGAGAAGGGAGCAGGATCTAAACCCTCAAGCTCCCATGCAGGTCTGTCTCTGTCCCAGACGAGCTGCTGTCAGAGTCCATTTCGGCGTTCTCATTATGGAGCCTCTCCAGCACTTTCTGACGAATCAGTCCCAGGCGCATCAAGAGGGACTGGTAGTCAAAGTGGCCCCGCTTCTCTCCAAAAGGGTCCTGTAAGGGAAAGGAGACAAGGGGAATGGGAGATGCAAGTCTGGGTGATTCACCCTAGCGAGAGCAGCTTTGGGCCCATGTGAAACGCATGCTCAACTTCGGAATCATAGGAAGAGAGGAGGGCATAGCACAGACAGTTCTGAACAGCAGACAACATAATCTTTGTTCAGGAATATTATGGCACATGTACTGCCCCAGACAGGTCTGGCTTTGGCCAACATTCAAGTGTGTTTGCATTCCTCAGAAGCCAATATACAGAGGGGGACACTAAAGGCAAGATGAATGGGGAAGAGAAATACAAGGGGGAAATTATCCCTCATTGCCTATAGAATAGGTCCTCGAATCACTCTGGTTCAACACTGATGCCTAGGAACTCAATTCTTCTTTATATCAATTATGGTAAACTTGGTTTTGTTATATGTTGTTTTGAGGCCGCTCCAAGAACTTAACAACATTAAGTGAGGACTTACTGTACTCAAAAAGGGTAATTTGTTTTCTAAGGTCACAGAGAGGTCTAGAACTTAGGAGTTCTGACTTCTAAATAAGCACCTGTAATCTTTCCCAGGGACCAATCACCATATTCCTGTCCAGGTTTCTGGGCATTATGCCAGGGCCAACTAGCCTTGATCCTAGTCCTTGTCATTCTAGATCAAAGATCTCCAAACATTACACAGAAAGGGCTTAACTGTCCTTAAAGTCCAAAAATAAATACAGTTGGGATGAAGGATATAAAAAAAAGGAATTAAGCCCTGGCTGGTTTGGCTCAGTGGATAGAGTGTTGGCCTGCGGACTGAAGGATCCCAGGTTCGATTCCAGTCAAGGGCACATGCCTGGGTTGTGGGCTCGATCCCCAGTAGGGGGCGTGCAGGAGGCAGCCGATCCATGATTCTCTCTCATCATGGATGTTTCTATCTCTCTCTCCCCCTTCCTCTCTGAAATCAATAAAAATATATTTTAAAAAAAGGAATTAAAACAAAACAAATAAAACAATTAAAAATGCTACATAAGGAAATGGCAGCCAAGTAGTGAGGCCAAGGCTCAAATAAATGGGGACTACTTTCCTTGGCGGGCACAAAAAGGCGTATGCTTTTTACTTCTCACAATCTGTCTGCTTCACCCACATAAACTCCTTCCACACTTACTCTGCCCACGTATTACCCTCATGATCAGGGACAAGGTGACGCAAATCAGTCACTGTGACTACAGCGCACATTTTACACTTATGAAGGTTACATTCCCCCCAAAGGCTGAAATCCACACTTACTCTGGAGCTATCAATTTTCCAAACCTTTTTTTAAAAAAAATATATTTTTATTGATTTCAGAGGGGAAGAGAGAGGGAGAGATAGAAACATCAATGATGAGAGAGAATCATTGATCTTCTGCCTCCTACATGTCCCCTACTGGGGGATCAAGCCCGCAACCCAGGCAGGTGCCCTTGGCTGGAATGGAACCCGGAACCCTTCAGTCCCCGGGCTAACGCTCTATCCACTAAGCCACGCCAGCGAGGCCAAATCTTTCCTTTTTCGTCACTGGCTCCATTTCTACCACTGTCCTCCCCAGATGTTGTGCTCCCTTTCCTTCCCTCATCATGAGTTATTTTTCCTTAATAGACGGAATATTGGAAATGCTGCTGGGTGCCAGCAATGAGAATTCCTGATGGGGAACGAACCACAGCATCCACCATCTCCAATATACTTTTTAAAATAAATATTTTTTATTGATTTTAGAGAGACAGGAAGGGAGAGGGAGAGAGAGAAAAAACATCAATGAGAAAGAAACATTGATCGGCTGCTTCCTGCACGCCCCCTATTGGGGATCAATCTGGAAACCTGGGCATGTGCTCTGACCAGGAATCAGGGCTTGATATACTCTTGAGCTGGCCTTACCCTTTGAGTTTAAATGTGTCAGGTGGGTGTTAAGTCCTTGAAGGAAGGATAGGGAAACTAACATTTCTAAGCAGCACCTGAGGGAACAAGACATTTACTTCTACTGCTGCTGTGCTGGGTGGGAAGTGGGAAGGAGTCGGGGAGGAGAACCCAAGAAGAGCTGGAGAGAACCTTAAGAGGTCTTAGTCATTTACCCAACTCGCCATATTTCTAAGTAACATCACCAGTAAGTGATCCAAAAGACTCAAGAACTAGTCCTTCAAGACTAAGGGTTATCACACTCTACCAACTAGGCTGTTTATTTTAAAGCCTATTTGCAATTTGATTTCATAAGAACCTCTTTTTCTTTCTTTTTAAAAATTATTATTGATTTGAGAGAGTAAGGGAGAGGAAGAGAGAGAGAGAAACATCAATGATGAGGAGACTCATTGACTGACTGCCTCCTGCACAGCCCACATTGGGATAGAGCCTGCAACTAGGGCATGTGCCCTGACCAGGATCGAACCGTAACCTCTGGTTCATAGGATGAACCTCAACCATGAGCCACACCGGTCAGACAAGAATCTCTTCTTTAAAGAAGCCTTAAGTTCTGTACTCTTTTAAAAATATATGTATTTTTATTGATTTTAGAAAGGCAGGGAGAGAGAAACATCAACGATGAGAGAGAATCATTAATTGGCTGCCTCCTGCATCCCCGCTACTGGAGTTTGAGCCTGAAACCCAAGCATGTACCCTTGACCAGAATCAAACCTAGGACCCTTCAGTCCGCAGGCCGATGCTCTATCCACTGAGCCAAACCAGCTAGGACAAGTTCTATACTCTTATTGGAAGCTGAAGCACATTTCCCCAGTATATGCACAGAATGAATAATTGGTTACCATCTTGTAATAGGAATCTCAACATATAACACTATATACACAACTAGAGGCCCAGTGCATGAAATTCATGCGGTGGTGGGGGGGGGTCCCCTCAGCCCAGCCTGCACCCTCTCCAATCTGGGACCCCTTAGGGGACGTCCAACTGCCGGTTTAGGCCCAATCCTTGGCAGTTGGACAACCCTCTCACAATCCTGGACCGCTGGTTCCTAATAGTTCACCTGCCTGCCCGACTGGTCGCCCCTAACTGTCCCCCGTTCCTGGCCTGATCGCCCCTCATTGCCCCCTGCTGCTGGCCAGGTTGCCCCCAACTGCCCCCTCCCTGTCTGCCTGATCACCCCTAACTGCCCTCCCCACCGGCTTGGTCACCTCTTACTGCCCCCTCTGCCAGCCTGGTTGCCCCACGCAGCCTGCTTGTTCAGTTGTTTGGTCGTCCCTCACTAGCCCCCTGTGCCGGCCTGGTTGTAGGTAGCCATCTTGTGAGGGCGTGAGGGTTAATTTGCATACCACCTCTTTATTATATAGGACTAGAGGCCCGGTGCACAAAAATTTGTGTACTCGGGGGAAGGGGGGGCGTCCCCCAGACCGGCCTGTACCCTCTTGCAGTCTGGGACCCCTCGGGAGATAATGACCTGCTGGCTTAGATAGGGCCAATGGGGAGGTTATGACTCTACCCCATCACACACAGACCAGGGCCCGTGGGGGGAGGAGGGTGTGGGGCACCGCCCCCTGTCACACACAGAGCTGCTGGACGATCAGGGGGATTGGGCGATGC
>NW_006298628.1:2539483-2548351 GCF_000327345.1 Myotis davidii
AGCCCGGCTGGCTGAAGCTCTGCTGAGTAAACCAGGTTTCTGGGTTTTTTTTTTAGCTTCTTTATTCGCAACATAGTTGCTGAGAATTGCAGCTGAGAGGCCGGCAAGTCAGGCAGGGAAACGTCACTGAAGCAAGCAAGCCTCCCTGTTCGCATCAGCTGCCTGGCTGCTGGCCGCCATCTTGGCTACCAGTTAATTTGCATATCTCGGCCCTACTCTGTGAGTGACAGGGGGATTAGCCAATGGGAATGGTAGCGGAGTGACACTAATTACCATGTTTGTCTTTTATTAGTGTAGATGCTTCTCTAAGCCTTCTTTCTCTTAGCACCCCTCTGGGCTAGGGACAGAATTCCAATAGATGACTCTACCTTTACAATCCTTAGGATTCTGAGACAGCTGAATGTTCCTGACTTGAAAAGACTGCTGACCAAGAAGAGGAGTTCTAGGTAGAATGATTCAGATTCTGCTCACGAGTACCTAGTTTCTGCCAGGAGCTTAGAGCCAACTCCATATGGCTTTAGGCAAGTCAGGCTCCTCTGAGCCTCAGCTACTCAACTAAACTAGGTTCCTTTTGGCTCTGAGTTCCATGACAGGTGTGGATGTCACTGTAGAAGGGGGATTTTACATAGTCTGCTGGAAGGCCTTTGGAGTCAACAGCAGGGGCTGCATTACCTGCATAGTCTGGCCTTGAAGGTGCAGGCGGTCTTTGCAGGCCACCTCATAGAAGTCATAATACTCCAGGAAGGACTTCTCCATCACTCCTCTGGAAAACAAGCAGAGAAACTTAAGATAGGAACAAGGGGGCAAGGGGACAACCCTTCACTATCGAAGCTTAAGGCCAAATTAAACAGCTAGAGTTCCTAAGCCCATGGTTGATTTCTCTAAATCTTAAGGATTATAAAATGAGTAACTGTTAATAACAATCACTGGAATCCCAACTTCAACTCCTGTCTTGCTCAATCTCATTTGTTTTCCATAGGCCATCCTTAATTCCAATCCTTACTTAACATTCTCCAAGGAAGTTTGTTTCATTACTCTTGACTTTATTCTTCTTGTTTTAACACTTAGAAATAAAGTTGGACATTAAGAAATACGTTTATTATGAAGTGCTCTACACCTCATTTGGCTGTAGAACAGTTATGTCCTTAATATGTCCAGATTCTTGAAAGTGGGGGCTCCTTGAGGATATGGACTATATCTTTCCTATCAGTCCTGATATTCTCCAAGAACAGACAATCTCTCTCTCTCTAAACTTCCCCTTGGGGAACCCTCATGAACCACATGTTTTTAAACCACTTGCTTCTTCTCTGTCTCCCTCTGGTGCCCAACACTGGATTTTGCCTCAAAAGTTCTCAAAGGTATGAACCAGCGAAATCTCCAAAAGGAATACAAGTTCCACGTGGGATCTCGAGACACATACCGTAAGGGTTCAGGGCAGGGACACTTTCCTTCCATCATGTCACAGACCGCCACTCTGATGGTCTCGTGCCGAATACACTCATTATAATTTTTGCTGTCTCCTGGATGTCTCTCCTATAATGTGACAGACACCATAGAATCCAAGTACACAGAGAAAAGCCAATGGAAAGACTTCAGAATTAGTATGGAGCATGTGACCCAAGCAACTGAACAAGTGAATATCTTTTCACTGTATGGCAAACCCATTAAAGAGCAACTAGGCCTTCCTTTTTGAGACTGTTTACCTCCTCCCAATGCATACTAATCCCATCCTCTGTTATGAGTCATTTGATTTATAAGCACCAAACTAGATCCATCAAATTTCCCAAAGCCTGAAATGAAAGGCCTCTTAGGGAAGGATTGGTGAGAAAGAACCAATTATGCATAAATGACGTTAGGAGTCTCAGTCTACAAAGTCTGTAAGATATTAGGATGCTTCCTGGTCAACTCCTTTACACATCTGTACGGTTCTACCATTATTGATTATATGTGAATTTTTTCCCAGTAAACATAGTTAGCCCTTCTCATCTGCAGGTTTCACATCCATGTATTCAACCAACAGCTGATCAAAAACAGTATCTTCACATCCCCAACCACGAATCAAAAATACCGTTTTCAATCCACAGTTGGTTGAATAGATGGATGCAAAGGGCCCATCATAGTCAAAGTTATATGCGAATTTTCTTCCTTTTTAAAAAAAATATTTTTAGTGATTTCAGAGAGGAAGGGAGAGGGAGAGATAGAAACATCAATGATGAGAGAATATCATTAATTGGCTGCCTCCTGCACGCTCCCATAACCCTTGACCAGAACCGAACCCGGGACCCTTCAGTCTGTAGGCCAACATGCTATCCACTGAGCCAAACCAGCTAGGGCTGTACATGAATTTTCAACTGTGGATTGTTCAAGGGTCAACTCTCATTTCCTAACTCCCAAAGAATGTCTGGCCTGGCAGCAGTCATTAGAGAACACCTCAAGGGGACACTGGAGAATGGAGGCATGCAGAAGAACACGCTGGATAGCACAGCCCCCAACGCAGGTTCAAAATTAATTTCCAAATGATTCCACTGACCTCCACATGGTGGACTAATCCAAGTCAAATGGAAATAACTTGAAGTGTTATTGTAACTTACAAGGGAAAAAATTCACTAATGAGGAGCACGCATTCCAGCTTTTTTTTTTTTTCTTCTAAAGTGACAAGTTTAATACATAGGCTAAGCCAGGTTAAAAACAACAATCCCAAAACCCTTAAATAGACCTCTCAGATCTCTTTAAACCCAACATTCCACACCCCCGAGCTGGACCCACCTAGCCTTACCTGCTCAAAGCCAGGCTCGTTGTGATAGGGGTTCTCAGTCATCAGGGACTGGATGGAGATAAGCACAGAAGAGATGCTCTGCGCTGGGCTCCAGGCAGGGCCAGTCCATGTGCTGCAAAATACAGCAGAGGGAACGGGAGAGGGATGAGCACAGAGCGGGGGACAGACCAGTACACAAGCACCCTGGGGCCTAGCAGCAAAACCTTTCTCTTTCACTATTAATACTCTGGGATTTCCCAACCTCTGTCTCACCCTCATTCACAAGAAATCAGTCAACTGCCTAATCCTCTTATCAAGTGGGACAAAAGAAAAGGGGGTAAAGCAAGCAAGGTAACTGTGAAGGGATTTTCTTTGGGTTAGGAAAGAAACAGTAGCTAGGGAAGGTTCTGTTAATCAGAATGAAAGAAATAAGGTGAGAAAAAGCTCCAAAAGGAGTCAAAATGTTAACTTCTGTGGATCTCAAAGAGCTTACTTATTTACTTATGGGTGTGATGGAGTCAGGAGAGAGAAGTTGAGCACAGAGGAACAGAGGGGACAAAGCCATCTGGTTAGAGGCCATGTGGTGGGATTGATGAGGAGGATCCAGTTCTCTATCAAGCCCCCAAGGAGTGTCAAATTCTTGGAGGATTACAGAACTCTGCCAAAGGACATGAAGATAGAATAAGGGGCACTTCTAGATTGTGGAGGGTCTGAAAATATATGAAAAACAACTTGAATAGGAGAAAAACCACTCCCCTCTTTCATAAATCTGACCAAATATTCAGAGGAAGAGGGTGGGTTGGACATTAAAAATACTTATTTTTAGTAACTGATGAGAGGGCACCTGAGCCACAACTGCTTCTTCAAGTTAGCCGGTCAATTCTCTTTCCCCACTGGACTTGAGGAAAGCCCAAGTAAGCGATGCGAAACCGTAACTATATCAGAGAGTGCTCTGCAGTATCTCTCAGTCTGTTCTTCTCAGCTTTGCTCCCCCCAAAACTGTAAACTTTGTGCTAAGGTGTCACATATTCAGCGATTCAAGTCAACATGGTACTTTCATTAAATTTCCTTTGTCAATAAGTCAGCCCAGCATTTTTTTCTAGGTGGGGAGGAAAGAAATGAGGCTAATAAAAGTGAATATAATCACCCAAGAACTCACGGGAAATTTCTAGTTCAGTTCTTTGTGGCAAATATTCAATTTCAGGGTAGCTTCTTCTTTTCCACCCAACATACTTCTGCCACTTTTACCCACCACCATCTTGCTTTCCCTATTTCTACTGTGAGCCAGTGTTTGCTCAAAATAGTTTTATATTGGCCTAACGAAGGAGAATTTAATACAAAACACTTTCATGAACAAACTTCATACAGAAGCATAACTAAATTTCTTTACCACTGTGAGTTACACAGACCACTATCCTACCTGCAGACAATTATATACCATAGTGAGATGAAGGACTTTCTTTAAGGACAACCTCCTTTACAGGACTTCCTTACTGTCACAATTATAGAATATACCCCTAGGTCTGAGAGATCAAAAAATATATATATCATGTCTCCAGTTTGTGTCAGCTACCTTGTCCACACACAACCCTGGAAATTACTGGACAGGAAGAAAGAAAACAGTATCACCAGCACGGGTAACTTTCTCAACTGCAACCTGCACTTGCTCTCTGCCCCAGGGAAATTCAGACCACACTAAAAGGACCAAATTCAGAATATACTAGAAGACATTTCCATTCTGAATTTTCAACCCCTTAACGCAATTAAAAGGAATGGATGAGAACTACATGAAGCAAAATCTCAGTTGCACCCAGAAATGAAATGTATTTAAAACTTCTGTATTTTGTATGTGATGTGATTTCCAACCTCAGGCATTTTTCATTCAGTTGTTAAAATATCATAATTATCACCACCATCATCACCGCCTCCAAAGCCACTCAATGAGAGACTCAGAAATAAGACACCCACAGTTTTGAATGGCATAGATCTGCAGCCTTTCTCAACCCGTTTGGGAGAGAATTAAGTCCTGATGCCCTACGGGAGTGGTTCTCAAACAGGAGCGTGCACCAGAATCACCTGGAGGACTTACAAGACACAGACTGTTGGGCCCCAGTCCTAGAGTTTCTGATATAGTAAGTTTGGGGGGTGGGGGGAGGGGGGGCCCAGAATCTGTAAGGCTCCAAGCTCCCAGATGCTGGTGCTGCTCAGGGAGAACCACCTCACTAAGGCATCCACTGTATGTAATGAATTAACTTCTCTCTTTTGCATCTGGAACGATACTAGTTATGGACCATCCTGGGGAGAATCGAGGAAATCGTCACTCCAATTATTTTCTGTGTTCTGTAGTTCGGACGAGAAACTCCGGTTGATAAAGGCTGGCCTAGAGTAATTATTTGCTAACAACCAACTTGGCCACTTAGAAGTCTCCTCTTACCCTAGAATACTCAAGCAGACTTTCCCATTGCGGTAGAAGTTGGGGTTAAACCTCACTGTGTTATTGCCCGTTGTCATCAGTTTGACCCGAGGAGGGTGGATGGGATAGTCGGGCGGACACCGAAACACGAACAGGAAGAAACCCCCTTCATAAGGAGTGTCAAATGGGCCTGTGATCAATGCATGAATCTGCAAAATAAAACCCCATCTCAAAATTGTGAGGTGATGTCCCGTCCCAACCCCTCCTGGCTTCCACTTGCTACCCGTGCTGGAAGCAGGACCTTCATCTGGTATCCACAGTCCATATCCTCTCCATGCAGAATGAACAGCCTGTACTCACTCATATTAATAAACATGTTTGGCCCAGTGGAGTGGCATCTTACTCAGGGGTTACCTTCTAAAGGTAGAGCCTAAGGTGAAAAGTCAATCTTGTCAAAATCATCTCTGAGTATCCTTAAAACTCCCTTAAAGCCTATTTTTTGCTTGAACTTCTCTGACCAGTGTTATGTGTAGCAAATGGATAGAACACCAATGTGCAAAATATAATATGCATCTGTAAAGTATCATCCTAACCTGTTTAATTTTAAGAAATATGTATTTTTTCCTGAATAGGTATGTTTGGGTTTGTCCAAGTTTAACATGCGTATGATGCAACTCCCCCCTCCACTTCTGTGGCACAAAGGGGAAGTAAGATGAATGGAAAAGAGGAAAGGGATTAGAAGCCACAGCACCGGTGCCAGTAACAGTACAGAGCTGGGGGTGGTGATGGAGGCCCAGGGTGTCTACTCCTCTACGGAGGACCAAACCTACTGTAGAGGATGTGTCTCGGGGAGCATCCACCTGTGTCAAAGGTACTAAGAAAAATCGGGAAAACTTCATGGTCTACTCAGAGCCATCAGACCATCCTCAAAACTTTCCCCAGCACTGTAGGTTAATTTTCTTAAAAATTAAAAAAGAAAAAATGTAGTAGCACTTAAAACAGAACACTAAATTCTCTTCCTCCAGCCATGATGATTGAACAAGATTTCCCTCATCTGAACTCAGTTATATTTCTTCTTCTACAAGGTTCCTAGGCATGTAAGTCTACTCAGAATTCGAACAGCAAGAAGGACCTACAATCCAACGCTTCCGTCTGTAGCCCCTGCCTTGCTCTGGCGGCACCCTAGGTTTTCTTTCAGCCTCAGTCACTGGAATGGCAAGCTCAACTGGCATCAACGTGGCATCGATTCTGGGAATCGAGGGACTCGCATGTTAATACTGATACTTGACTGAGGACAAGATGTCCCAGGAAAAACATTTCTAACCACAAAAAAATTTTTTGATTGAAAGAGAAACCTATTCATAACAGATACCAACAATACAAAATCTGAATCTACTGTTAAGAAATTTGAAACTATGAGTTTTCATTAAACACAAGATTTAGGAAATCTGATTTCTTCCCAACATCAGCTTAAGTGCAAATTCACTTCTGAGGGTAGAACACTCGATGGCAGAGAAGCCTGTGTATCTATGCCAGAGAAATGTGACATTACATACTAAGATTTCTCTGTGTTTTGTGTGTGAAGGACAAGAGAAGAAAGGTATTTGGGTGGAAGGGATACTCAAAAGCAACCAGTAGGGATAGGAGCCTAAACAATGCCTTTTAACTACAGACACTGTTCACTTGAGCTTGCCCTATCCCCAGCCCGCCCTGCACCTGATTTATAGCAGCACACTTAAAGGTCACGAGTGGTGGGATGGGAGGAGAGTTGGGTAGTACAATGGTAGGGCGACCACATAATTTATTATCCAAACTGAAGCACTTCTGAGAATGGAAGCGTGCCCTATTAATAGCTAAGCTGGAACAATAGGTGTAAACTGGGATTTTCCAAGCCAAGCAGGACCTATTGGCACCCTAATAAGATACCTGTTCCAGGCTTTGTTCCACCTCACTGTGTAATCTTGGGCAAGCCATTTACTCTCTTGGGGGCTTGATTCCTTCAGTATGCAATCAGAGATGTGAGCTGGATAACCTTTTAGACCCTTCCAACTTTATGGGCCCAATTTCCCAATATATCCCGACTCCCAGCAAGTTACATACCTTAGTCATGTCAACAGTATCAGGTACAACGAACATTCCCGGAGGAGGCTCCTTATAAATGGACATGATATCCCTGTATAACACCAAGAGGAGGTGGGGGAGGGAGTGAGGGAGAGGAGAAAAAAGGGGAATCCCTTGAACAGGACAGTTGTTATCACCTCAATGAGGCCAGGGTTCGAGAAAGTGGTGCTTGGTACCACAAATGTTTGCACTGTCTTGTTGGCTGAGAAATCTCAGCTGAGTACTTGTCAGGCAGACAGAGAGCAAATTATTATCAAAGGGGCATTGTTTCCTCAGGGGAAGGATAAGGAGAGGGGGGAAAAAATCAGAGATCCCCATGGCATCAGATGTTACCCTGGAAAAGCCACATCCCATTCACTCTCACTTCCTCCCACATGGCAGTTCATTCACTCCCACCCCCGAGATTCTCAGGTACTACAGCTGAATCCTAAATGGAAACTTTTTTTAGTTAACTGGGAAGGCACCATCAACCCCACTAAAAAATGAATTCCATAAACCACTGTGGACCTTTGTTGGCAAGTGAACTAGCAGGGAGCAATGATCTTCCTGCCCAGGAGACTAATGGGGCTGAAATCGCTTCAGGCTGGGGAGGGGACCCTCCGAAATTGCTGAGAATCTCACATCTGGAAGACGACAAGCAGTGACTACTATAGAACTGAGAGGATTTCTAGGTCCTATCTCACCAACTAGAATGCATCAGTTGCAAGCAAGGGTCTCATGGGGAACATTTTGGAAAAGGGCTAGGGACTTACCAGGGGACATAGGGACATAAAAAAGTGCAAGTAGAGCAGAGAAAAATAAGTATTGGCAGAATTCAAGGTATGTCTGGATTGGAAAACTGTGTCCTGTGTCACACCCTGTGACAGGTACTTTATTATACACAATGTACTCTTTAATTTCTACTAAAATCTTGAAAGGTAGGTAGAGATACACGTGAAGGGACTTGGAAAGCGGGGGATGAGAACACCCTGATGGTCTGTAAGGGGAGCATGGGGAGACAGAGAGCCTGGTCATCAGGAACCAAGGTTCAGGATTAACAGCAGCTGAAAAGCAGTGCCCTTCTCCTATGCAATAGGTACAATGCTAAGCATGTTTGCAAAATATTACCAACTAAATGATATGGTCAAGATCAGTCACCCAAGAAGCAAGCACAGAAGGGACTTGGGGCCTTGTTCCTGTATTTGAATTGGGTACATCTACTTCAGAAAAGTAAACCATAATCCATAGGAAATCCACAATAATCATCCATAGGAAAAAAATACTACAGGGGAGAAATATCTTGACCGGGATATTACATGCCAGAGTGAGATGGGGTGGGGGGGGAGCCCGAGTTCCTGGAACAGGTGAGAGTGGAGGGGTCCAGGGAAGGCTGTGGGCATGTGCGGGAAGCGATCTAGCCTTGGGAAGGGACGCTAGGGAGGGGGTTTGAGGAAACAGGGAATAAAAACAAAGGCTGGTCTCGGTCTGAGGCCAAGAAAGCAAGCGATGTGTGTGTGTGTGTTACAAACGGGGCTCTGGATGGAAGAGCCGACCGAGGGACCCCGAGGGGTGGGAGCTCCAAGGAGTCCTAGCAAGGCTG
>NW_006298628.1:2549087-2558924 GCF_000327345.1 Myotis davidii
TGCAGCTGACAGCCCAGTGCTAACACTTCTCTCAAATGTTGGAAGGGGAGGGAGCGAGAGAGGGAGGGCCGTAGCCCTCTTAAGGACAGCGACCCTCAGACGGGTCAGTGGGGGTAGGATCGGGGGTGCAGCCTCCTGCAGGGGGACGCTGAATGGACTGGGGCAACTCGCTTAGGTCCCTTGCTGTCCGAGAGGCTGTGACTTATCCCTCCTCTCTGCACCCTCGCTGCTGCCATTGCCCCTGCCTGCAACCGGACCAAGAGGAAGGAAGAAATCAGAACCTGCGAGTAAAAAACGATCTCGTTTTAGTGTTTATTCAACATATGTTTATGAAGAGACTATGAAATGCCAGGCACTGTTGCTAGGCGTTGCCATAGGGATCGTGAAACAGACCCAGAGAAGCTTGGTGAAGGGGCAATGCAGGCCTCCTGACTCCAAGCTCGCTGCGTTTTCTTCACACAAACACTTGAATATACAGGAATCAAGCGAGGGGCAGAGTTTAAACCCTGGAAGGATTCCTCAGGACTTTCCTGAGATATGTAAGATGAAAAATAATACTATGCACTAAGAAAAACAGCTTGCTTTCTAAAAAAAGCTTTCCCTTTTCTCCCTAGCAAGAATACAAGCTCATAATCTTATCCCCAAAGCCTTGGGGCCAGATGTGTTTCGGAATTTAGAGTAATACTTAGCAGCAGGGCCTGGGCAGTACCGAGTTATCAAACATTGATACTTCTACTGTAAAGTGTATGAATAATCATACTAATTTGGGTGCCCTCATGCATATTCATACTTAATTAAGACCACGGAATAGCCTCAGTTTGGATTATATTTTGCCTCCAAATTTTTATTTTTGAATTATATTTTAAATATATTTCAGAGAGGAAGGGAGATAGAAACATCAATGATGAGAATCATTGATCCTCAGCTGCCTCCTGCACGCCCCCTACTGGGGATGGAGACCGCAACCCTTGACTGGACTGAACAAGAGATCATTTAGTCCGCAGGCCAACACTCTATCCACTGAGCCAAAACAGCTAGGGCCAAATTTGTTCTTTTTTAAAAATGCAATTTTGGTCCTTGCTGGGTAGCTCATCTGGCTAGAATGTCGTTTGGATGTGCCAAGGTTGTGGGTTCAATCCCTGATAAAGGCACATACAGGAATCAACTAATGGCGCTAGCTGGTGTGGCTCAGTTGGTTGCTGGTTTAATTCCTGGTTAGGGCACATGCCTGGGTTGCGGGCTCCAGCCCCTGAAGGCAGCGTGCATGAGGCAGCCTATCGGTGTTTCTCTCTCTCCCTCCCCTGCCCTAAAAAAAAAAAAAAAAAAAATCAATAAAAACATTTTAAAAAAAGAATCAACCAGTGAATGAATACATAAATGGAACAACAAATCGATGATTCTCTCTCTCTCAAATCAATAGGTAAAAATTACAAAAAAAAAAGCCCAGTTTTTACAGCTTTGTGATTTCCAGTAAGGAACTGTGATCTTGAATGAAAATGACCAACATTTATTGGTAGCTGAAAATTTGTGGGTTTTTTTTTTTAACTGATATTTATTGAGACTTAATATGTGCCAACCTCCTAGTATACTTTGTCTTATTCCTTTGAAAGATCCTATGAAGTAAGTACTATTATTAGTCTGTTTTGACAGATGGAAAAACAAGCTTACAAAGGTTCAGTCACTTACAGGGGTCACACTGAGAGCAAGCTGCAGAATTAGGGCTGGACGCCAAATCTGCCTGACTCCAGAGAAAAAGTTCTAACCACTACATATACTGTCAGAGCTACGAACTCTGCCTGCATTTTATTTACTGCATTTTACCTTATACCAATTGTCCTTTGGTAACTGTTGCTCCCAACTCCCTAATCCCCAACACGCACACACATACACACACCACACTCTTGGGGCTCCAGACCATGTATTTGTGAATCCAGCACAGGACCTGGCACAGCTTAGGTACTTAACATGAAGCAAAATGAATCAATACAATAGTTTATACAAATTTCATGGCTCGTTGACATAGTGTTTTACCATTCTATAATAAAGGTGCTAGGATATCTCGGAAAGAGTACACAAGAAACACAACAGTAGGCGAACTGGTTTGGCTCAGTGGATAGAGCGTCGGCCTGCGGACTCAAGGGTCCCGGGTTCGATTCTGGTCAAGGGCATGTACCCTGGTTGCGGGCACATCCCCAGTGGGGGGCGTACAGGAGGCAGCTGATCGATCTCTCATCGATGTTTCTAACTATCCCTCTCCCTTCTTTTCTGTAAAAAATCAATAAAACATATTTAAAAAAAGAAAGAAATGCAACAGTGGTTGCCTCTGGGTAATTTTGTTGCTGACAAGGTGTGCCAAAGGAATGGAGATACCTATCTTTCCCTTTATACCTTTTAAATGTTATACTGTGCATCTATTGACTATTCAAACTCTATTTTATTTATTTTTAATGGACTTCTGAATTTTTGCTTGGGTATTGATTTAGTAAGATGGTCCAAAAGTGAATTCACTGGGTAACCTCACACAATGAAAAACACTACTCCATGAACTCCTTCATGGCTACGCACCGCAGAGGCCCAACTATGGGCTCCGGGGTGAGAGGATTCCTCCGTTTGTCCCGTCCTTACTGCTGGACCATTGCTTTTAAGCACAAGGTCCGTTAGCGATGAGGCAATGGACAGAGAACACTTACCTTAGATATGGAAGGAAGGTTCATGCTTTTGATTGGTACCATTTGGCAAATATCCAATTCGAGCCAATTTCTGTGTCCATAGAATGGTGGTATTTCCTACCTCTCAGGGTTTGAGGATTAACTGTGACATTTCCAGAAATACTTTGTCAAGTGGCAAGCACTGTCCAGATAACTGGCACCTCTCTTGCCCATGTGCCTTCTTTCCCCTTTGCTCCTATGTTCTCTCCCTGGAACAGCCTTCCCCTCTACCAGGGGGAATTGTAGTTATTAAACTTGTCGAGCCTCTTTTCCTCATCAGTAATATGAGTCGGATAATAGTAGCTATAAAAAAGTAATAATGTGATAATGAATGTGTACAATACCTGGCCAGAGTAAATGTTCAATAATTAACTCTCATTACTTTTACAGCACTCACCTTCAAAGCTGGCTGGAATATGACTTTCTTGGCCAAGCCTAACACCTCCAGGCATATTATTATTAGTCATTTTTAATTACCCCATCCTCTGGAGTAATTCATACCTTTTTTATGGCACATGCTGCTTTTTATTTTAGTGGTTTGGTTACTCATCTCTCTAGCTACTGCAGATGATGTCCTTTAGGGCAGAATGCATGGAGCACCGATCTTGTATGGCTAGGACCGGACATTCAGTGAGGACTGCAGAAATGGTGAACAGATGGGAAGTGAGGACATGGTAGTTCGTTCCCCTTCCCCTGGCCATGGATCTTTAGGTTTTCACCTCTTCCTGTTCAGATATGCCTATTTTCTTTCCAAAGGGCTGACCTGAGCTTGGCACAAAAAATCTACAAACCTGCCCTAACCGGTTTGGCTCAGTGGATAGAGTCGGCCTGTGGACTCAAGGGTCCCAGGTTCGATTCCGGTCAAGGGCATGTACCTTGATTGCGGGCACATGCCCAGTGGGGGGCGTGCAGGAGGCAGCTGATCGATGTTCCTCTCTCATCGATGTTTCTAATTCTCTATTCCTCTCTGTAAAAAAATCAAGAAAATATATTTAAAAAAATAAAATAAAATCTGCAAACCAAGGCCTTAAGGGCTGCAGAAGATGGCAGCTGCTTAAAGGGAACTCCAGGAGGCCTCAGGAAGGACCAGGGAGAGGCTCAAAGAATTTCTTAAATTGGCATTGGTTACTTTATCCGGTGCTCACTGTTTTTTTTTCAAGGCAGCACCTGACTGCTTTTCACTGTCAGGTTTGCCAGAGGGCAAGAGTATGCCTTCTGGAGCCACTCTCATGCCCTCTGGGGATGCATGACACAACCCAGTGGTCTTCCTACAGTAACTTGGGTCCAAGCCTCTTTGCTTCCCTCCCCAGGAGTAGACTGCTCTGCATTGAACTCTTTATTTATTTTATTTTATTGAATTGTTTTGTTAATCCTCACCCAAAGATATTTTTCTTTTTTAAATATATATATATATATTTGATTTTTTACAGAGAGGAAGGGAGAGGGATAGAGAGTTAGAAACATCGATGTGAGAGAAACACATCGATTGGTTGCCTCCTGCACGAGCTCCAACCAGGGCCTGGACTGGGGAGGAGCCTGCAACGAAGGTACATGCCCTTGATCAGAATCGATTGTGGGACCCTTTGGTCCGCAGGCAATGCTCTATCCACTGAGCCAAACCGGCTAGGGCTGTATTGAGCTTTTTATGCAACAAAGTTGGTAGTGCCTTGCTCATGGCAATTTGGCAAGTGTCCTTCCCCAAGGATAGTGGCCAGCCAGTGTCCTAGAGTCCAGGTCACTGCCGTGTCTCAACCCTCTCTAAAAAGATACATTAAGATCCTTCTTCTCTTCCCCAAAATTCTGTCTCCCACTGCTCTCTGGAGAAGTCCTTTCCCTCCAGGGCCCAGCCTTTAGTCCTGGGCTCAATGCCAGGGAAGGATGAAGAATTCCTATCCAGGTCATAAATTCTGTACTAAAAGGAAAAATTAGAACTTGGACTGGGTATTTTGAGACTTCTGACTATAAGGAGTAATAGCTATATTTAAAATTGTAATAATACTTAGATTATATTATCACATTACATATCTCAGTACATCTTGATATATACCTCATTAATACCGTACACATATATATTACATGCATCATTTGCAAACATTTACCTGTATTATCTCACTTAGTTGTCACAACCGCCATGAACTGTTCTCATTCCCATTTTACAGATGAGGAAATCAAGGCTCAAGGAAGATAATTAACTTCCCAGTTAGAAAGTGGCAGGGCTGGGATTGGCACACTCCTTTGACTTCGAAGTCCATACTCTTTGCTGGCATGCCGAACTCCTAATGTAGAGATGACTAACTGTTTTTTGGTCATTACCCCTGAGAATATAGTGAAAACAACGGATTCTCTTCCAAGAACAACACACATCCATATTCACTCACAAATAATTCCCACTGAGCAAAATGATTCCACCCATGGACCACAGACCCAGAAAAAACCTCAGTGGTAACTGACTGACCAGCCTGGTTGAGGAGGGGGAGCGTTCTTCCCCGACCCTGTAGGGCTACATGCCTAACCACATTTCCAATCTTGCTGACTTGGATTTCTATGCAATTCCAAGGCTGTCTGGAGCCCACGAGGAGGGAAATTACTCCCCTCCTGGTAAAAATGTTTCCTGGAGCTTCGCAGGAAGAAAAAGGCAACCACCTCCCTGGGGGCTGCTCCTTGATTACAACCAGAGGGCAGTGACCTGGCAAGGATGCCAGCCTGACATCCCAAAGGGTTACTGTATCCTGTTTGCGTAACAGTATTAACAGTTAATCCACGGCTCCCTTGGGGATACCTCGGCTGCCAGTTTAACCTCAGTCCCATTCCTCCTCTTCGGCCCTGGGATTCCTGGGCTCTGCTTTGGTTCTCTCGCTGGTTTGCTGTGACCCTTGAGTTACTTAAGGTGAAGAGGCTGGGGATAGGCAGCAGATTATGGTAGACCAGTAGTTCTCAACTGGAAGTGATTTGTCAAGAGACATCTGTCAATTATCTATTTGGCGATTGGTTGTCATGACTGGGGAAGAGGAGGTTGTTGCTGTCATCAGTGGGTAAGAGGCCAAGAATGCTGCTAGCAGTCATACAATGCACAGGACAACCCCGCAGCAATGAATGATCTGGCCCCAAATGGGCCAAGTTGAGAAGTCTTGTGCCTAAGATCATGATTGTGGAATGAATGTTAGATGGACTTGGATTAGAATCCTTGGTTTGCTGTATGATCTTGAGCATGTCACTAAACTTGTACAAACCTTAGAGGAGTCAGCAGTGGTAAGAACACAGGTCCTGGAGTCTGAATCCCAGCTTTACCAACTGCTCTGTGCCTCAGCTTTCTGGGCCTCCCTTTTTCCTTACCTATAAAACGCCTTCAGAGGGAAGCTGGAAGTTATCCATGGAAAGTGCTTAGCAACGAGCCAACATACAAGTGCTCAACTGTCAGCTGATAGTATTGCAACTATCACTGGTCTCCGCTTTTCCTCTTCTACAGCACGTAGCTTCTGTACCCACATATTCCGTAACGCACGGCATTTTCACTATTATATCCACTCTGCTGATACCCATATTCCTTCAGAGCAAGGACCTTAGATTTCTTTGCCTTCCCCAAGACTCCTAGGAGGATGTTTACCACCTAAGTACTCTCATGACTGTCTTCAAATTGCATATAAATTACGAATCAATTTTATTGATTCACATGTTTGGGGTTAACACTAATTGGGAATATTCTTGGTTTCACTGTTTCACAGATATTTTGCAATAGGTTGAGGTATAAGGTTTTCACAAAATGGGTCCCACTTATAAGTTATTACTCCTTTTGAAACCACCCAATTTGAGATAACCATGTCTACCAGCACCTGTGTTCATGCTGCCCCTGGTTTGCTCCTGCTAGAGCTTAGAGAAGCAGCAGGTGTGAGTCTATCAGCTTAGCTTTCTCTTACCTAGATTATCAGTCCCACTTTGGCCAACGGAGAGCCTGCTGAGCTCAGAGTTTGAGAAGATGCGAGAAGCTCCCAAGCAATTTGTTAGTTTGCTCCTCCTCCCCTCCCCCCAAAACACCGTTTATCCTAGCAAAGCTATAATTGTACATTCTCCAAGAACAGAGACTGTGTGCCTCATCTGCTCTATTCAAGGACACCTAGGCACTCAGAAAGGTGAACTGATAATGACATTTACAAGTGGGGCTGAATGCAGGTGGGAGGAGGCCTATCTCCATCTCTAACTTCTTCGGGACTAAGTTTCCCTCAATTGTGTGGCCAAGAGTAAAACAGATGGGACAGCATAGTTGAAGTTTTAGGCTGGCCTGAGGGGAATCCCTAATTCTGCCACTCACCAGCTCTGTGATGGTAGACAAGTTATTTTGCTTCCCTAAGCCCCAGTTCCCCCATTTGTAAAACTAATCAGTGTACTTATCATTCATAGGGTTGTTGAGATAAAAACATAAAACACTCGGACAGAGCTTGGTGCAAATGAGCCCCTCAAAAACGTTACATATGGCCCTAACCGGTTTGGCTCAGTGGATAGAGCGTCGGCCTGCGGACTGAAAGGTCCCAGGTTCGATTCCGGCCAAGGGCATGTACCTGGGTTGCGGGCACATCCCCAGTAGGAGATGTGCAGGAGGCAGCTGATCGATGTTTCTCTCCCATCGATGTTTCTAACTCTCTATCCCTCTCCCTTCCTCTCTGTAAAAAAAAAATATATATATATATTTTAAAAAATGTTACATATTATTATACTAAATTTGAAGGGAAAAAGCACCAAGTATTACTTAGACAAGCTCATGCTCTCCCTGGGAGACAAGGAGAACCTCTGTGTTCTTACAGTCACGGCAATGATATTTCTCAGCCCTGAGGAGCTCCTAACCACCAGCAGCTGACCCAGTCCTCTTCCCTTGTCCCACCTTTCCACCAAGACCCTCCCCAAGGGCAAAGGACAGAGGCACAGGCATATGGGTTTAGAGAAATCTGGTGTTTAATGGGCACATTCCAGCACCGGGCCTGGAATCGAAGCAGCAGGGACGGGCAGGTGACCCCACGGAGCCTCACATGGCGAAGAGGATGAGGAAGGCGACCATCAAACAGAAGAGCCCCATGGCCTCAGACAGGGCAAAGCCCAGAATGGCATAGGAGAAGAGCTGCTGCTTGAGAGACGGGTTCCTGCCAGGGACAAAGACCGATGGAAAGGAAGGGGTGAGGGCATGGGTGGTGGCGGAGGACACGGGGAGGGTAGGTGAACGGGGATTGCTGACAGTGGGGGAGGGCCTCGCCTGCATATATCCTCGGGATTTGGCCCGATAAGCGGAGCATTGCCATGGTAAGTTTAAGGGAGCCAGGGTGGAAGCATGTTTAAATTCTGACTCAGAGAATTCAGGGAGGTTTCTCCTCTCCTCCTGGAGAAAACAGGAGGTGCACAGAATAAGCCAGAAGCTACAGGGATGTCCTCTTGCCCGGCTTCCCCAAAACAGGGTGGAATTTACGATGAGGGATAGTGTAGACCACCTCCAAACTCACCTGGCATAGCCAATGATCAAACTGCCGAACACTGTTCCAATTCCGGCCCCTGAACCAGCCACGCCCACGGTGGCAGCCCCAGCACCAATAAACTTGGCCGCTGTGTCAATGTCCCGGGAGACAGCACTGGTCTGGAACTCCCGCCTGGCCACCTGGAGTGGGGAGCTGCTGTAGGAAGGCTAGAAGGACCGAGAAAAGAGATAGTGAGGCACAAGGACAGGTGGCTGACTCCACCCCCTTCACCCCACCCACCTGAGCTCTGAAACTGCTGGCAAACTGCCTGGCAAGTACAAAATGCTCAGGCTGCAGAGCATGCTGGGAATTACTCTTAGGGCCATTCTCAGAGAGGGCCGGGGAAATGTCATGGGTTAGGGAAGCCTCCCTTTTGCAAGTTTCTCACCTCCAATGCTCCCCTTGGGGTACTTGGCACTATGGAAAGCATCTCAGATTCTCTAACTCTCCTCCCACTTCCGCCTAAAGGCAACTCAACTAACCTGAAGGACCTCTGTCTGGAGAAATTCCTACGAGGGCCCATGCTCCTTTACCTGTTCCGATGGGATCTCCGGCCTACTCAGGAAGGAGGCAGACACGGGCCTGATTAGCCCCCTGGTGCAGCAGCGGATCTGTAAAATCAGAAAGACATGCCCCCCCAAATCAGGCAAGGAACCCCCCCCACAAACCCAAGGGCTGAGCTTCTATCAAGGAGGACTACAAATGTTAGAAACAGAAAAAGTCCAATGTATTTCAAGGTCATATAGAGTATTCCTGTTTCTACCACGAGGCCTGCACCAGACAACTGTCCTGAGTCGCTGGTGTTGTCAGCAGTGGCAACCTTCCCATTTAAAACTGGGTACCAAAGTTCACTTCCCTGGGCACAGCCCTCATCGGGATCTCAGAATGAGCAAAACCCCACGCTGGTATCGAACCCGGTACAGGAAGGGTCTGTACCGAGACCAGCAAAGGAAGCGGAAGGGGGAAATCTTATTTTGCTAGAACGGCACTCACGGTTACATACCCTGAAGGGAGTGGACCAGTGAGCCTGCAGAGGCCCCTGACACAGCCACCTAAGCAGAGCCCTTTAGAACCTGGTTTCCTTGACATATTTTTTTTAGCGGAGTGGTTCTCAAACTTGGCTGAACATTGGAATCACCTGGGGAGTTCTAAAAAACACAGATGCACGGGTCCCAGCCTCCTTCCCAGAGTCCGTGCAGCCTGGGGATCAGTACTTTTTAAGGCTCCCCGGTTGGTTTTTAATGAGCAGCCAGGGCAGAAAATCACTGTATCCGTGGGCCAGGCTAGGGGTAAAGGTCAGATCCAGCCTCTCTGACCACGTTCCCAAGCCAAGACGGTTTGGTTTAGAGATCCACATAAACAGGGGTTAACGGCACCCCATCCCGCAGCCTCCCCAAAGAGCCACCATCATCTCAATCTCAGTCCATTCATTACACACATCGATGGCTCCCACACCTGGCGCGACAGAGCGCCCGGGAGCCGCAGCTTACCAGAGCCGGAGGGATGAGCAGTGCCCCGGTGGTCTGCATGTTTCCCGTCTGCAGAGGGAAACAGAAAAGCCCACGCACAGCCTGGTTATTTCCGGAGAGTGGCGACCTTCGGTCGTCCCCTGCACTCCCGCCCGTCGTCCCCGG
>NW_006298628.1:2558956-2563366 GCF_000327345.1 Myotis davidii
CCAGCACTAGGTCAGAGGGACAGCGCGAGCTCCCGGGTCCCCCGCTTTCCGCGTAGCGGGTCTGCAGAGGAAGGTCATGCAGATCGGGAGGAGCGGAAGGAAGCCCGAGCCCCGGGAGGGAAATGTTGCGAAAGAGGCCGGTTTCCCGGGAAGACTGGAGGCCGGCCCGGGGCCGGCGCCGTGCAGGGTCCTTCCTGGTTCATTTTACACAGCTCGCGGTTCCGCCCGCCTAAGTCGGGGCAGTTAATCGCTCGTTACCGTTGGTAATTGACATGAATTGTTAAGGCTACAGATGTCCACCGTCTCCCCCGACCCTGGGGGCAAATGCCCCTCCGCACAGCCCAGCCCACACCCCTGCCAATCGCTGGCTCCAGGCCCCAAGTCACCTGCACTCCCACAGCCCTGCTGCCCTTGCTCAGACCACGGCGCTCGCCCGGCTCAAGGTGACTGACTCACCTCCCCGCTTTAGCTCTAGGTTTCAGAGCTCAGCTCCCCGACCCACGTGTCTCGGGGTCCCCCCACTCTCATTGGCCGCAATCCTCCCGCGCCCCCATTGGTTAACGTCCTCAATTCCTCTTTTCTTATTGGTTTTCCGCGGCTCCTTCCTCTCTCTTCACAGGAGCTTCGTGGCATTTCCCGCCTCCCTGCGGGCAAAGGCGGGGTTTTCTCCCGAGATCTGGCTTCCGATTGGTTGATCTCTGAAATGCTCGACCATAGAGTCGGCGGGACTCAGAGGTTCCATAACCTCCCGCACAAAATGGCGACTAAGATGGAAGCGGCGGTAAGAGGCGAGAGAGAGATGACCGGACGCCTGACGCAGACAGACACCTGACCTTGGACCCGAGACTTCATTCGAGCGCTCGGGCCTTGAGGCGCGCTGCATGTTGGGACTTGTAGTCGGGTCGTAGGCCCAAGGACAGCTGAGATCCCGCGAGACGCTCTTTCCGGGGCTGGGTGAGCCAACGCCTTTGCAGCAAGTCCCGGGTTGGTGATTCGTGGAAACCTTGCTTCCGCCGTGGGGAATAAAGGCTGCCCGCTGACCTCGAAAGTTCGCGGGTGGGCTTCTGCTGGTGTTCAGCAGTCATGCACTAGCAACCAGATGTGTTTTTTTTTAAGTATTATTTTGTATTGTAAAAACATTCTAAGGATAAACAGTACCCTGATAGAAAAACAAGCAGAGGATAGGAATAAGCAATTCACTAAGGAATTATAAATTGAAGGGAAAAAACATTCAACTTCACTAATCAAAGAAATAGAAGTTTAAACACAACATTTCGCAATTATCAAAAGAGCAGAGTTCCTTTTATTAATGTGAGCCAGGCAATCTCCTATACTGCTGCCGGAGTATGAAATAGAAAACCTTTCTTGAAAGCAATTCGGCAACATTCATTGGAAGGCTTTGAATGGTCCAGTCTCCTTAATCCAGAAATTCTTGAGGAATTGAGAGCCTTTTTAAACTCTTACTATCCTTTTTGACACAAGAATATAACTTCTGGGAATTTATCCTGAAGAAATAATCAGAAGTGCAAAAATTCTATTTAAAATGTGTGCACTGCAGAGTTTATTGAAATTGGAAACAAGTAAATGGTTCAGTAAATTATGCTATCTTTCACTTGATGATATAAGCAGATATTTAAAATCATGTTTCTGAAGAGTATTTTTTAATATATTTTTAAAAATTGATTTCAGAGAGGGAGAGAGAGAGAAACATCAATGATGAGAGAGAATCACTGATCGGCTGGCTGCCTTCTGCACGCCCCCCTACTGAGGATCAAGCCCACAACCTGGACATGTGCCTCTGACCGGAATCGAACCTGGGACCCTTCAGTCCGCAGGCCGACCCTCTATCCACTGAGCCAAACCAGCTAGGGCCTGAAGAGTACTTTATATTGAGAAAATTTTTGTGATGTAAGACGTGAAAAATGCAAAACTGTATGTATAGCATTGTGAAAAACTATGGAATAAAGGTTGGAAGAAAATAAGGCTATATTAATACTTAATCCTGGAAGGTGTAATAAGCTTGATTTATGAATATGCATTAAATCTATGATAGAAAAATATCAAAAATTATACTAATCCGGAGAGTCTGAACTCTTAGAAAAACATTTTAAGAGTAAGGAGACTTACGATAACCTGCCAGCATAATAGAATGGGAACAGTGTCGAGTTTTGAAGTCCCACAGACATGAATTCCTATCATGGCTTTTCCAGGCATAAGTGGATATGTACCTCTGACTAGATTACCAAATTTCTCTTATTTGCAGTGTTACAAACTACCATTTATTGAGACCTCACCATATGGCAAGAATTATGTTAAGTGCTTTCACTCTTATAAAATTTAATTCTCAAATGCAAACAAAAGAAAAAATAAACAAATGGGGTTACATCAAACTAAAAACTTTTTGCACAGCAAAGGAAACCATCAAAAAAAAAAAAAACTAAGAGACAACCTACTAAGTGAGAAAATATATTTGCCAATGATACATCTGATATGGAGTTAATATACAAAATTTGTAAAGAACTCATGCTACTCAACACCAAAAAAATACAAACAATCCAACATTAAAAAATAGAGGATATGAGTAGACACTTCTCCAAAAGAGGCATACAGAAGGCCAACAGACACATGAAACGATGCTCAACATCAATAATTGTCAGAGAAATGCAAATTAAAACCACAATGAGATATCACCTTACGCCTGTCAGAATGGCTATCATTAATAAATTCACAAATGACAAAATGGCCGGGATGTGGAGAAAAGGGAACCCTAGTGCACTGCTGGTGGGAATGCAGATTGGTGCAGCAGCCACTATGAAAAAGAGCATGGAGTTTCCTCAAAAGATTAAAAATGGACCTGCCTTATGACCCAGTGATTCCACTTCTGAGGATTTATCCAAAGAAATTCAGAACACTAATTCAAAAGAATATACGCACCCTATGATCATCGCAGTGTTATTTATGGCCAGCTAATGTTCCATTGAACATACTAGTATGTACCACTAACTCAAGTGCCCATAAATAGACAAGTGGATAAAAAACAAACAAACTGTGGTACATATAGACAACGGAACATTAGCTGGCCATAAAAAAGGATAAAATTTTACCATTTGTGACATCATGGAAGGACCAAGAGGTATTATGTTCAGTGAAATAAATCTGGCAGAGAAATACAAATACCACATGATTTCACTTATACAGTATGTGGATTCTAAAGAACAACATAAATGGACAAACAAAATTGAAACAGGTTCTGCCCGACTGGTGTGGCTCAGTGGTTGAACATGGACCTATGAACCAGGAGGTCACAGTTTGATTCCCAGTCAGGGCACATGCCCAGTTGCAGGCTCGATCCCCAGTGTAGGTCATGAAGAAGGCAGCCGATCAATGATTCTCTCTTATCATTGATATTTCTATCTTTCCCTCTCCCTTCATCTCTGAAATCAGGTATAGATAATTTCTGCTTCAGAGACAAGGATTTTTTGTTTGTTTGTTTTTTAAAAAATGTATTTCTTTATTGATTTCAGAGAGGAAGGGAGAGGAGAGAGAGAAAACATTAATGATGAGAGAGAATCATTAATCGGCTGCCTCCTGCACGCCCCCCACTGGGGATCGAGCCCACAAACCAGGCATGTGCCCTTGGCCAGAATCGAACCCGGGACCCTTCAGTCCACAGGCCAACGCTCTATCCACCGAGCCAAGCCGGCCAGGACAGTTTTTAATTTTCTACAATGCTTGTGTATTTCTTCTGAAATAACAACAGGTTATTTATTTATTGGTTTTAATTTTTATTGAATTTATTGTGGTGGCATTGATTTCAATAAAATGAAATCAATAAAATTATAAATGTTTCAAGTATATGATTCTGTAATACATCTTCATTATGTGTTCACCACCCAAGGTTAAGTTCCCCTTTATCACCATTTCACCATTTATCTCCCATTTCCCTGCTTCTACCTGCTCCAACCTGCCTTTCCCTCTGGTAATCACCATACTGTTGTTGTCTATGTTTATGAGTTTTTTGGTTTTGTTTATTCTCTTCACCTTTTTTACTCATCCCCCCAAGCCCTCTACCTCCTGACAGCTGTCAGTCTGTTCTCTGTATTTATGAGTCTGTTTCTATAAAACAGGTTATTTTAAATCATAGTGTAAAATAGTGAATAAAAAACTAAGAATGAGAAAAGAGTATGAGAGGAGAGGACAAAATATCATTCTCTTGAGGAATTTTGCTGTAAAGGGGAACAAAGAAATGAAGCTGTAGCTGGAGGAGGAAGTGGGGTCCAGTGAATTTTTCTTTATGATAAAAAAAAATAGCAGCATGGTTTTATCAGATTGGAATAAACCAACAGAAATGGAAAAAACTGATGGGAAAGGAGGGAAAAAAAGGAGAATTTCTGAAGCAATGCCCTTCAG
>NW_006298628.1:2563647-2566122 GCF_000327345.1 Myotis davidii
ACATGGCTGCCTGCTTGTCTCTGGCCCAGAACTAACCCAACTGGCGTGGCTCAGTGGTTGAGTGTTGACCTATGAACCAGGAGATCACGGTTGGATTCCTGGTCAGGGCACATGCCTGGGTTTCGGGCTCAGTCCCCAGTGTGGGGGTGTGCAGGAGGCAGCTGATCAATGATTTTCTCTCATCATTGATGCTTCTATCTCTCTCTCCCTCGCTCTTCCTCTCTGAAATCAATAAAGATATAGTAAAAAAAAGAACAACTATGCATTTAGCAAAACAAAACCCAAACGACCTTTCAAATGTGACTGTTGGAGTCCATACCAAGAATTGAGGGGCAGTATCTAGAAAAGGGGAAGTGAAACTCATAGCCAGGAAGATATCCCAAAAAATCTCCACTACATTCTAGGCCACTTTGCCCAGCACATGTGTATATCACACACGTGTGCACATAGATACTTACAGGCACACACATACCTTTCTTCTCACATGGCCTAAGATGACCTCCACCAAGCCTGACCCAACCACCTCAAGGACAACCATAACTCATCTTCCCAAAGTTAAATCCTCCGTGTTCAGTTCGTATCCAGAGGCCACATCGTGAGGCAGCTATTCCCCAAGGATTATAATCTAAAGATGTCTAGTCTTCTAGTTCAATCTCACCTTGGAGGGGCTCCATATCATCCTGTCGTTTATGGATCAAACAATAGATGTGACTGCCATCTGCCCCACCACGTGCTCACTTGGAGCTTCCTTCCATTCAGCAAGGTCTCATGCAGTGCAAAGTCAGGACAGATTCACGGACACTTGGTTCACCAAGACCTTTTTGAGTACCTAGGTTCATTGGATTTCATTTTGTCCATAACTTAGACATTTAGTCCATGGATCTCAGTCATCATCTTTGCGCAAAGTTCTTCTAAGTTCCAGCTCAATTCCTCCCTCTCTCTCTCTTATGACTTAGAGTGTCAAATGGTATAATATATACTATATATTTAAATCAATTTTGTATCTCCCAGTGTTTTACTTACTAAGCATGTTCACTTAATTTTCTAGAATTTCTCCAACCCCAAAATATTTCTAAACATCCATGCTCAATGATAAGGTACATTTCCTTATATATTAACTGGCCATAACAAAGTCCCAGTGTTAGTTCTTATTAAAATCTCAGTTTTGGTTCTGATTAGCAGGACCTACTAGTAATCAGTACTCATATACGATAGTGGGAAAGGAAAAAAAAAGACAATCACAATAGCTACTCTAAGCTCTGGGACAAGCCTCTACTAGAATCAGCAGGTCTCATAGGCACATTACGAACTCGCTTCCTGGGCAGTGGAATGGTCTCCTTGGTCCTTATGATCTATCTGCTTGGAGAGCTTCCCTTGTCCAACCAGCATCCTTCAGGACTGCTCCAAAGAAGACCAATGGGTAGGGCCTCCTATAGGGAGCTGTGTAGGTTGAGCCATCTGCTTCCTATTACTGCTGGTATTCTTTTCTTTTTTTTCTTTTTTAGCGGGGGTTGGGACTGAGTCTTCCTGCAGCATTGGATTAAGAAAGTTCCAGGCCTCTGTTTGCCAACATTCTATATTTTTGTCTGGTACTACAATTCCCATAAAACCTGGGCAGCCTGAGCGTTTCATTTGAGAGGTCTCTGCTAAAGAGCCCAAACTAGGAAACTTGTGTTCGATCATGTTCCAGGCCTGGTACAGACTCAGAGCTGGACAGGACTAGGGGCTAAACCAATTTCTTTCTAACAAAGAACCTTACCTCAGGGTATGGATGGTGACTCATGGGAGTGGGGGGTCTGATGGGAGCCTTTCTCCTCTAATCTGCCTTGGAAGGTTAATTCTGCAACCTTTCATTCCACACTACCAGGAAGTTCTTTTTAAATGGGAGGCAATTTTACATTTGTCCGACAGAGGGCGCTCAATGGAAGATTTGGAGAGACCTGTGTCTTGGTCTCTCTCTCTCTCTCTCTCTCTCTCTCTCTCTCTCTCTCTTCCCCACCCCCCAACCATTCTGGATCTGACTTCAAATTCTGTCTAGGATCTGACCACGTCTCCACACCCAATGTGCCACAGCTCTAGCTCGAGTCCCCTTTATTCTAGCTCAGCTGGATTACTGTGCAGACCTAACCCTTGCTTGCCTTGCTTTTACTTGTTTCCTTACCATCTAATCTCACCTACCCAGAAGCCAGAGAGATCCTTTAAGATGCAGCAAGTCCTCGAATAATGTTCTTTCCTTATAATGTAGATGAGTTGCATAGGAACTTAACTCTTGCTTATATCAATTAGCCTACAGTAAAACTGATTTGGTTATATGTCATTCAGTCACAAAACCTGTTCAGGACGTTAAGTGAGGAGTTGCTGTATAAGTACACCAAATCACTCCTCTGCCCAAAATTCTGCCAGGGCTTCCCACTGCTCTCAGAGAAAAGCCAAGTTCCTAAAACTCCACCCTCCTTGGTCCTCGGTTGCTCGTCT
>NW_006298628.1:2566957-2568548 GCF_000327345.1 Myotis davidii
AGGTGTCCTCCACTGGGTTCCCTAGAGCACAGCCTGAGGCAGGGATGCTTGTGCAAGTGACTGATGGACAGGCTGTCCTCAGGAAATGCGGGGAAGCAGGGAAAAGAGAAGCAAGATACGTCTCAGTTGGAGATCAGCTTCGATCTGAGCCTATGGGGAGCTCTGGAGGGTGTCTTTGTTTTGGCGTTAAAGGCCCACATCCCAGAACAGCCCCGAGTCCCAGGCCAACTGAGATGGTTGGTCCCTCTACACAGAAGCCGAGTTTGGTGAATGATATATGCAGGGAATTCTGCCAGGGGGTTTCCAAGAAAGAGACACAACAGGGATAAAGAATTAGTTTTCTCTCTCTGGATGTTGTGTGGATTACGGTCAGAACTGCTGCACTTGCTGGGTGGCCATGACAGGAGAGAGCCTTCAGGCAGAGCTGACATGGGGGGCGGGAGTGGGGGGAACAGGGGGTGCGGGTGTGTGTGACTAGCAGCTACTCCCCCTGGAAATCTAGGCGGAGGGTGCACTGGCTGTCTCAGCAGAAATTCCCGGTGAAATGATGGGCCTGTCTTCCCTTCACAAAACACACACTAGGCCACAATGAATGAAGGAGCTCAAAAGAGTAATAGCGTGTGGAAAAAAGGGACAGTAATTTTATTTTACATGTTCCACTGTGCCTTAGAGGGGATTCCGTCCTAGGCCTCCCTCAGAAAGAAGGTGCTTAATGTGGACTCTCCCTCTCACCCAGCTCTGTCTGTCCCCTCAACCTCCCCACTTTCCCCTCTTAGGGGCTCTCAGTACCGTGCATCCCAGCCTCCTTTTTTTTCTTTCTTTTTTTTTTAAAATATATTTTATTGATTTTTTACAGAGAGGAAGGGAGAGAGATAGAGAGTTAGAAACATCAATCAGCTGCCTCCTGCACATCTCCTACTGGGGATGTGCCCGCAACTCAGGTACATGCCCTTGACCGGAATCAAACCTGGGACCTTTCAGTCCGCAGCCCAATGCTCTATCCACTGAGCCAAACCGGTTTCAGCCCAGCCTCCTTTTTGAGAAACTTCACCCCTTGCCTAAAGAAAAGGAGACTCAGTTCCTGTGAGTCCTGTGGCAGACAATGTCAGCGCCCCTCCCTCATCCCCTCCACATGCTCTGTTCCCTTATTAACCTTCCCTTACACACAGGTGGTCTGTACGTCAAGCACCTGCAACTGCCCCCCTGAGGCTACTGTGCTGCTGAAGCCTGCTTGGCCAGGAACGGGGCAATGTTGGGGGTTAACAGCTCTGGGGGAAGCCCTCAGCTGATGGCGGGCAGGATTTGGTGGATGAATACCCCAGCTTTCTCACTCCTGGTTAGGGCAGCTCTGAGGTGGGTTCTCTACAGGATGGAACCCCAGCTGCCTACAGCAGTCATCTGCTCCTTAACACTTCCTGTGTTGGCTTCCTTCCCTCACTTCCTTGCTTAGTTGTTTTGAATACTTTGCTATTCAGGTCATTTCTTTCTCATGAAGCGGTAGGAGGTGAGCAGCCCAGGGCGTTTTGCGTGACTCTGCCATCCTCAACGCGTGGCTTCCATCTCTGTGTCTAGGCCACTTCCCAATCAGCAG
>NW_006298628.1:2568577-2571446 GCF_000327345.1 Myotis davidii
AGAGAACAAGCTTTTTCTTTTCTAAAGATGCAACCCAGAAGTTGTGCACCTCACTCTTACTCACCTCCCATTGGCCAGAATGTAGTCACGTGGCCACACCGAGCTGCAAGGAGGGTCATAAAATCTGGTGTCTGGCCGGACTACCGCTGATCCTACTAACGCTTAAGGGCGGGGTTTCCATGACTCACAGGAAGAAAGGGAGCGTGGGTAGGACTGGCACTGCAGGGGGTAATTAGAACTCTCTGTCCCCGTGTCTGCAGGAATCACAATAAAGGACATTTATTGAGTGGTTATTATGTGGACACTCTGTTCCACACACTTGGCATGTGTGAGGCGTTTACTCTGCACAGTTATGTCTGAGGTAGGTTCCATGCCATTGCTTTAGAAAGGAACCTTTTCAAAGGGGCGGAGAGCAGCCCATTAATGTTGCCCAGAATCTCACAGGCAGTCAGTGACGGAGCCGGGACCATCTGGTCCTAGAACCAAATACTCTTAGTCGCTGCTTTATTCTGCTTCTGAGCCACACGGAGGTATTTTGAGATACCTGTTTGCTCTCTCGGACCAGAGCTTTATTTCCCTTAACACAGACATCAGCTGTTCAGCCTTCAGACCTATCACGCTCATGCACTTTCCTAGGAATGTGTCATGCTTGCCAGTCAAGGACTGCCTTCCCCACAGCGGCACTGTGGCCTGGTGGAGCAGTCACCTTCCCGCCACTACAGGGCCTTCCCCATTGGCCTCTTAATAACCCCCCATTATATCAGTGACTTCATCGTGGCTCAGGTCCTTGCTACTTGAAAGAGCCCCAAACTCACTCCCTTGTATGTGAGGCAGGGAGTTCTCTTTTGTCTCGTGCGTGTTGATGGAGAGGTTTAAGCAGGGGGGAGTAAGAACAGGTTCACTCACGATTTAGAAGCATCCTTAGGTAGCAACGGGGCAGGGCAAGTAGGAGGTGGGAGGGAGGAGAAGTAAGGAGGTCAGTGCAGGATCTTAACCTGGCCCCGGCAGTGGGGACGGAGGGAGGTTCCCCCCTCTTGTTTGGCGCCGGAGCCTGGCCAGGGGGTCACGTTCTTGTTTTACCAACGCTAGTTTCCGCTCCCTCTGGCCCCACCTGCCTCTCTAGGTGGGTCTTGAGCTGTTCCAGACCATGCACGCTCCAGCGGCACCACAGCTCTCGCAGGCCCCCCAACAAGCCTGCACTTCTACCATGCATTGCCTTTGCTCATGCGGTTCCCTGCGCCTGGAATGTCTTTCCTCTCCGGCGCTGCCTGGCAAACTCTTACTCATCCTTCAAGGCCCAAGTTCCATATCACTTCCCCTGGGATGCCTTCTCTCACTGTCCCAGACTTATTCCCATCCCCCCCATAGAACTTAGTACACACATCTATTACCGCAGTCACTGCACGGCATTGTGGCATGGGTTGATGTGTTTGCAGTGGCCATGGCAAAATGGTGACTTCCCAGAAACAGGAATGAGCTTTATTCTCTTCCTATTACCTCTTGTTCCCAGAGCTCGGACATGGTGCCTGGTATAAGCAGACGCTCAGTAAATGTCAGTGAGCGGTGGGGTTGACCTCAGCCTGGTAGAAGAGGGGGCTCCTCACCTGCACCTTCTTGGAGCAACCTCTAGAGGGCAGTCTCGCATCACGCCGGCTTCTTCTCTAGCTTCTGCCCAGTTGCTTTTCTCCCCTAGGCAGCTAGATAGATAGATAGATAGATAGATAGATAGATAGATAGAGATAATATATGACATATAGATAAATTTATAGAGATATAGAACCTGGGAATCTAACGTAGTAGAGGTACTGCTGGCCCATCCCTTAGACATCGGCTCAGGGTATAGGAAGTATGGTTGAAACTACTAGCTTCAAAATGAAAACAAGAAATTGCAAAATGGAAATTTACAAATATTTAAATAAATGGCTATAAAACAAAACGTCAGCCAATCAACTGCAACTCCACTTGCACACAGATTACACATAATTTCATTCCACGTGGGATGCGAATGCATCTTATTATTTTTGATATGACGTGGGCAGTCCTAAAGGGCCCTTATGCCCTGGGAAAGGCCTTGGGAGGGAGTAAGGAATGGAGTGTTACGTGAACCCCAGACTGTCCGCCAGAGGGCTCAGGGCGCTGCCCACTGAGTCACAGGCTGCTGAGGTCAAGTTTCCCCTCCTCCTGCTGAGGGCTCCAGCGCAAAGATAATGGTCAGTAACAAGGATTGCCCTCAACCACCATCTCTCTTCATCTCTAGGTAACTGGGAGAGGAGTAGTATTGCATTTACTTAAGTTCTTACGCTGGAGAGATGCTGATAAAAAGAGGCTCTGCCCCTGGACTTCCGGCTCATGGGGTGGAATGGACAGGAGAAAGAACAGAACTGAGTGACTCCGAATTCAAGTCAGAACCAGTCAGGGGCTCTGGGTGGGGGCCCGGGAAGGCTCCTGGGAAGGGGCAGCATTTTGGGCCTTGACAGGTGAGTCAGCTGTTGCACAGGCAGTCGGTGGAGCATCTTAAAAGGGCAGGAGAGAGGGAAAGGGAGACTAGATGGCATGTGCTTCAGGCCTCACAGAATTCCTGGGGTGTTATTGCCTCCAGTTAAACATGAAGGGACTGAAGAGAGTTCACTGTGTCGTAGCACGGGCCACTATTGAGCGCTTGCTCCCAGCCAGACCCTGTGCTGGGCCCCTTCCACATACTGTCTCACTGAATCCTCTCAATGACCCCAATGGGAGGTAGATGATATTAAGTTCATTTTACAGATAGATCTCTTATTTTTTTTTTTAACTTTTTTTATTGATTTCAGAGAGGAAAAGAGAGGGAGAGAGAGAGATAGAAACATAAATGATGAGAGAGAACCACCGATCA
>NW_006298628.1:2571525-2589503 GCF_000327345.1 Myotis davidii
GAATCAAAGTCATAAATTTATACTTTTTAAAACATGTATTTTTATTGATTTCAGAGAGAAAGGGGGAGGGAGAAAGATTTAGAAACATCATTGATGAGAGAGAAGCATTGATCGGCTGCCTCCTGCATGCTCCCTACTGGGGATCGAGCCCACAACCTAGGCATGTGCCCTTGACCAGAATCGAACCCGGGACCCTTCAGTCCGCAAGCCGATGCTCTATCCACTGAGCCAAACCGGTTTCGGCGAGGCCTCTTATTTTAAAAGGAGATATTAAAGAGCAGATAGGGAGCAACAACAAAAACAGCCCTATTGTTCAGCCTGTACTTAGCTTTCCAGAGACTGGAATTGGCTACAGGAAGAATTTCCTAACAACAAAGGGCGTGAAGCCTGAGCAAATAGTAAAAGCGCCTCCTCGAGTTTCCTCCCAGGAGCATTTTCATCTGGGGGGGGGGGTGGTCATTTCGGAAGGTCTCGCCTGGAGGAGAGACCCTGGTGACGGGAGACGGGCAGGTGGGTCTGTTTGGCTTCCTGAACCCATGACGGCTGATACACAGATGCTGTTTGGCGTTACCCGCGGTTCACCAGCAGGGGATGGAGCACCTGCCTTGTCAAGGTGCCCATTTATAACTAACTATTTCCTGGACCGGAGCCGATTTCTGTGTAAGCGCCTACCTAAACCTCTCTACTGCTTAACATGAACAGTTGCTTCAATTTGGCTGAGAGGCAGTTGAGCTGCAAACACTCTTGGAAGGAAGAAAGGAAGGAAGGGAGGGGTGAGGTGGCAGGGCTGCGCTCCCCCTCTCCCCCACGGAGGATCGGCCAGGACCTGGGCCTGAATGTCACTAGGCCTCTTTAGGAGGATTTATCCTGACTTGAAGGTTAGCTGGAAAGCCTGGATACTAGCAAATAGTTACTGAGCCTGACCAGTGTTGCTCAGTGGTTGAGCATCGACCTATGAACCAGGAGGTCACGGTTCGATTCTCCGTCAGGGCACATGCCCAGGTTGTGGGCTCTATCCCTGGTGAGGGGCACGCAGGAGGCAGCTAATCGATGATTCTCTCTCATCGGGATGGCAAATAGTGAGGGAGCTTCCCCCACCCCGCCAACAGCTCTTATCTTCAGGGAAAGTTTCGGAGTCATTGTCATTTTCAGAGAATTTCCTGGACTATGAACTTCATTGCAGAGAGGACAGAATGGCCGGGAGAGAGGAAGCTAGGCTCCACACCCACCCCTCCCGTTCTGCACGGCAGGGTTTGCTGCTTCCCCAACAGTGGTGTTAGAAACCTAAACCCAGGTGCAGCCTGGCCTCCTGTGGCCGCGAACCTTCCTCACGTCCTCATCCTCCCTAAGCCTTGGCTCCCTCCTCTAGAAAAGGGGGTGGAGAGTGTTTAGAGTAAACGCTCGATGCAGGTTGTGTTTAAATAATAAAATGCATGATGACTCCTGGAGTCAGACGTTTGCAATGAAGTCAAGGAACGGAGAACAGAGTCTGCCCTGTTCCCGGGAGCTGATCAGAGGGACAAGACAGCCTACATCACAAGAAAAAGAAACGCAATTGGAAAATGCGTTTCCCATCCAATGCCGGGGCGCAAAAGCACAAAGATTGGAAACAATGTCTAGCTCCTCCTTGCAGTATGTTTGGTCACATGTTTGCATTGGTTTTCCCTTCCCCAGCTATTTTGAGATGTTGTTCAAATGAAGGTGTGTCCCCAGGGCTCCCACAGGCTGACAACAGGAAGCCACTGCCAGGAAGCACAGGGTGGCAAGCCGGATATGTGGTCAGGCGTGTTCTGGGCCCAGTGCGGATACCAGGGAATTGACCATTTAGTTACAAAAGCACAGAGGACTTTGTAATAGGGACTAGATTGTGCTGCTTGAAGATCAGGCAGGAATAATCGAATTCAGCACAAGGCACCCGAGTCACTCTCCACAGTGCTTCTACAACCTAGAACCACAGGGACCATTCTAGAATACAAACCTGATTTCTCCACTCCCCTGTTAAGAAATCTCGAAAGCTCGTTATTACCTACAGTCGGGCCAAGTCCAGATCATTCCTCAGAACAGTATACAAGGCTCTTCCCAGACGGGCTTTCCCGCCTCCTCTCTCATTGTGCCCCCATGGGAACACTGGGCTCTCATCACGTGGACGGGGGCAATTCCCTCATCTCGACAAGCTCTTTGGAAGCTCCTGTTCTTTCTTAATTACATTTTCAATTTTGAGATAATTGTAGATTCATATGCAGCTTTAAGTAGTGCAGAGATTCCATGCACCCTTTATTGCGTTCCCCCCAATATCTTCTAAAACTTTATTACAATATCACAACTAGGATATTGACATAGGTGCAATCTACCAGACTTCCCATTTCACTGGTTCTCATCTGTGTGTACTATGGAGTTTATTGTGTACAGGTTTGTGTATCCACCAGCATATTGGAGGTATAGTTATATTAGTAGGACCCCTTGGGTAGCCCTTTATACCATACCCACCTCCCTTCTCCCTCTCCTTGCCTTGACTTAACCCCTAGCAACCACTAGCCTATTCTCCATTTCTATAATTGTGGAATTCTAAGAGTGTTAAGCACAATATTTAGTATGTAATTTAAAGTGTTTTCTTTAACAAATAGATTTTTATTGATTTCAGAGAGGAAGGGAGGGAGAGAGAGATAGAAGCATCAATGATGGGAGAGAGTCATTGATCCGATGCCTCCTGCATGCTCCACACTGGGGATCAAGCCTACAACCCAGGCATGTGCCCTGACTAGGAATTGAACTGTGACCTCCTGGTTCATAGGTCGATGTTCAACCACTGAGCCACGCTGGCCGGGCTCATCTGTCATTTCTATCCCTCAGCCTCTTCCAAAGCACACTCTTATACGACATCATTAACTTGGGCTTTGAATACAACTTAATTAACCAGTAGGTCTCATAGCTCTATGTCCTCAGGTTGCAAGAAGATTTCCCTTATCTTTGTGTCCTTAAATTGCTTTGTGGGTGGCTCTCTTTTCTCCATATTAGGAGACCCCCTGAAAAGTGAGACTGTCTATCCCAGCAGTTCGAGTTCCCCTTAGGGGAGAGAGAATGTCTTCCATTAATCTTGTAGATCCTTCAAAGGAAGAACTTGTCCTCTATTTTTGTAATCCTGACCCTATACTAGTTCTGCACACTGTGGGTGCTCAGTAAATGTTGATTGACTGAGTAAACAATAGACTTGGTACCCTGGAGTGTCATATTCTTTCTTTCCACAGCGAGAAAGTAATAACATTAGGCAGAGCAGGCTGGATCCCTTAATATGATTACCTGGGATTTGTGGGCTGGTGGCTCTTTCCCCCAAGTTTATTGCATACATTCATCTTCACAGAATAGATATTCCTAGAGACCACTAATGCTGCTGGCCACTAATTGCCCTGGCCCTGTTAATCACAACTGCAGCTGCCGTCTCCAGCCCGAGACAGCGAGACCCCAACACTGCTGTGGCAGTGAGTTGAACTGAGATAAGTGTACTCTAACCAAGTTCAACTGTTGAGTTTGCTCTGTGCAGTATGTTATTTAAGGCATCCTACCATGAGCCAATGTGTGACCTTAGCAAGTGTTTTTTTTTCAAACCTTTTAAATAATACAACAACTTGAGATATAGTTCACATAGCATACAATTCTCCCATGTGTAATATAAATTCAGTGGTTTTTAGTACATTCACAGAGTTGTGTAACCATATCCACAATACATTTTAGAACATTTCCTTTATCTCCCAAAGAAACTCTGTACCCATTATCAGTCATTCTCCATTTCCCCCAACCCTCAGCCCTAGGAAAACACTTATCTATTTTGTTTCTATAGAATGTTTGCCTATTCTGGGCTTTTCATAAATATGGAATCATACAGTATGTATGTTTTCATGGATGACTTCTTTCACTTAGCATGTTTTCAAGGCTCATCCATTTCTGACATATATCCATACTTCATTCCTTTTTATAGCCAAATAATATCCCATTGTATGGATATACCATTTTTATTTACCCATTCATCAACTGATGAACATGTAGGTTGTTTCCACTTTTAGCAGTCATTTGTTTCAACTTATTCATCTATAAAATATGAAATACATTCTAAACTATAAAACACTATGTGCATGTAAAGACATTATTTTCATATTTATACTAGTGACCCAGTGCACAGATTCATGCACATTGAAAGGAAATTAATTAGAAGTTGCCCAGTGTAGTGGGACTGGGCAAGATGGGGGCCAGACACGCCCTGGAGCCAACCTCCTGAGGTGCCTCCCCAGCCGGCTGCCCCTAGGGTCAATGGCATCTGCGGAGTGAGCAGGGTCCCTCCGGCAGGTGGAGTCCCTCAGCCTGGCCTGCGGGGATCAAGCCGAAACCTGCTCTCTGACATCCCCGAGGAGTCTCAGAGCGTGAGAGGGCACTCTGCAAAGTTGCTGTCATACAGGGTGTGGAATGCAAACATAAGTGCAGTAAACCAGATTCGGGCCAACAGTGCCCCAGCAACAACATAACCCCCAGCCAAAGGTGGAATCATGTGGCCCCACAAGGAATCAGGCTCCCTCCTCTCTGGTGTCACCTGAGAACCACCGCTGCTAAGTCACTGCAGCTTGGCAACTCCTGCATTGAGCGCCTGCCCCCTGGTGGTCAGTGCGCGTCATAGCGACTGGACAGACGGGTGGAGGCACACTTAACACACTTTATATATATTAAGGGGAGCACTGGGGCCAGTGTGAATTCTCTGAGCGTGTGGTCTATTATTGGGTAACTCAGAGGAATTAGGTATCTCTTTGGGTTTGATCTCTATGTTAAGTCTATTTTGCTTTTTTCCTAGGTAATGGACTGTATCACTTAGCCCTAGCCTATCAGCTCATTAATATTTGTTGCTAGGAGACCAGTTTAGAGTATGCTTAGCTTAGTGTAATCCTTGCCACTATAGAAAATCACTCGACTCAGGAGACTATTTAAACATTAAGGCAGTTTCATTTCATCCCAATTTTTAGCAAGAACAAGGACAAGGACTGAAGCTACCGGAGTTCTTAGGGGCCTACGTTTACCAAATATCTTGCCAACCTCCCGTTCCTGATTTTAGGTTAGCTTTCCTTCACCACTCACATGCACATGTGCCAGGGCAGCGGTTCTCAACCTGTGGGTCGTGACCCCTTTGGCGGTTGAACGACCCTTTCACAGGGGTCTCCTAAGACCATCCTGCATATCAGATATTTACATTATGATTCATAACAGTAGCAACATGACAGTTATGAAGTAGCAACGAAAATAATTTTATGGTTGGGTCGCAACATGAGGAACTATATTTAAAGGGCCAGAAGGTTGAGAACCACTGTGCCAGGGTGACTTTTTCTCACTGCCCATCAAGCAAGTGTGTTAAGGTAATATAAAAATATTTTAATATTAGACCAAGAGAAAATAAATTAGGAAGGAAAACTTGTTGCCATAGAAGAAATTGTCTTCTATGTAAGTACAGAGATTGTAAAATCTAATCCTATATAATAAAAGGGTAATACGTTGCCCTAACCGGTTTGGCTCAGTGGATAGAGCGTCAGCCTGCAAACTCAAGGGTCCCAGGTTCGATTCCGGTCAAGGGCATGTACCTTGGTTGCAGGCACATCCCCAGTGGGGAGTGTGCAGGAGGCAGCTGATTGATGTTTCTCTCTCATCGATGTTTCTGACTATCTCTATCCCTCTTCCTTCCTCTCTGTAAAAAATCAATAAAATATATATTTTTTAAAAAAAGGTAATATGCAAATTGACCCTAAAGCAGAAAGACTGATCGCTATGTTGCACACTGACCACCAGGGTGCAGATGCGCAACACAGGAGCTGCCCCCTGGTGGTCAGTGCACTTCCACAGGGGGAGCACTGCTCAGCCAGAAGCTGGCTCATGGCGGGCCAGTGCAGTGGTGGGCCTAAGCTGTTAGTTGGACATCCCCTGAGGGCTTCCAGGCTGTCAGAAGGATGTCTGACGGCCAGCTTAGGCCTGATCCCCAGGGGAGTGGGCCTAAGCCATTAGTTGGACATCCTCCTCAGGGTCCCAGACTGCAAGAGGGCGCAGGCTGGGCTGAGGGGACCCTCCCCTCCCAAGTGCATGAATTTTCATGCACTGGGCCTCTAGTTTAGATATAAATACTATTTTGCTCCCATAATGTCATATGTTTTTTTGGCAGGTACTTTACAGCTATAAAATGTGTGAGTGCCAGATAGTGTAGAGGGGAAAGGCTGGGGTGAGGAGTGGATTATGGAAGATTGTTTCCTTTGACACTAGTAGCTGTCTGGAGTATAATTCCCTTTCAAAGCTTTGGTAAGAGCAGCTGGGGATAATGAACAGTGGTTAAGATGTTTTGTTTTACATCCAGCAAAAAGGAGCATTAACACCTCAACTGGATTTTTATGGAAGCCTTTTGAAGGGCTCCTGCTGCTGTTGACAATCACAGTAACCCCCAGGGTGGTGGCAGGGGCAAGGTGGTGGGTAATTCACTAGAAAATGGTATTCAGTGATTTGGATTCTGTGCATGCCTGCTCCTCTCCACTCACTTGTTTCATTAAGAGCAGACGAGTACAAAATAAATGGGACTGCAGTTCTTCACTGGAGCTGTCAGGAAGGAAGGGTCTCTGCTAGAGAAATGGCATCATTTCCCCATTGTGTCTATCCTCGAGTTAGTCTTTTTAAAATGTATTTTTAATTGATTTTTTAGAGAGAGGAAGTGGGAGAAACATCGATGCCAGAGCATAACATCGATTGGCTGCCTCCTGTATACCCTCTGCTGGGGATCGAGCCCAAACCTGGGCATGTGCCCTGACCAGGAATTGAACTGGCAACCTTTCAGTGCACGGTCAATGGTCAACCAACTGAGCCACACCGGCCAGAGCTCTAGGATTAATCTTAATGTCACATCTGATTCTAGGAAGGGAGAGGGAGATAGAGACATCAATGATGAGAGAGAATTATTGACTGGCTGCCTCCTGCACGCCCCCCATGGGAGATTGACCCACAACCCAGGCATGTGCCCTGACCAGGAATTGAACTGTGACCTCCAGGTTCATAGGTCGATGCTCAACTGCTGAGCCACATCTGATTTTTAAAGGGCAAAAGGCTTACGAGTCCAAGAGACATTTTACTGAAACAATGATCCAGAAGAAGTGGTAGTATAGTTCCATCTTCATTTTATCAACGGAGAAATAAAGGCAAAGAGCCGTGACTGGGGCAATATAGTTCGTCTAAAGCATAACTCCAATCAGGATAAAAACAGAAGGAATGCAGCTATAGTTAGTTCAACCTTATCCAGGAAATCATGTTTCACATTATTCAAAACTTTTTGCAAAAGTCTGTATAGTGACCTGCTGGTTGACTACCTGGGAGTCATTTTTACTTGTTCAGTGCCTAGGGGGAGAGAAAATGGAACTACTTTTGTTTTGTTTTTAGTATTTTTATTGATTGCAGAGAGGGAGAGATAGAAACACCAATGTGAGAATCATGGATCAGCTGCCTCCTGCATGCCCCCTACTAGGGATCCATCCCACAACCTGGGCATGTGCTGTGACAGGGGATAGAACCCAGGACCCTTACATCTGTAGGTTGACACTCTATCCACTGAGCCAAACCGGCCAGGGCATGGAACTACTTTCTTATAGTTCAATTAGTCTGGATGGAGGGAAGTGAACTTAGTTCACACAAGTACCAAATTCCATACTGCCCCCTTTCAAAAAAATGCATGAAAAGTTAGAGCAAGAAATCAGGGTTCTAGATTTGTCAAACTAAGGTAATGTTTCATCACTTACTCTCCACCTCAAAATAATTGCCAGGAAACTCTTCTGTTGACTAGTTAAGACAGGTGAAGAGAAATTATTGGTGAGGTCCATAATTCCCACAATTCTTTTGATTACGCTTTCCCCATAAGATTAAAAATAAGACTATAAACTCAAGGTTTAAATTGCCAAAGTCCCTGAAAAAGGGGACTAGTTTATTTTTAGTATTAAAGAGGTTAACATTAGTTCTCATTATTCTGACTCATCCATAATGAAAGTCACCAGCTTAGAAAGTTGCAAACCCATAGAGTTTCTAACAACTCCCACTACTGTTAACGACTCACAACAATAAATGTTATGTGCGTAGGAAAGATTAAAGAGTAGAAAATGCCAATCAGAGGTATCCAGAGAGAAAGAAGGTTTTCTGTGACTGAAATAGTATTTCATGTCCACAGTTCCGGAATAAGGTGCTTCTATTAGGAGCTGAGAAATCAAGATGAGAAACCTTTGGTATCCCAGCTGGATGCCTGAGTTCTCTGCCAGGCCATTTTTGGCCAGTCTAATGCAATTGGTTGGAGAAAGAGGCCTGAAGAAGAGCAGGAAGAAATGCTCAATTCTCATCAATCTCCAGCCCCAAGGATAGGACTGAAGACTGAGTACAAATATACTCAAGGCTTGACCTTGAATGGCTCTGGACAACCTCGAAAACGAACCACTTTATATTTGAGTCAAACCTGTTCTGAATAGCCAGGTTGCTTCTATTCCAGGGCCCTTGTACTGGAGATCCTTGGAAAAATGGGCATCATAGGTGAGAGGCTGACATAGCTAGCGTTCTGTGATTTAAAAGGTCATAACCCACACAGACGGAAGTAACAGCCCTTAACACTATCCTGTAGATTATTGACATGATTCTACCTTTAGGGCAGCAGGACTGAGTAAATCCTTAATAATTTCAGGTTAGGCAGGATCTTGTGTCATAACTCATAGTAGAAGCTATAGGTTCTACTCTATAAAATCTATGTACAGTATAGATCCAGGAGGCTGGGTCACTTAGAGAGTGTGGCAGAACACATGGTCTTCAAAGATTTGCTTTTCGTTTGCCGAGAAGCTCTTGTCACAAATCGGACAATCCAAAGACAGGGTCTCCATGGGCTGCTGCTGCGAGATGTGATCAAAAACGTCATCAGCAAGGTTTGACTTGCAGGTGGGACATTTCTTGATGGTGCGCTGGGAGGAAGAACAAAGAGGTCAGTAAAAATGTAGGCTGTATGTGGCGGAGGCCATGTCTATCTTATTTTCCACTCTATCCTCAGCATCTGGCATAATGCCTGGCACATGGTAGGTGCGCAAGTTCACATTTGGAGAGGCTCCCTGGGGCTTTCTCTAACGTTGCTGAAGCAGTCAAATAGCTTCCAGCCGGAAGGGGCCCGGGGTATACCTTGTTTGGCTAGCTGCTACTTCACACCTCCTTCCTAATCTTGTACTAAACCCAATTCACAATGGAGACCTTGAGCCGGATGTTGGTGGATAAACTGTCTCCTTCTCCCACCTCAACAGGCTGCAGCTGACTTCAGGAGTTACCAACATGAACCAGTTTCCCCGTGGTTCTCCCATGAGCTGGAGCAGAAAGGGGCATTTTCTCAAGGATTGGATGTGGTCAATTTCATGATTCCAAATACTCACCAGGCTGGGGGCAGAACTTTCTTGGATGCCTGAGGGTCATAAAAAAGATTTCATTCAATGAGAAGATATCACCCCCAGATCTCTACCCCAGTGCTTGTGTTCTAGCAGCTGTTTTTTGTAGCCCCCGTATTTCCTTTCTCCCCCCCGCCTCTATCTCCTTTATAAACCGTTTACTTCTGATAGAGGTCAATAAGGGGGGAAATGAAAAAATAATGAAGAGGCCCTGTATGTTACATAATCAGAAAAAAACCCCATCTAGTTTCAGTGGGTGGAAAATGAGATTTTTATAAAAACAGTAACAATTTAACAAGGAAACAGTCTGAGAATAGATTTTAAGACTGAATCCAGCCCTGGCTGGTTTGGCTCAGTGGATGGAGCGTTGGCCTGTGGACTGAAGAGTCCCGGGTTCAATTCCGGTCACGGGCATATGCCTTGGTTGCAGGCACATCCTCGGTGGGAAGTGTGCAGGAGGCAGCTGATCAATGTTTCTAACTCCCTCTCCCTCTCCCTTTCTCTGTGTAAAAAATCAATAAAGTATATATTAAAAAAAAAGAAGACTGAACCCATGTAGATATTTTTCAAATAAAGTACTTACAAATATTTAAAAGGAAAAATAAACGCGCACCCCTGCCTGGTGCAAAGATCGATTGTGACTCTTGAGAACCTGACCACTTCAAACTGCCCAGAAAATGAGGTCTCAGGTCACTTTTGAAGACAAGAGAGGGACGTTCCCTGTTTGCTAAGGACACCTGACCCCTGGTCCATGTGAGACAAGAGAGGCTGTCACCCCCACTTCCTGTCATCCACACCCCCAGGGGTCTCTGTGGAGTACACGCCTGCTGCCCTTGGTCAGGCCATCGGGTGGCTGACGTAATGCTCGTTTCTGGGTGGCACTGCCCGCCTCTTGTGCTTCCATTTCCAAATCTTAATTAGGCTCCTCAGCTCTGTACGTGTATATCTGCTACACAGACAGGTCCCCGATTTATGTATTGGGGATATAGCCACGGGACTCAATTTGTGTCTGCTGCTTCTAGGCGAGTGATCTGATTTGTGTCTTCTAGATTCAGATTTATTTCTCAATTAACACCTCTCGCTTGGCAATCTTTCTACTGAGTCCTCAGCCTCTGCCCAGCAAGTCTTAACAATGAGACTGGACTTCATTAGCATCTCAGACACACAAAAAATGAGTGGGGGGAAGGGGTGGTGGCAGGGATCTTTCAGCTCCCATGGCAAAGTTCTTACCAAAATACGGGTTTCCAAAGACAAGTCCTGGGTTTTGTCCTGCACCTCCTTGATCTGAAGTAGGCACTTGAAATGGCAGAGAGTCAAAATCCAGACCCATGTAACTCATCAATCTGAAGTTATCCTTCTTCAAAAGCTAAGGATAGAAGATTTAGAGCAACATGTTGAAAGACAACAACAAAGAATGGCCTCAATGAACTGGCAAAAGGGTGCCCATTAAAGGTAGTTCTTAATAAACAATGTGGTACTGAAGAGCCGTGGAAATGATAAACCAGATTCTTGAGAAGGGGAAGCAGCAGCCTCCGGGGCTCTGAAGATCTGAGTTCTTAAGATCTGAATCTAAAAGCATACCAAATTGTGTTTAGATTAACGTAAAAAAGAATTTAAAATCTCTAAACACATACATACTGAAGGAGGCACAAAAGTTGTATGGATATATGAGGCTGGCAGGAGCTATGTTAAGACTGAAACTGTTGTACATTGAGAGCAAAATGCTTCTTTTTAGTCGCCTTTCTAGAACAATTTTCTTACACAATGTAAATATCAATCTGATATATTTTTCCCTTCTTTATGTTTTATCCCATCCAATGGATATCCCAACAGAGAGAGTGAGAGGGAGGAAGGTAAGAGGGAGAAAGGGATGAGAGAGTAAGAAAGAGAATAAAGTACAAGGGGGACAGAGAGCATTGGAAGTTCTTTAAAAAGAAAATTAGTAAACTGCTCCATAACATCTCAAGAGGACTTTGCAAGAGCTCTTAACAAAGCTTCCAAACATCAGACCTTTTCCTTCTTGTGCTAAATTGTGTGCACACTCCCTCCCTACCCCCGCCTGGTCCCATTGGACTATTCCAGGAAAACAAGGATTTCAAAGTCACAGTGTATTTGTCTAAATGAAGAGGTTGAGAATGACAGGGCCAGAAATAGACCCCAAAGGGCTTTTACAATACGGAAACACCGTGGAATAAATAGTAAAATCAAAAGTAGAAATAATTGCTTGGAGGCATAGCCCAGAAGGGTCACAGAGAGGGTAGAGGTCGGAAACTGCTGGAGGTGTAGACCTAGAAGGAGTGGCCAGAATGCATGGACACCCACTCCTCGATGCTAGTCAGGGCATGAGAATGGCTTCAAGTGCAACCACTTCATTTGCTGTGATCATCCTCAATCCATCAATCAATCAATCAATCACTCAATCAATAATAACTTGTGTTTAACACACAGCAGAAAATACCGGTTGGATGAATGAATGAACGGGTGAAGGGATGAATGAATGCACAGTGTTTATTAGGAGCCTACCATGGGTGCAGGACTGGTACAGACCACCACTTCTGCTCCTGGTTTGGCAGCAGAGAGAAAAAAAAAGTTGTGCTGAAGGAAAGGGGTTCCTCACTAGCATAAAAGTGACACAGGGTATTACTCTCCAAAGATGACACTTATAATCACGCTGAAGATAAAACCAAAAATACTAAGTCAGATCATTGTCAAAGCTGTTTCTTTCAGGTTGACTGCTGCCATGCCAAACGAGTTTGTTATAGAACAGAGAGAGGACTTTGTGGTAGATCAGGAAACCAGATTAAATTTACTTTGTTTAGGAGCATGTGCCTCCCCCACTGTTCCAGAATGGGCTCTTTTATTTAACTTATTTATTTATATTTATTTTTCATTTATATACTAGAGGCCTAGTGCATGAAAATTCATGCACTGCTGGGGGGGTGGGTGTCCCCTCGACCCAGCCTGACCCCTCTCACAGTCTGGGAGCCCTCAGGGGATGTCCTACTGACAGCTTAGGCCTGCTCCCCGTAAGCTGCAATTTGGCCTCCCTCTGCAGAAGGTGACTGGCCAATCAGGGGAAGGCGACGCCCCCATCACGCCTCTGCTGCTGCCACTGCTGGCCGCTGCAGCTGCCTGAGCCTTGGCCCTTGCAGCCACCACAGCTTGCCTGAGCCTTGGCCTGAGCCTTGGGACCCCACAGCGGCAGCCATGCCATCCGCGGCTTAAAATTATAAATATTTATATTTATTTTTTAATCTTCACCTGAGGATATATTGATTTTTTAGAGAGTGGAAGGGGTAGGGGAAAGAGAGAGAGAGAAAAAGAGAGAGAGAGAGAGGGAGGGGTCAATATAAGAGACACATCTATTGATTGCTTCCTGCCCGAGCCTGGGATTGACTGGGAATCGAACCACAACCCTCAGGTCCCCAGGCTGATGGGCAACCAGCAGGGCTATTTAACTTTTTATTTTATTTCCATACCTCTGGTTCACCCTGCTCCTTCCCCTTAAAATCTTGGAGTTTTCTACCCTCATTTACATACTCACATCATTTTCTCCTTCCAATCTCTCTTTCTCTCTCTGCAGAACAGTACATATCATCTTGTTCTCACTCAGCCTTTTTGACAGGTCAAAGTTCTCGTCCTATCAATAATTAAAAAAAAAAATTAGGATTAGGATATATATGATCATCTGGATCCACGGTGGGGTAAAACAAGATCACAGAGGTTCTAGCTTTACAAAGTGTTGGGACCAAGGTGGGGGAGGGTGGAGTAGGGAGGAGTGGTACTATAGAGCAGATCTAACTAATAGAAAAGTGACTTAAAATGTCCGAAGGCCAGGGAGAGCGTCCAGGTGCCAGTTTCTTCTGGTTTGTAAGTGACCAAAGAGAGAAACAGTTTGGGGAAAACCTCAATACTGACTTATCAGAGTTAGGGATAAATGGAGCCTTGTTTAACCCCACCCAACGATGGAAGCAATCATCTTTGTCTTGAATAAACATCTCGGTCAATGCAGCCCGAAGCTTGTAGGGCTAGGTTGGCATGACCCCCTCCCATGTGAAAACAGGGTCTGGACTCAAGTTACAGTGAGGAAGAAAGAATCTGAGCAGGAATTTATTCAAGGCTACGAGGAACCCACTCTGGGATGCTGGGCTTGATGTTGACTTGACTAGTTTCATGAATCCCAAACTCCTAGGCATGCTTCAGAGCTTTCCACCTCCTACCTACACACATCCACATTCCCAAACCTCACAAAGACACTTAAGCTAATCCTACTAATTGTGGAGTTTTTTCCTAAGATTTTTATTTGAATGCTGGTGCTCAAACTGCTGTGCGCTTCTAGCCAACCCTGAGGTAGGAACACTAGAGGCTACCCGGTGACACTGCTGACCGCGGGCCCCTGGCTTCCCATCCCCATTGGCTCCTGCGGGCTCTTCCAGTCCTGCTTCACTTCCTCGAAGAGCAGACGTAAGGACGGGCTCTCTGAATCTGCTCAATGGTTACAAAAATCCTCCCTGAGGCCCATGCTGAGCTGGGCCTGTATTTCCAGGGATTCCCAGGCTGGTTTCTGGCCACACACTCCATCCCTCCTCTCTTCAGCAGAAAGATAAATTTCTCTCCTTAACAAGGGTCTACAACCCTCTGGGCCTAAGAACCACAATCATTCGCACCCCTTGCTTCCTGGGCCCCTCGTCTCTGTCAGCTACCAGTGCAGCAGCCCTGAGTTGCCTGATCTGTTTGTAGAGTCACTGACTCTCTTTGTACTTCTCTAAGAAACAGGCTTTCCCGGCCTCTACCTTGGCCCTTAGCAAGTCCATCTCTTGTACTAACTGCTCTTCCACTGTTGTTTTCTGGTTTCTAGGCCCCTGGAGTGTAAGAGACAGAGTCCTAATAGGTAGGGGCCTTTTGGATGCATTAGGAATAAAGAATTGGTATCAGCCGGGGAGTCCCTGGATCTTGCAAAATATTCCATGAAAACTGGGAAAACCCATAGCTGCCACAAGAAGGTTCAAATCTTTGGATGGCTCTAGATTATTTAAAACAGTAATTTCTTTGCTACATTAGAGGTCACAAACCCAAATATGTAATATAATTGAATGAAGGAGTTGAATGCAATGAAACAGTGAAGACAGCAGACAAATGGAGAACACATAATCTATCTACTGGTAAAGGGTGCAGCAGCTACTCAGCTCCAGATATGGACTCAATGTGTCCAGATCCTCTAAGTTTTCAATGGAAGCTAAAATACAATTTTTAATGGGAAAGATTCCCATTTTTAAGTATTAGAAACTAACTCAATTAAAAAAAAATACCATCTGGGCCAAATAAAACATTTCTGTTAGCTAAACTTAACCTATGAACTGGTGATTTAAAACTTTGTTCTACTCTTTATTAGGCTAAAATATACAGTATCTTATATAGTACAGTGGGGCCTTGACTTACGAGTTTAATTCATTCGGAGACTCGTTAACTCAAATTACTCTGTCAACTCAATGCAAAAAATCAGCCAAGAGACAGCTGGTATCTCAAGAAACTTGTTAGTCGGGACACTCGTAAGTCAAGGCCCCACTGTAGTAGGTACTCAATAACTGATTGGATAATGACTCACTGACTGAATGAATGATACACATATAATGAGTTATAATCCCAGTAGTTGGATAGGCTCCAGACATCAGGATTTCTCTTGTTCTTACATCAATTCAGAAAATGGGGCTCCTAGGCACCTGTCATCATCATGAGGCCTCTTTTCCAATGATATATTATAGAAAATCATTAGTCAATTAGGCTAGCATTACCATTTTACTATAGCTCAGAATAATTTATAATGACGACAACTGACAATATTATATCAATTGTAACAAAATTTTTGACTGCTGTAATATTTTCCAATCATAGAGCTCAACTTTATAATCATTTGTCTGCCTGCACAACAGTTCTTTAAGAAGGGAATTCCTGCCGGGCCGGTGTGGCTCAGTGGCTGAGCGTTGACCTATGAACCAGTCAAGGCACAAGCCCAGGTTGGCGGACTTGATCCCCAGTGCGGGGTGTGCAGGAGGCAGCCATTCAACGATTCCCTCTCATCATTGATGTTTCTAACACTCTCTACCTCTCCCTTCTCTCTGAAATCAATAAAAATATATTTTAAAGAAGAAAAGAAGGGAATTCCTAGCCCAAGCCTTTATTTACTACAACCTGTCATAAAGTTTACCTTCCAATATTCTTTTATCACTCATCACACATTAAAATACCTACCTCTCCTACTAAACATTTTGTACATAGCAAATTCTCTATCCTTCTGGGTAGAATGCAACATGTCCAGAGGTAAGTGCTATTCTCCTCTTTGCTTATTTATCCCGTCCATCACCTGAGCGCAGGCCTATCCCTTCCTTTTTGTGGGCTCCCTCCCATGTAGCCATCCAAAGATAGACGTGCCGTTAACTCCTGCTCTTTCTTCGTTGCAATAGCTTCTTGTTGCTTCAGCTCCTCCACTGTCTTCTCTAGCTTCTGCTGGTGCTTCCTCTGCACAAAAACAGATTTCAGGACCACTGTTAGAAACACACACACGCACACGCACACACACACGCAGGCACACACACGCACACACGCAGGCACGCACACGCACGCACGCACGCACGCGCGCGCGCACTGGGGAAGGGCCTGCCCAGCTAATGAGCAAGCAGGATGCAGAGAAAGAAGCAAGCCTTCTCTTATTAGTTTCTGAGAACAGCCACGAGATACCTCTTTCAGATGGCTTCCTGTGAGACCCCCCCCAGAGCCAGTGACATCCAGGTATATGATTAAGAAAGAACAATGTATATATTTTCTCCTCAATGACAAAAAATTATATATTTTCCCATGACTCTACCTGTTCCATTAAACTGAGAAAGAGCTGGGCATTTTCCTTTTTCAGACATTCCAACTGCTCTGTCTTATCTAGAGCTTCCTGAACAAGCTTCTCCATTTCTTTCTCTTGAGTTGACAGTTGTGCCTAAAGCAAAAGTAGTAAACACAACAAAGATATAAAGAAGGAAAGCTAACCAGGAACAACGCTTTTCAATGTGCAAAACATAAAGAAATGTGTGTTCCTCCCGGCCGGTGTGGCTCAGTGGCTGAGCGCTGGGCAAAGCCCGTGGCCTACCTGAAGATGATCCACTCTGACTCCCAGCTTCTCGTTTTCTGAGGACAGCTTCTGGTTTTGTTCTTTCAGTCTGCGGAGGTAGAGATGACTGTGTGAAATATATGCTGACGCCTGCTGGCTCCCCCAGGCCTTAAATGATTTAAGGCTGCCTTGGCCCTAAGCCTCCAGATTTATTTTAAAATCCATTAGTCTCTTCTTCAGTCCTGTTTTGGCTTCCTGACCGCAAAGTGCAGGTATTCGATACTTCACGTTAATACGTGAATTTAGGTCATTTCTCCTTACCATTCTGACACAAAGTTCTCTATCCTAGAACCAAAGAGATCATGACTCAAAGGGGAGAACCACACCCTCAATGCCGTAATAGGAAGACTGTAGTCTAACAAATTCTAGAAATCTAATCTGACCCTCCTAAGGGTGCCTATCAGACGGCAGTGTCTCACATGCAAGGGTCACACTCACTGTAGCCGCTCTGTCTCCCAAATGTCCTTCTGCTCTTCCACTTTCTGTTCCAGCTTCTTGTTGATGCTCTTTAAGGTTTCTAGCTCCTCCTATAGAATGAAATGTCAAAGGCACAAACCATTTCTAAGACAGTTTTAATATCTCAGGCAGCCAACAAATATTTATTGAACACGTATTACATGTCAGACATAGCATGGCATAACAGTGAATAAAATATCCAAGTAAAGGAGTTTCTCATATTCAAATATTCCTAATACGTTCTTTCCACATTAAAAATGTATCTACCTTAATTTCTCTTCCACTGGAGCATATATTTGCCCATTAATTCATTAAACAAATATTTAATAAGCACCTACTGCACACCAGACACTGTCTGGCATTGCAGACACAGCAGTGGATAAAATAATGTTGCTTTTCTCCTAGAAATGCACTGTTCAATAAATTCAGAAAGCCACATATGTAATTAAAAAGTGTTAGTAGCCACATTAAAAAGAGTAAAAAGAAACATGTAATTAATTAACCACTAGAAAATTTAACCTAATATATCTAAAATATTGTTTTAATATGTAAACAATAAAAGGAATTTTACACTTTTTTCAGACAACGTCTTCAAAATCCGGAATATATTTTAGGCTTACAGCATATCACAACCTGCCACATTTCACATGGGGCTAGTGGCCACCATATTCGTCCTAAACATTTTTTTTTCCCAGTGCCTTCTGAACCGAATCAATTCTTGTGTATAAATAACAACTATTTGTTTTTAGCTCTAAGGTGGGAAACGGTTTATAGCAGCGGTTGTCAACCTGTGGGTCGCGACCCCTTTAGCAGTCCAATGACCCTTTCACAGGGGTCGCCTAAGACCATCCTGCATATCAGATATTTACATTTCGATTAATAACAGTAGCAACATGACAGTTATGAAG
>NW_006298628.1:2589614-2605013 GCF_000327345.1 Myotis davidii
GTAAAATATACATAGCATAAAATTTACTATCTTAACCATTCTGAGCCACGGTCCAGTGACATTAGGAACATCCACATTGTTGTGCAACCATCACGCCATCCACCCACAGGACTCTTCATCTTGCAGGACTGAAGCTCTGAACCCATTCAACAAGAAATCCCCATTTCCCCTCCCCCAGCTCCTGGCAACCACCATTCTACTTTCTGTCTCTATGACGCCGACTACTCTAGGTACCTCATATAAGTGGAATCATATGGTATCCATCTCTCTGTGTATGACCCGCTTTTCCCAGCATAATGTCCTCAAGATTCATCCACGTTGCAGTATGTATGAGTTTTCTTTCCTTTTAAAGCTGGACAACATTCCGTTGTATGTACATGCCACGACATGTCTCCTCTAGCCATCTAGCTGTCACTGGATGCCTGGGCTGCTTTTACCCTTTGGCCATTGCAAAAAATGCTGTTATGGGCATGGGTACTAGTATCTCTGTGGGAGGGAAACTGAGGCTCATCAGAGATGTTAAGGAATTTCTTCTGCTTCATCAAACAATAAATGGGAAAACCAGCCTGTTGACTCCAAGGACAAGGTTCCTAACCATTGTATGATCCTGTCTCCAAAAACAAAAAAAATCTGAGGGTAAATCCCAGCTCGTTCCAAAGCCACAAAATATGACATTGAAACTGAGCAAGTCACTTACCTCTCAGAGCTGTGAGGCTGTTTTAAGAATTAAGTGAAGTGATGTGCTTAATTATAGTGCCAGGCACAGAGCAGGTACTCGTGAATAAATATTGGCTTTTGCTATCTTTACAATAACCAGGAGCAAGTATGTAGGAGAGCAAATCCAAGAACCCAGACCCTCTGATTCCTTGGCTAGAATCTGGTCGACAGGCTGTAAGGCTCCTGGCCAGGTGCTGTTCTTGACAGCCGAGTTGTGAGTTATACCTATGTCACCTTTAATGGATATATCTTTTTTATTTTTATTTTTTAAATATATTTTTTATTGATTTTAGAGAGGAAGGGAGAGGGAGATAGAAACATCAATGATGAGAATCATAAATCAGCAGGCCCTCTTCTGGGGATCGAGCGCACATCTTGGGTATGTGCCCTGACTGGGAATCAAATTGTGACCTTCTGGTTCATAGATCAACACTCGACCATTGAGCCACACTGACCAGGCTAGTTTACAGTCTTTAGAGAAAACTTCTACCTCAGCTTCTAGCATTATCAACTCTCATTCACCATCCGCTGATTTGTGCAAGGGTAGGCCCTCGCAGCCCCAGCTGCCTTGGCCCTCGTAGCTGCCTTAGCCCTCGCAGCCCTGGCTTCGTCTGGAAGGTCGTCTGGAAGGTCGTGCAGACGGTAATTCCGCTGTTTGGCCATTCGGTCAATTTGCATATTACACTTTTATTATTATAGATTATAAACAGGCACTGAAAAGTAGTAGTCAGACTGCATGGGTTTGAATCCTGGCTCCATCACTTATTAGCTGTATAAGAGATTACTTAATTCCCCTAAGCCTTAGGTAACTCATCTATAAAGTTGGGATAATAATAGTACATATTCCAAAAGTTTGCCATGAAGTTTAAATAAAATGATCCACATAAAATGTTTAACACTATGCCTATTCAAAGATATTAGTGTAAGGGAGTGAGATCACAAGCAAAACAGAAAATGGTGCTGGCCTGGCTAAGAGGCACCATCCAGTTCCATACTCCAAAGTCACCGTTAGCCAACAGCCGTACCTGCTTTTTTTGGAGCTCAGCCTGCAGGTCTGAGTTCTGCTTCTGGAGGCTGACACAGCTGTCCCTCAGCTCCTGGTTTTCTTTGCGAAGCTCATTGTTGTTTTGCTCAATCTCTTCCACCTCACCCTGTGAAAGAGCATTCTATAAACTATTTGACCCTTTGTAGCTCAATGGATATTCAAATCCTTGTAGCAGAAAATTCCCATAGCCTGGGACAGAGAAAGTATGAATGACGCCCGCTCACTATAGTGACATCTCTGTACCCCAAATGGGAGCAGCCCCTTCAATATGCAAGGAAGACAGTAATAGATGTGTGTCTGTATAAACTGCAGTACTAAGCCTGCCATTACCAAGAAGAAAGAGAAACAAAATTAAGGCCATATAAAGTGAAAAGGGGGAATGACAGAATGTAGATTCTTCTCGCAAACACTTAGTATTGCTTGTCTCTCTTATGGACTTAGCTCTTTGAGGCTGCCGACAGTGTTTGATTCTACATTGCATCCCTAGTGCTACCATTGTACTAGATGGACAGGAGGTGTCCTGTTAAGTAAGTGAATCTAATACTCATACATGACAGGCTCTGTGTAGAACTGAGAGATCCAAGAAGAAGAGTTAGTGCATCTCTCCTCAAAGGAGCTTATCAATTTACTGTGGTGATAAGGTGTGCGGTGGGAAAAATTAAGGAAATAACTGAATGCCAACTGAGCTACACTAGTTTTAGAGAAAGGAGAAATCCCTTGTTATGATTCTTGCTAACGTTCCTAAGTCATTCTGAAGTGGGTCTGAGTGAGTATTGTACAAATTCTCCTCAATAGTATCTGTTAGACAGTCATTAAAGGCTTTTTGACTCAAATCCCTCCCTATCCTAGAATTACTACTCTTATTGGTGGGAAGGGATAGAGGTGAGTTATTTATAGACCTGAGTGGTAACAACCAGGATGTCCTCCTCGTTTTCTGAGCGGAACTGGAAAGGGATGCTTGCTCCCCGGACCAAACCATCCTGATCCACATAGCAGAACTGGTAATACTCATCATCCTTGGGCAGGTAATAAGCTGAGAACATAATATTATTTGTAATCCAAAGTCAGGTCTATTCAGAAAACTAAAAATCGGGAAGTCTTTTATCTGCTCCAGAAAGCCAAGATCAATGAAATACATTAGTCTTGGCTACAGTTTTCAACACCTTTTACCCCCTATTTTTCTCACCTTTGAATTGGACTTCCTGCTGTTTGGTCGATATGTTGTTTGGGTCAACGGGCAAAGTAACCCACATGAAGGTGTAATACTCACGGGTGGTCTTCCATCCCACCTGCAATGACAAGAGGCTCCATTCAGCATCTGAAAGTGCTCAGGGGGAAATCCTTATTTGGGCTATGTCTTCTCAAAGTGTGCTTACCTTTTATTTATGTTGAAAAGACAACAGAATGAGTGGACAAAATCCACTTACCATGAGTCAAATCTTGTTTTTTGACCTATGACAACCATGTATGGTAAAATGTCTGATACAACTAAAAATTGGCACACACAGAGTCCAAAATACCTGTCTTAGAAGGAAACAAAAACTGATAACTCAACACCCAGGACAAGAGTTCCAAAAACTGTATCTCCAATGCAGACACAGAACTGGGAGTGATGGGAAGAAGTTCTGCGATTGTGAGCCTGGATCTTGCTATTGTCTTACAAAGGTTCTTGGAACTTCATCAGAAAGCACTTTTGATCTGCCCTCTCCCTTAGTTTGTCCTTTCCTGTGTCCAGATCAGTCTTATCACTTATACCAACATGGTTATACTACTGTATTTTAAAATATATATATTTTTTGAATAATTTGCATGTTGGGGATGGAGGAGGAGGTTTCTTAGATTACAAGGCACCACATAGCCGAGTCCAGGCTATAGAGTTTACATTTCTTTGATTTCTTTCTTTCTTTCTTTGTTTCTTTCTTTCTTTCTTTCTTTCTTTCTTACAAATATATATTTTATTGATTTTTTACAGAGAGGAAGGGAGAGGAATAGAGAGTTAGAAACATCAATAAGAGAGAAACATCGATCAGCTGCCTCCTGCACACTCCCCACTGGGGATGTGCCTGCAACCAAGGTACATGCCCTTGACCGGAATCGAACCTGGGACCCTTGAGTCCGCAGGTCGATGCTCTATCCACTGAGCTAAACCAGTTAGGGCTGGTGTTTTTCTTAAGGCATGTTTAATGAAGCCTTTTTGATGCTGAAAAGAATAACAATCTGATATTATAAAGGCCTCTTTTAGGTATTGAATGCAGTAAGTCATAAGATAGAAGGATTCTGTAAAATATGCCTCAGAGCAGATAGCTGGCTACGTGGAAAATATTCTCACTAAATGTGAAGAGGAGTACAAGATGGCTCAAATTGTATCTCGAAGATAAGAGGACACCAGGGAATAGAAAGGGAGCCATTGTGTCTCCAAGGGGAGAACACTCGGCAAATGAGAAGCAAAATTACATTTATTGCCATATTTTGACCCTGCCTGAGCCCAGTGGGAAGAAAAAGAACAGAGAATAAATTCCATTTTTCTATATTAAGGAATCAGAGCAGGGTTGAAAAGGCCACACTGAAAGCTCATCAGAACATACTAGGCATGTTTTAGTGTCTCATTAATGCATACCCCGTCGCTGCAAGCATCTTACAGCCACTGCAGTATGCAGCAGAGCAGGAAGCAGGAATTTTATGGAGTCTTCATTCACTTCCTGTAGTTTCTTAATGTACTGTGACCAAAATATCATCAGGAAAAGCCTAAGAATTACTGCCGCCTTGGAACAAGAAAACAGCTTTTAGCTACCTGCGATTTCTGTCCCTGGCTCCTCCACCTGGGTAGTCCTGGTCCCAGCCTGCTTCTCGTGGCGTGGTATTTCCCCTCTGAAACCTTGGAGGCATTTACATGCTCAGTTAAAGGAGAGTATGGAGCTCAGGACTAGACACTGAAGGTAGGGAAGCTGACTCCCACTCACTGTAAGCTCAATCACTGGTGGTAGCTTTTGCTGTGTTGAGAAGATGTAGCATACTGCACATTCAAAAACATTTCATGAATGCCTACTTGGTGCCAGGAAGCACTTGGTGATGTGGACTTGAGGGATATGATTAAGAACATAGTGAAAAGCCTGGCTGGTGTGGCTCAGTGGTTGAGTCGACCTTGAACCAGGAGGTCACGTTCGAGTCCCAGTCCGGGCACATGCCCGGGTTGCAGGCTCGATCCCCAGTGTGGGGTGTGCAGGAGACAGCCGATCAATGATTCTTTCTCATTACTGACGTTTCTCTCTCTCTCTCCCTGTCCCTTTCTCTCTGAAATCCGTAAAAATATATTTTAAAAAACACACTGAAAGAACACTGGGAGAGCTTTAAAAGTGAGACAAAAGTCTAACACCAGCCCAGTTAGATGACCAGGGTCATTACTAATGTAAGTCACTGAGAAAATGCACACTAAATACAAGCATGAAAGGTAAGCTAGTTAATGACTTAGAAATGGACAAAAAAAGTGTTTAAACATGTCTTTTTAAAAACCTTGACTTTCATTTGGTTTATGGGCAAGTCTTCACTGGGAGTTGCTAAGTGCTTGGGGAATACAACCAGTGTAAACTGGACAGAAACATAACAAAAAAGTTACAGATTACACTATGAACTCTAATAAGTACTTTTTGAACCCTCCTCTTTTTTATTATCTACTAGAGGCCTGGTGCACAACTTGGGGGGCGGTCCCCTCAGCCCAGCCTGTGCCCTTTAGCAGTCCGGGAGCCCTTGGGGGATGTCCGACTGATGGCTTAGGCCTGCTCCCTGAGCCACAGCCGGACATCCTTAGCGCTGCTGCGGAGGATCCCGCCACCACTACTGCCATCGCCAGCCATGAGCCCAGCTTGTGGCTGAGTGGTGCTCCCCCTGTGGGAGTGCACTGACCATCAGGGGGCAGCTCCTACGTTGAGTGTTTGCCCCCTGGTGGTCAGTGTGCGTCACAGTGACTGGTCGCCATTTGGTCGACTTGCATATTACCCTTTTATTATATAGGATACCTGCACTGTCCAATATGATAGCCAGTAGCCACACAAGGCTATTTAATTTTGAGTTAGTTAAATAACGTTTAATATCCAGTTACTTGGCCACACTAGCCACATTTTATTTATTTATTTATTTTGCTGTTTCTTTTGTCTCTCTTTTTAAAAACTTTTATTGATTTCAGAGAGGAAGGAAAAGGGAGGAAGAATCATTGATCGGCTGCCTCCTGCATGCCCCCTACTGGGGATTGAGCCCGCAACCCGAATATGTGCCCTTGACTGGAATTGAACCCGGGACCCTTCAGTCTGCAGGCCGACACTCTATCCACTGAGCCAAACCAGCTAGGGCCACATTAGCCACATTTTAAATGCTCAATAGCCACATGTGGCTAGAGACTACTGGACTGGACAATGAAGGTATAGCTTCATTGTAGTAAGTTCGACCTCACCTGTGGGAAGGATAAAACAACTATCATCTTCTTTACAAAATAGGAAACACTCTGGTGTGTCAGGTTTCTGTGTTAGGACATCTTTTAGTCTAATGTTTCAGCCTCCTGCAGTCTGCGGAGCTGTCACGTGTCCCTCTAGCTGTCTGTCGCTGCCTCGAAACACCAGCTGCCCTGGCTCCAGCAAAGAGCTTGGAATTTCAAACAATTAAGGAAAAGTTAGTTAGTGGGGATGTGAATAAGCACCAGCTCCTTCACAGTGTGGTCAAGAATGATGTCTGAGTTCAGGATGAACGACACCGGCAAACAAGCACATGACATACTGAGGTGTCAAAACAAAGGGCACAGACGTTGGAACTCAGCAGTGTAAATTACTTAAATGTGACCTTTACTTCCCGTTCCCGTCTCTGGAAATAGGAAGGTTTGTCATTATGATGTGTGTGTGTGTGTGTGTGACAGATAAAGACACAGATGAGGGGAGAAGCCGAGATAGAGAGCAAGTTAGCTCTAATAAAGAAGTCCCATTTCTGTACTTGAACCGACAGGGTGATCAGGCATTAGAGGAGGCCACTGAAGGAGCTCATACACCTTCTGCCCTGGGAAATCTTCACAAAGAAGAAAGACACACTTACGCAGGAACAAACTTAGATGCAGGATGCCAAACCAGGCAACTTCTCAGCATCCTTTCCAGATCTGCATGCTCATATTAAGACAAATTAGACACTCTACTAAGTAAGAAAAGAAAGCTTAAAGTCACAGAAATGATGTAAGGGAACAATCATCCCTGTCAAGTCACAGATGAACATTCCGAAACAGGATAATTTTAAAAAATGTACGTTTGGTCTTTGAAGCACAATATAACCTTACTTTTGCTTGGGTCCCGAGGCAGATGTTGGTGTGGTAAGGGGGAACTGCTGGGGGGCTTAGTTCAGGTCTTTAACATTGGCCAGATAACATGCAAACTGCTTGCATCACACAGTAAAGAAGATTCACCCCTAGTTCCCAGTCACTTGGTACTAAAGTAACTACTTACTCTAAAGATTCCAATCCAATCCTTTCGGCGGGGAGTGAGATGCTCGGTGAGGGTGTAATAGCATGTGACGTCCCCTCCAGGCACATAGAACTTCTCCACGTTGTTAAAGATGACCTGAGAGAAGTGACAGTGGTCCAGCAGGACAGCTGACGTGGGCGGGTCTCCTCCTGTCTCCTCCATGGCGGGTCCTGTTATGAGAGATGGGATAGAATACGGCTCAGAGGGAGTTGTCTGAAATGGTGGCGATTTCTGGGCTCTCGTCCAGGGAACATTCTGTTAGAGACAAGTCGGAAAAGCAAAAAGCAGCCAGACTAGTACTGAAACCATACAACCTGCTTTTGGTTTCACTTTGAGCCACTGTGCATTCATAACTTCCCTTCCTGTAAGACAGTGGTTCTCAACCTTCCTAATGCCGCAACCCTTTAACACAGCTCCTCATGTTGTGGTGACCCCCTATTTCATTGTTACAAATTGAACATAATTAAAGCGTCGTGATTAATCACAAAAACAATATATAATTATATATGTGTTTTTCGATGGTCTTAGGCGACCCCTGTGAAAGGGTCGTTTGACCCCCAAAGGGGTCGCGACCCACAGGTTGAGAACCGCTGCTGTAAGAATTTTCTGATAGTACCTTTGACCTCTTCACCACAGGTACCACCATGCTCACATGCCCTTGTTCTCTGCTCAGAGCTAGTTTGTTCACCTTCTTCTAAATGCCTTAAATAAGTGAGGCGGCCCAGAGGAAAGTAGCTTGAGCTGGGGATTGGAAGATACAGATTCTAGATTTTTCATCTCAATAAGCTCTGTGACTTTCGGAATACCAATTTCTCTAGATTCCAACTTCTCCATTCAATTCCATTTACTATCCTATAATCACCAGGCCCTTCCATATATGAAGGCACTCCTCTAGGAGCTGGGAATGGGTGCAGGGAGGAAGATAGGGATGAGAGAAGGAGACTGTTTGACACGTGATGGTGACAAGCATGGGTTCTGCGCTCAGAATGGTGGAGTTCAAATTCCAGCTTCACCACCAATGATATGCGTGACCTTGGGCGATTTACTTAATCACTGGGCTCTATGCCTGTTTCCTTAATCTGTAAAATGGGGCTAGTCACATCTTTCTCATTCGGTTTTTCGTAGCATGAACTGAAATAATGTAGTGTCCAGTCCCTAAGTCAGTACTTGCCATAGAGTAGGCACTTCACACAAAGTAGACATGTTGAATGACAGAATAAAGTACTTAGCATAGAGTTTGTATAAAAAAAGGGTTTAGCAGATGTTAGTGAATTACTACTGTTGTGGGTGTTTTTTTCCCCCTTCTGACACAGTGTTTGCCCTCACAATGAGCCCCAACCCAATATGGAAGTTAGATGAGTAAACAAGTGACAGCCAATGGATAATTTAACTGCAAAATCTCTTAAATTCAAAAGGAGAAGCGATGCGACTGGTTAGGAAAATGAAGGGAAGTTTCAGGGAGTGAGTAGAATCCTAGGTAAAGCCCTCAAGAAGATTAGGATTTTGATAAATGGCTTTGAGGTGAGGAAATACCAGGCATGAAACAGCATGCAAAAAAGCAAGGAAACAGAAAAATGCAGCCCATGTTTGGAGGACAGCAAGCGAGTTTGGATCCCTATCTATAAAATGGAGATAATAAAGTTTATTAAATAAACTTTCTAGGTCACAGTACAGATAACATGTGATCAAGGATGGGAAACAATTAGGGAGGTAAAAGCAGGACATAAAAGAAACACACACAGTCTTTTGAATTGCTGAGACTTGATATTTCCTATCCCTTAAAAGCTACATGTCCTGACTTCTAAATGCCTCCCTGGACTAACATGTAGTGAATCCATGATTTGCAACCCAGAATTTTATCAGGAAATGAAAACAGTATTGCATCTCTACACAGCCGATGAAGAAAGAGCTGTGCATTGCAAACATTATACGATACCTTACAAGTTCAGCTGTTGGAACATGTTGGAAGATTGTACACATGCATACACTCAATTTAAAATAAGTACAATAATAAAAAAAAGACAGTCGTTCTTCTAGCCCGGCCCCACTTTACTTTTCCTGGTTTTATTTTGAACTCTAAGCAACCAGGCCAGTTTTTTCACAGAAAAGCCACTGAACTATCTATTCTTGGGATTGAGTTTAATTAAAAAAAAAGAAAAAAAGTATTGGCTTTCTGGTTTGTGACACAGTTTAACCACATCCTCAAACCTCAAACCTCAGATCAGTTTTTCTAAGGAAGAGAGAGATCATGTTGCAGTCTAGGTCAGGGCTTGTTCCTCGCGATAAGCTAGTTGCCCCCATGAGCTCTTAGATGAGGGAGGGCGGGAAGGTTTCTCAGCCTTCAGACCCACCTCTTCCCTAGTGGTCTCCAGTCAGACTGGGGCCAGCATACCCCCTGTCATGTAAAATGACTTAATCTGTCTTTTGAGTATGGATCTGAACAGTCAGGTAAGAGGGACTTCAGGACCTCAATGTACCCAAGTACCATACTCCTGTTCTTTTTCTTCACAACATAAAGCCTAGCTTGTAGTGATTGCTAATTGAGTATTCATTGTATAAATAAATGAATAAGATATATGCATGTAATATAAGCATAACCAATGGACACAAGACACTGAGACATATGTACTACTATTTGTAATACTTTAAACAATTTTAAAAAAAGATATATGCTTGTAATTCATCAAATAATGAAAGGTGGTGAATGGTGGTGGGACTAACTTTTTCTTTAAGTCCTGCTCTTACTTTGTTGGATACCCTTGGAGGAGCGCTGTTTCCCAGCTTTCTCTTGTCTAAAATAGGGGACGGAGATGATAATCTCCAAGTGCTTCATCAATCCTTGGTATGGCTGGTTCAGCTGGTAGAGCTGGTTCAAGTGGCATGGTGCCAAAAACACAGAAGGCACAGATCTGATTTCCTGAAGGACCCATAAAATTTACACTCCATTACCCACCTTCCACACATTCAAATTCTCGCAAGCTGCTTTGCAAATGGATGCTACTGCGAAAGACAAGACCAGCTAATGGTATGGGGGCTGGGTACAGCCCCTCTTTCCTTACTAGAAAAACAATCTATACAGTAGCTCATGAACAGAAGGTCACTGATGAAAGGTCAGCATATATGTTCAAAACGACATGGAAGAGCTCATGTCAAAAACTGAGAGCAGCCCAGCAGCTGTGGCTCAGTGGTTGAGGGTTGGCCTATGAACCAGGAGGTCACGGTTCAATTCCCGGTCAGGGCAGATGCCCGTGTTTCGGGCTCGATCCACGGTAGGGGGCATGCAGGAGGCAGCCGATCAATAATTCTCTCTCATCATTGATGTTTCTCTCTCTCTCCCCCTCCCCCTCCCTTCCTCTCTGAAATCAATAAAAATATATATTTTTTTAAAAAAAGCTTGAGTGCATAGCCAATGGATACTTTCTTATCTTTCATCTGAAAATCTAATCATCTATCTGGAAAAGTCAACAGTCTTGGTTCCTTGTTATCAAAAATGTAAGATTCCATAAAGTTACCCATTTCAGTGATCCCACCTTCCCAGAAGGACCCAGCAGCCACCCAAGGGCACTCTGGGTTTCTGGAACGCAGTCATTCTTAAAATAAAAACTATCCTTTGCCACGACTGTGCAAGGGGCTGAGGAGGCAGGAGGGCAGAATACAGCAGTGGCTTCCCTTGTCTGCCTCTTACCAAAGGCGAGGGTGGAAAAGGCCACGGGCGAGCCGAGAGCATGACCCTGCCAATCTAAGCTGGGCCAGTGACGATACCTCATCTGACTTTTCCTGGAAGGAAGATACCAACTGATGTTTAAGGTCAGAGACCCTAATAGCCTTTCCTCCCTCCCAGTGATAAAATTCCCCGGGGAAAGCAAACCCACATTTAATTTCTTCATCCTTCGGCTTACTTAACTTTCCAAATGATTAGCAACTAGAAAATGGATGAACTAACTGGAGTCCCACTCGTGGCCCAGGAAGAGATGCTTTCACAGAAATACCCTTCGAGAACACACTGGATTTGTAGATGGCATGAGACAGTGAGCAAAAACAAAGACACAGTCACTGGTCCTCAAATTATTAAGCCACTTCCTGTAATTCAAACTTTCCAAGTTCATTATAGTTCCTCACCTAGAGTCTTTCAGGGTGCCTTAGAAAGGCTTTAAATGGTACTCATTAACAACTGACTGGATTGGCTGTCCAGCTCCTTCTCAGGGGCCCGCATCCCACATCCCATACCACCAGTGCCAGCAGTATGAGGGAAGAACAGAAAAATAGTTCTTGGACAGAAGATGCAGGCAACCATAAGAAACTGTGAAAAGCTCAAAGCTGTCTACGAAATCTCCATTTTACTCTACTGAGATTTTACACTTTTCCCCTTAAATGGGTGACCATGCTAACTCCTGAAGTGACAAGTGATAGTGTTTGGAGTGTAGTGGAAATGGGACCAGGCTAGGAGCGGGGGCATCTGGGTTCCTGCCTTAGTTCTGCCACTAACGAGCTCTGAGATCCTGGCCAAGTCACACTACCTCCTTTGAGGCCTTATCAACAAAATGCACAGATCAGGCTAGAAGATTTCCAAGAAACCTTGCAGCTATAATGATGACCCTAATCAGTGGTCGGCAAACTCATCAATCAACAGAGCCAAATATCAACAGTACAACAATTGAAATTTCTTTTGAGAGCCAAATTTTTTAAACGTAAACTATATAGGTAGGTACACTGTTATTAACTTAATTAGGGCACTCCTAAGGCTTAGGAAGAGCCACACTCAAGGGGCCAAAGAGCTGCATGTGGCTCGCGAGCTGCAGTTTGCTGACCACGGGTCTAGGAAAATAAGGAAGCATGGCATTATTTCAATAAGCACTGCCAAATTTCTTTAAAGAGCCCCAAATGTACTATCTGTACTATCTGACTTGAAAGATAATACAACCTGTTAGTGCTACGGAACTCTTACTGACCGCCTTTCTCAGGGTCCTTTCCACTCCACAGCTGTCATATCTGCTGAAGGGTCGAGTTTCAGGCAGAGGCCTTCTGAAAAGTCGCCCGGATACTCTTTAACCATGTGCTCTACAACTATCTACGAAGACCTGCGGCTTTCAACGGGTTTGGCAATAGTGGAGATAAGTTATAATACGCGGCAGCCCTCGAATAACGTGGTTTTGCTCAACACCATGGAGTCCTCATGTTGATAAGACGCTGTAGGAACGTAACTCTCGTTTATATCAATTGGCCTCTGGTAAAACTGGCTTGCCTGTACGACGTCTGGCTTAAAGTTGCAGAACGCTAGGACAAGGCTAAGTGAGGGCTGACTGTGCAGCCTCTGTATTATTCTATTCCGCTCCGCCACTGGTTGGCTTGCATCAGGAGCAAGGATCCAAGTGATTAAAAAAAAAAAAAGTTCGCATGCAAGGTTGAATTACAACGTGAGTGGAAACAATTCGCCCCCAAGCTGAAGTGGCCTGGAGGGGGCAGCGGGAGGGGCTATGGGAGATGGACAGTAAAGATGCGGGTCACTCCACTCCCGCTCCTTCTCGGATGCCTGGAACACCTCCTCCGGTTACAGAGGCCTCCCCTGAAGGAAAGGGGTTTCGGGGACCAAGCCTCGTCCGAGACGGGGGAAAATGAGGCCCAAAGAGAAAGTAGGATGAGTAGGTGACTGCGCAGGGCTCCGCCTCCACCCAAACGACGGAGATGCCAAGGGCTAGGATTCAGGAATCACTAGACTTCCGCCCGCGGGAGGGGTGGGATGCTGTGACGTCAGGACCCGGAGTCCCGTCAGAGGGACCCCTTCTGCCCACGGAGCCTCCGAGCCGGCCGCCAGCACCGAGGCCCTGCCCTGCTCGGGAGAAAACTGCCCTCCGCCCCCCGAGGCCGCGGAGAGCGCTCCAGGGCCCCCGTGACGCCGCTCGCACTCACTGTCTCCCTGGGAAGGTGGAAGGAGGTGGAAACCGAAACCGGTAGCACCTTTACCACTCACGGGACTTCCTCGGGGCTGCAAGTCTGCTTGTAGGGGACGCGAGGGCCCAGCTGGCACCAGTTGCCCCCCTTCACTCCAGGGACTCACCAGGGGTAGCAGCCGGCGGCGACGCAACAGGATCTGGTAGGGGAGAGGGGCGGAGCCAAAACCCCCAGGGAGCGCTGAGCCCGCCCGACCCCGCCCACAAGTCACATGGGCCACAAGCCCCGCCCCCACTCTTTGCTTGCTGGGACTTGTAGTGCTCAGATGACTGGGCTCCAGGGCATCCTCAGGGGTCTCATTCTAACGAGCTTATTTCTTCCTCTAAAACAGCGGTTCTCAACCTGTGAATCGCGACCCCCTTTGGGATCAAACGACCCTTTCACAGGGGTCCCCTAAGACCATCCTGCATATCAGATATTTACATGACGATTCATAACAGTAGCAACATGACAGTTATCAAGTAGCAACGAAAATAATTTTATGGTTGGGTCACAACATGAAGAACTGTATTGAAAGGGCCAGAAGGTTGAGAACCACTGCTCTAAAAGAAGCCATTTACTTAACTTAAAAAAAAAAAGTCAAACTTTATTTCTTTCAGTTTTGAATGAGAAAGCTCCATCTCTTTGGAGGGCCATTGAGAGGTCATCTTCATTTTTCTCCTGCCTCCACATAGCACTTCACTGAGAGTCTTATAGGTGAGACCCTCTTTGACATTTAATCATGCCTCCCACCTACCCCTAAAGGAGACCCAACAACCTGCCAGGTGCCCCAGAGTTTGTGTTTCATCATTTCCTTTTGTTCCCTCCTTAATCCTCATCCACGGACATGCTTAGAGAGAGGAAGTGAGAGCCAGAGAGAGAAACATCCATCCGTTGCCTTCTGTACGTGACTGGAGATCAGACCAAAACCCAGGTATGTGCCCTGACTGGGATGGAACTGGCAACCCTTTGGTGTTCAGGATGATGCTCAACCAACCGAGCCACTCCGGCCAGGCATCATGTCCTTTCTATAAAGAAATGATCCTTTAGCATTAACTCTGTCGAGGTAGTACTCTTCCCGAAGGCTAAGAATGAACTCAGCAAGAGTCCTGCCAAGTCACCTTAGAGAGAATTCCCCATCTTTAATATCTGAGCGATTTCTGGCCTACCTTCAGCAAGAATCCTAAACTGGTTTAGCAAGAATCCTTCCTACCCTTGGTGTTTCCTCCTTTTCATCATCTCTTTCTTTCTTTTTTAAGTTAAAAACATATTGATTAATTTTAGAGAGAAAGGGAGAGAAACACCCATTTGTTGTTCCACTTACTTACACATTCGTTGGTGTATTGGGACTATGGGGAGGTTACTCTCACCAACTGAGCTACCTGGCCAGGGCTCCTTTCCGTAACTTACATCCACTTGTCCTTATTGTATTTAGAGTTGAGCACAATCTCTCTTCCCTATTGTAATGTCCCTATGGCAATAGTCCTGGATAAAGTCTTTCGTACCATTTTAATAAGGGTCAGCATAGTTATTTCTTTAACACTGCACATCTATCTCTGAAAGGTTAAACATAGAAGGGCCCCTCCTCCAAGGAGCGGCATCTGAAGTTATGCCCCTGAGGCCACTGTAGGTTTCAGTCAGGAGACTGAGCATTCCTAATTCTGCCTTCTCACAAGACCCGTGACGTTCCATTGAGGTGAATAGATGGTGAGGAGTGAGTAAACCAGGGGGTGGGGCTTCTGTTGAAAGTTCAAATCACCTTCTTCGTTACCAAAATAATACTCTTCCATTTTAAACTCTGTCCCCAAGGGATAAGTGCTGTCACTATCCTGTATACATTTCCTTTCATTTTACTTATTAGCTTTTAAAAACCACTGAGAACTGACACCTCCTACACCCACATAAGCTTACTGTCTACACTAACATGACAACTATTTCATGACACTCTTGCCTGAAACTTAAAAGTGCAGTAACAGCCCAGCCTCGGTAGCTCAATGGTTGAGTGTTGACCTAGGAACCAGGAGGTCACGGTTCAATTCCCCGTCAGGGCACATGCCCCGGGTTGTGGGCTCAATCCCCAGTGTGGAGTATGCAGGAGGTAGCCAATCAGTGATTCTTTTTCATCATTGATGTTTATCTCTCTCTCTCTCTCTCTCTCTCTCTCCCCCTCCCTTCCTCTTTGAAATCAATAAAAATATATTTTAAAAATATATGTAT
>NW_006298628.1:2605203-2605643 GCF_000327345.1 Myotis davidii
TACCATGACTTTGTCCTGCTGCCTCTGAGCCACTAGTACAGCTCTGCAAGGTAGTGTTCTTCCTTACTATGGTAAGAAGAAACTCAGTTTTGTCTTATCAACAGATTGTTTTACTGATATTCTGGGAAAGTATTTGACAGCATAGAATAAAAATAATTAGGAGTTTTGTTTATTTTATTATTTTTACTATCAAAAGCAGCAGAGAAATGATAACCAAGGAATGCATACTGGGGTAGGGTGAGTTGGTGGAAAGTGTGCGCTGGATGGTAGATGTGCTGCTCTTGAAAGAAAGAGGAGGGAACTTGTGCCTAGGATTTTGGGATCTGAGTGGCTGTGTACAAACTATGCACAGATTAGGAAGCAATCTGGGAGCCTAGCAAAGCCCTGATGATCTCCAAGGGGGTTTCCAGCAGATCAGAGGTTTAAAGCTTAGGGAAAAA
>NW_006298628.1:2605723-2607770 GCF_000327345.1 Myotis davidii
CACTATCCTGTATTCATTTCCTTTCATTTTACTTATTAGCTTTTAAAAACCACTGAGAACTGACACCTCCTACACCCACATAAGCTTACTGTCTACACTAACATGACAACTATTTCATGACACTCTTGCCTGAAACTTAAAAGTGCAGTAACAGCCCAGCCTCGGTAGCTCAATGGTTGAGTGTTGACCTAGGAACCAGGAGGTCACGGTTCAATTCCCCGTCAGGGCACATGCCCCGGGTTGTGGGCTCAATGACCCCAGTGTGGGGTGTGCAGGAGGCAGCTAATTAATGACTCTCTCTCATCATTGATGTTTCTTTCCCTCTCTTCCTCTCTGAAATCAATAAAAACAAAGTTTAAAAAAATGCAGGTACATTTAGCGTTCATTTTAGAAACTTTCTAAGAGAACCATCAGCTCTTCAACAGAAAGCATCACATGACAATTTTGTACGTTCCAAGACTCTTAGAACACCTGGTCTCAAAATCCTTGTTTTTTGGGATCCATCAATCCTAAACTATGACATCATGACCTTACCCAATCCTAATCAGCTCCTGTCCTGCCCCCCCAAGCTAAACATCAAAGTCTCAAGCAATACCATGACTTTGTCCTGCTGCCTCTGAGCCACTAGTACAGCTCTGCAAGGTAGTGTTCTTCCTTACTATGGTAAGAAGAAACTCAGTTTTGTCTTATCAACAGATTGTTTTACTGATATTCTGGGAAAGTATTTGACAGCATAGAATAAAAATAAGATTAACTAGTCTGATTTATTTCCAATAGAAATGTCAAGGGAAGGCTGCAAGTACAACCCTGTAGTATAACTGGATAGGAAGGACTGGGACTTGATATTTAGACCTAGAGAGAAAATTTTCCACTCCTGTCTTCAACTGCTAGGTGTGGAGGCAAACAAAAACTGGGGGTGGTGGTAGTTACTCTATGCCTGACACAACGGATTATCTAATTTAATCTTTATAAGGGAAGCACTTTTATTATCCCCATTTGACAGATGAGAAAATTGAGGCTTAGCAACATAAAGTACTTGTCCAAGCTCACACAGCTAGTAAGTGCCATCAGAGGGCTTTGAACCCAGTATTCAGACTGAAGTGAAGGCACTCTTAATCACTGCACTCACTGTACATTTCACGAGAGTCCAGAAATCCAAAAAGAAAGGCAAAAGTGTAACTGAGTTCAATGTCACATAGTATTGGCTTTAGGAGAAGAGCTTACACAGTGCTAAGATAGCACAAAATTAATCTTTCCTAGGGGCAGGAAGGACCCTGGCCGGGTGGCTCGGTTGGTTGGAGCGTCATTCTGTGCATCAAATGGTTGTGAGTTCAATTCCTGGTCAGGGCACCTACCTAGGTTTTGGGTTCGATCCCCAGTTGGGAGGTAACTGATCAGTGTTTGTTTCTCTCTCTTTCTCTCACTCTCCCTCCCCTCTCTCTTTCCTTTCCTCCCTCTGAAGACAATAAGCAGATCCTCAGGTGAGGATTTTTTCTTTTTTAAAAGGAAGCTTTTATAAAAGAGGTGTTAAAGAAAAAATTATTCTGAAGCCTGTTAAAATGGAAATAAATCCTTTATTCGGGAATATTGCAATAGGAATATTATAATAGGGGAGAGAGATTGTGCTCAACTCCAAACCCAATAAGGGCAAGTTGGGATTTACAACCATCAAGCCAAGGGAAGAGGTCCGTGGATAAAAGAATTAGTCAGATGGTAGGGAGGGTCTTGCTAACCTGACTTAAGAGGATTCTTGCTGAAGGCAGGCTCGGGCTTGGTCAGATATCAAGGGCGGAGGATTCTCTCTAAACTACCGTATTTGCCGGCGTATAAGACGATTTTTTGGCCCTGAAAAATATGCCTCCAAGTGGGGGGTCGTCTTATACGCCAGGTACACTTCAGATAGACTACCCATAGTGCTTGCCCCGTGCCATAGTGGCCTCCCGATGCCCGCCCACTTCATCCCACATACCGTTCAGGCATCAGCAGCGCTGCTGGGTGTATGCTCGGCTGTTATGCGATTTTGCTGTTATGCGATTTTACCACACTC
>NW_006298628.1:2608399-2620002 GCF_000327345.1 Myotis davidii
CTTTTATAAAGGAGGTGTTAAAGAAAAAATTATTCTGAAGCCTGTTAAAATGGAAATAAATCCTTTATTCGGGAATATTGCAATAGGAACATTATAATAGGGGAGAGAGATTGTGCTCAACTCCAAACCCAATAAGGGCAAGTTGGGATTTACAACCATCAAGCCAGGTGAAGAGGTCCGTGGATAAAAGAATTAGTCAGAGGGTAGGGAGGGTCTTGCTAACCTGACTTAGTAGGATTCTTGCTGAAGGCCGGCTAGGGCTTGGTCAGATATCGAGGGTGGAGGATTCTCTCTAAACTACGTAGAGTTTTTAGTAAAGTTTGATTTGGCAAAGACACAGAAGTCCAAGGTGAGGCCTCGACGACAAAAGGGCTCGGAGGAGCCTAATGAAGTTTGGTCAAAGAGCGTCATTGTCGGAGGTGACATTTGATTAATTTGAATAACACGCTTGACAAGCAGGAAAAAGGATGGGAGAGCAATGAGAGATGGAGGGAGAGCTGCTCATAGTTTGCAGTAAAGTTTGACTTGGCAAAGACACAGAAGTCCAAGGTGAGGCCTCGACGACAAAAGGGCTCGGAGGAGCCTAATGAAGTTTGGTCAAAGAGCGTCATTGTCGGAGGTGACATTTGATTAATTTGAATAACACGCTTGACAAGCAGGAAAAAGGATGGGAGAGCAATGAGAGATGGAGGGAGAGCTGCTCATCTATAGCAGGGCTGTCAGGTGGGTTTCTCTGCGAGGACGGACATGTCCAACACCTGCGCTGGCTGGTCCAGTAACCACTAACACGTGTGGACATGTGCTGTTGCAGCTGGGAGCTGGGTGTTTATATAATTTAGATTTAAATAGCCCTATGTCGTCGCTGTCCTGGCCAGTGCAGATCTACAGCCTCCGGGTAACAGGGCTGTGGACTCTGGGAAGAAGTAGGAAGCGGCCGAGGAGCAGGTGACCAAGCAGCAGCTGTTGCTTTCACCTTTGCCCTGGGCTCCAGGGCTGCCCAGCCCTGCCCAGCGGTAATGACTCTGGCCTTTGGACTCTCCACTGCACTGAAAAGGAAGGTGAGAGAAATCGTATCCCTGGCACTTGCTGTCTTTGTATCCACCCGGGCTCAGCAGTTTTGTTTTTCAATGGCCAGGAAGTTTCTATGCCCACGTTGGAGAAAGGGGTTCATAGGTCGATGCTCCACCGCCGAGCCACGCCCACTTCCTTGTGATGGGCGCCGCAAGAAGAGGCTTCTGGGGGACCCTTGCTTCCCGGGAGCAGAGGCCGGGCTGGCTTTTTCCCCTGAGTGACTTGAAGAGTCCTAAACTGAGAAACAAGAGTTTGTGTGTCAACTGCCAACAACTTTCTGAGGGTTTTGTTATTGCCTTGCGATCTGTTTATTGAGTCAGGTGGGTTTCCTAAGGAACAAAAAGCCAGTGAAAACAAGAGTTTCAGACTCCCTCCCCTCCCCACTCCCTTACACACACACTCTTGCCTCTGAGATGGAGCTCAGAGGAGGGGACACCATCCAAATGCTTTGATGACTGGAAGGACCCTCCAACATACTGCTTCAACTTTTCACATCCGGGTTCAAAACAACTCTGTGACCGTCATGTTTCTGGCTTGCCCGGCACACATCACGGAAGCTCTCTGACGTCCTGGCTGTCCCTCTCTGGCCCTGGAGGGGATGCCCGAGGGGGGTTCCAGCCCGCTTGGCTCTACAGTGGGGGCAGCTCTACTGTTTGCTCTGTGTTTGTTCCTGTCATCACCCATGAAAGGACAGCGGTGCCAGGCGCTGGCCTATTAGCTCCTCCTGCGGCAGGACTCTCATAAAGAGCTGGCTGTCAGGGATTTTAATGGAACCCCTCAGGAAACCGTAAATCTTTGCGCTTCCCTCCAGCATCCTCTCCCTCATTTCCATCACAATATCACTCCAGAGGGACCAGAGACCCAAGCTGGAGCTTGGGAGAGCAGATTGGTAGGACACCAGGGGTAGAAAAAGGCGGGATGGGGGAGGGGAACAGAGCTGGCACAGTTGGTCTTAGGGAAGCATCTGCTGGGTGGCTGGTTGATGATGGTCACCTGGGCTCCCAGGGCCTTGGAGAAGGGGAGGGGCAAGATAACCCAGGGTCACCTGGAGGAAAGAGAGAAGAGGATAGCAGAGGTTTCTGGAAGATCCGCAGATGGGCCACTGATTTCACCCCCCAGGATGACTTTAAGCACCAAGTAGCAGGCTGCTGGGGACTAAGCCATGCCTTTGTCTCTAGCCTCCTGCCTGGGCAGATCAGCAGGTGTAGGTAAAATCGGACAACCAGTGGGTCCGGGCTGCCTGTCACTACTTGAGCCAATTCAGCAGGGACAGGGTTCAATCATATATGAGCGTTTGTTCCAATAACGCCGGCAGTATGGGAGAGCAGCAGGTCACCCACAAACATCTGCTCTGCAGCCCCACACAAGCCAGCTGTTCATAGGCATGGGGAAGTAGGCTATGCAGGTTGGGATGGGGCTTCATTGTTTGGGCAACAAGTTTGTTAATCTTTCCACGATAATAGGCAATTCTTTTTTAAAATATATTTTTATTGATTTCAGAGAGGAAGGGAGAGGGAGGGAGGGAGGGAGAGGGAGAGAGAGAGAGAGCGAGCTAGAAAATCAATGATGAGAGTCATTGATTGGCTGCCTCCTGCACGCCCCACCCTGGGGATCAAACCTGCAACCCGGGCATGTGCCCTTGACTGGAATTGAGCCATTCAGTCTGCAGGCCGATGCTTTAGCCACTGAGCCAAACCAGTTAGGGCTACACAGGTTTTTTGTGGGTTTTTTTTTAATGTCCATGTTGAGCCTCCCTGATGCCCCAGACGTGGGGGGATTATGGTGGTTCCTCTACTAAAGCTCTGCGTTATTCAAATGAGGGAAGTTCAGATGAGGTTTCTTTCTGCATCTGCTGTCGCTCATGGTAGTGAAAGGATTTTTTTAGTCCCTTCACCTGCCATTTCTCTGATGTCACTTCACAGCCTGACGTCCTGGGCACACGCGTGGGACACATGTTCCCAATGAAGGCGGTAAGAGCTAACACCCTCTAGGAAACTTTCCTGGACTGACTCCCTCAGATGTGGATTTTGCCTCCTCCATGAGTCCTTTGGAAGAGGTTTCCTGAGAAGGGCCCGTTTCTCCTCCGTGTGTGTTTCCCTTCAACAGCCAGAAAAGATTTCTACCCTCACAGGAGAGTAATGATCCGTAGTCTCACTTCTTGGGACTAAAGAATCGCTTTCACAGGAGCAGCCACATTTCGGTGGCATCGAATCAAGCATCTGGAAAGCTCTCTAGAATGAAGAGGGATGGATGGACGTAGGCAAGAGGAATCCTCAGCGGAGTCCTTACAGGTGTTTCTAAAATCGCTGATTCAGGAACCTAAAGTTGATTTTTTGTTTCATCTTGCAGCAATCCTGAATTAATCGAGGCAGAAACAGCTCTACTGGCTGCCAATCCTTGGAAGGTAGGAGTCTGGGTTGAGCCAGGTGTGGACGAAGAGGGGGCCACAAACCTGACAAGCTCAGGGGAGGCCTGTGTGGTGGCCTTAGAAACTCAGAGACGGACAGCAACCACAGGTGATCTGAATTAAAACTTCCTAATAAAAGCGAGTTGTGGCGGGCAGTCATGTCGAGGCCGGTATCTTCTCTGACAAAGGTCAGTCTGTACCTTCACTGAGCCTATTGTCTTTCTGCATCGAGGATAACATACCTTGGGAATGTCAGGGTAATATCCTTTTTCCAGACCCCTCAGGGCACAAACCCTGCAGCAGAGCACAAACCACAAAACCCCTCATTGTTATTCGTGTTAATTGTTAACTGTTCATTATCTATACCCGCCAAGTAAAAGAAATATGTGTCTATTCATTTTACTTGTTATCTAATCCCCAAGATTCTCCCATTTTGCTTTCTCCTGCTTCCCTAATCTATCAACAATGGATTTCATGTAACCTCCTTTGATTCTGATGTATAAAATAAATGGTAAAACTGCCATCTTCCAGAGCATTTTCTCAATCCGTTGAGAGTTTGCTTCCTGGTAATTGTCATCAATCTGGCTCAAATAAACTCATAATGATTCTGAAAGGTTCAAGTCCGTGCTGCTCGGGCAGGCTAAATAGCCACCTTAGAAGACTATTAAAGAAAAATTGAATTTATTTAAAGAAAAGGGGATGGGGGGTGGGTGGGAATATCCAAGGGGAAGAGCTACACAGCACTGAGCCAAAGGGTATTGCAGCAGAAATGTGTTTAGGACAGTAAAACAAGGAAGGGTATAGAAGCAGCAATAGGAAAACCTAGACTGGGCTGCTTTGGTTTACTTGGACAAGCTGCTGCTACCCATTGCTCCCCTGGTTGCAAGTCCCCTGGGGTCCCTTAGGGGAAGTGGGGGGAAGGGAATAGCGCTGACATGCTTCTCTTGGGGCGAACCGGTGCTGGGTCCTTTGTCCTGAGCGTGTTTATCGCTCTTTTATAGGTAGAAAGCTTAGGGGAGGTCTCAGGGGAGCGTTTCCATAGAATATTCATCAGCTTTCCAGGTGTGCTTCTTCAGGTTCACAGTCTCCACGGATTGGGATTGGTCGGTCCAGGGCGGGGTGGGGGGTGTCATTAGTCAATGTAGCTGGTCCTGAGGCAGCCTCAGAGTCACTGGTCTGATTTTTCTGCTTTTCTGGGTCTGGAGTGAAAATACACCTGAGGCCTAGAGGTTGTCTTTAGGGAGGAAAACGCCAGGCAGTCTAAACTGCCTGACCAGGGATCTGAAAGATCAGGGGTCCCAACCACATGACCATTGATATGCTAGGGGAGGAAACGTTACCCTAGGGGCGAGGGTCTTATTTTCCCAGCTTTGCCCCTGGCTAGGCATCAGCCCTGGGGAGTTTCTGTGCCTGGCCCACCGTTCCTGTTCTGCTCATGTCTAACAGATTCTCTCCAGGATGTTGTGCTGACCCAGGTAGAAAAGGAAGGGAACCCCTATTATTTGAAACCAGTCAGGACTCTGATCCCCCACCTGTCTGAGGACAGTCACCATGTCGCTGTGAGAAGCCAAGACCCCCCAACCTTGGGTGGCCCTCTCTTATTGACCAACTCAGTGGAGGGGCCACGATCTCCCATACGCTTGGGAGCTGTCAGGATTAGGAAAAGCTCAGCCGTTCATAGAGGTTTGTGATACCCATTTCACAGCTAAGAAGCTAAGCCTAAGAGAGGGCCTGAGATCTTGACTTGGGTCCCAATCCGATGCTCTCTGTACAGCGCTCCTGCCCCCCAGGGGGCCTAATTAGGTACCAGGCGCCCCTCGATCGGCGCAGCTGGAGCCGGGGAGCCAGACGGTTCGGATCTGCGCCTGCGCAGGGCGCCCCGACGGCGCGGTCGCGATGGCCCCGCGGGGACGGGGAGGGCGAGCCGCAGTCCAGCCCCGCGCGCAGGGAGCGTGGCTCTGCGTCCTCGCGTCTCCCTGCGTCCTCGCGTCTCCCGGGACAACCTCGGGCGCCGCGCCCGCCTCTCGGAGCGCAGGGGCGGTTAATTGGCATGAGGAGGGAGGAGGGGGCATGGCAGCCCACCCCAGGGGCCAATCGAAGGCCTAGAAAGCCCTATATGCAAATATGAGGGCCGGGCGGACCCCAAAGTAGGAAGAGCGCGGGTTGGGGTTAGGGGTTGTCTGGCAGCCAATGGGAGCGTGTCCCAACCCTTCGAGGAGGGGGTCCTCTAGCGTGCTTGCGAGCGACCAGGGCCCGCACCGCCCGGGCGAGACGGGGGAGTAGGAATCGTGGGTAAGAACTCCCCAAAGCCGGTGCTGGCCCTCGATCTTGGCCCCCCAGGGCCTCCCCACTGAAGATCCAGACGCCCCCGATGTCCCCACGGGGCTCATTCCCCCAGGGCTGTATCTCGGCCCTCCCTGCTGGCGTTCCAAGGCCACAGCCTCTCACCCCGTGGGCTCCCTCTCTTCTCAGTTGGTCTCAGTAACGCCCACTCTCTCCCCCGCCCCGGACTCCAATTTACCGCGAAAATACCCTCATTCCCTTTTCTCATCCTCAAGGCCCCGATGCCAGGACCTTGCCCACAAACCGACCCTTCTTTTCCCAGCTCCACACACCCTTCTGTGCGCACATCTCTCCGGGGGCACCCTCACTTGCTGCCCTCCCTCAATTTCCCAAACCCCTGCCCCCAGGGAGCTGTCCCTTGGATACCAGCGATTCCTGGGAATCGCACCACCCTCTCCGCCCCCTCTTTCCCCTTCGTGACACCCTCTCTTGATCACCTGCCTTCCTTTTTCTGGCCGCACCTTCCGGAAACACACCTGTGGTTTCCATGCCCAGCACAGCCCTCTGCAGCTGCTCCTGCCTCCTTCCCCCTCTTTCTCTCTCACTTCCATTTGTTATTTCTCACCCTCCTAAAGGAAAGTTCTTCGTGAGGAAAGATCTCTTTTGGGATTTGAATCCTAGGAAAAATGTAACTTATCTGTGGGGATGTGCTAACATTGACTAAGCGTTGGTATGTGGCAGGCACTTTTAATACGTTCACCAGTCCTACCATCATATTTTTATTTTACAATCTAGCCCTTATTTTGGACCATGCACTGCTTTAAAAAATACTAACTTCTCTTTAAAACAACCCATAGGTCATAGGATGAATGTTATCCTCGTTTTACTTATGAAGAAACTGAGGTATAAGAGGCTCAGTTTCTCATCCACAGTCACCCTCCTAGTAAGTGGCAGAGGTAGGTTGCATCTAGATCCGTCTGCCTTTGCTAGTAATCCGCTGAGTACTGTGGAGAAAATGGCTGGGCATGAGCTTGCTCTGAAAACTGCACCCTCCACTCTTGTGAAATTCCTTAATTTTTAGCAGAATAAAAGATGGCATTTGAGTCAGCACGATTCTTCTTGTTCCCAGTGAATGTGGCCGGCCATTCTCAGCACTTTTTAAAAATTAATTCATTTATTTAAAAATTATAGTTGACATACACTCTTATATTAGTTTCAGGTGTACAATATAGTGATTCGACATTTATATACCTTACAAAGTGATCATCATGATACGTCTAATGCCCATCTGCCACCACACAATGTTATGATGATATTATTGATTATATTTCCTAGGCTATACATTAGTCTCAGCACTTCTTCTTGGCAAAAATTCAAAGGGTGGCTAGAATGAAAAGCCAAAAGGCCATAAAAGGCATCTTATTTGATCTTGCCTCCATCAACGCTCAAAGCACTTTTCTAGATACGAAGCTTTTAATCTTCTTGGTGATCCTGTAATCACAGAGAAGATAGGGAATGAGAGAGGAGATAATTACAGTAGTCCCCCCCCCCTTTATCTGTGGGGGATATACTCCAAGATTCCCCAGTGGATGCCTGAAACCACAGATCATACCAAACCCTATATGTACTGTTTTTTTCCCCCCTATACCTACATACCTGTGATAAAGTTTAATTTATAAATTAGGTGTAGTAAGAGATAAACAACAACTAATAATAAAACAGAGTAATTATAACAATATACTATCATAAAAGTTATGTGAATGTGGTCTCTCAAAATATCTTATTGTACTGTCCTCACCCTTCTTGTGATGACGTGAGGTGATACAAAGCCGAGGTGATAAGGTGAAGTGAGGTGCGTGATGTAGGCATCGTGACGTGGCATTAGACTACTACTGGCCTTTTGGCGATTCCTCAGAAAGAGGACCATTGAGCAATGCCAATGTTGATGGGTGGGTGTCGGGAGCAGATGGTGTCGATGGTTGGGGAAATGGAAGAGTGTTTTCAGATCTCAGTTGACTTCGGAAAGCAAAACCGTGAATAATGGGGGGGCCTATGTACTTGGCTTCTTAGGGTATACGGTGTCAAAGAGGCAAATCTGAGAGCAAGTCTGTAAGCAGACCTCTTACCTCCACATCTTCCCCTCACCCCAGTCCACGCCAGCCTTTTCCAACAGCTAGCCACTGGAAGCCAAGGGAGAGATGCTTCTAGTAGAGGAATGAGGACCAAAAGATGGAAGGGCGGGAGGAAGGAAAACCCATTATCTGGGGGAAGAGAAGGCAGTCACAGGCAGACACAGCAGGAGGGCTCTTCAGTGCTAATATTTCTGCAGACGGAAAGAAAAGCCTGGGCTCTGAAGGTCAGGATGAAAGATTTGGCTAAAACTTGAAACATGTTTCCCTATTGTTCTTTTTAATAAAAACCATATATTTTCATAGAGGGAGAAGGAGAGAGAGAGAGAGATAGAAACATCGATCAGCTGCCTCCTGCACATCTCCCACTGGGGAAGTGCCCGCAACCCAGGCACATGCCCCTGACCGGAATCGAACCTGGGACCCTTCAGTCCACAGGCCAACACTCTATCCACTGAGCCAAACCGGTTTCGGCCCCTATTGTTCTTTTTTAAAAAACCATATATTTTTATAGAGGGAGAAGGAGAGAGAGAAAAAAAACCATATATTTTCATAGAGGGAGAAGGAGAGAGAGGGAGAGAGAGAGAGAGAGAGAAACATCACCGGTGAGAATCACTAATTGGCTGTCTCCTGCATGCCCCACTGGGAACCGAGCCCGCAACGCTACCCAGGCATGTGCCCTGACAGGAATCGAACCCTGATCTCCTGGTTCATAGGTCGATGCCCAACCCCCGAGCCACCCCAGCCAGGCTCCCCTATTGTTCTTTTTTTAAAAAAAAAAATATTTTATTAATTGTTTATAGAGAGGAAGGGAGAGGGATAGAGACACCGGTGAGAATCACTGATTGGCTGCCTCCTGCATGCCCCACTGGGAACTGAGCCTGCAACGCTACCTGGGCATGTGCCCTGATAGGAATCAAACCCCGACCTCCTGGTTCATAGGTCGGTGCTCAACAACCGAGCCACCCCAGCTGGGCTCCCCTATTGTTCTTTTTAATAAAAAATATATTTTATTGTTTACAGAGAGGAAGGGAGAGGGTTAGAGAGTTAGAATTGATGAGAGAGTAACCTCGATCAGCTGCCTCCTGCACACCCCGTATTGGGGATGTACCCGCAACCAAGGTACATGCCCTTGATCGGAATCGAACCTGGGACCCTTCAGTCCGCAGGCTGACGCTCTATCCACTGAGCCAAACCGGTTAGGGCTCCCCTATTATTCTTAATCAAATGATCCTTTCCTGCCATTTACAGGACACTGTATTAATTCAGCCTTGCAAAAGAAAGCACTAAATATTATTCTACCCCTTTGCACCACCTCTAGGGGCAAGAAGAGTAGTCAACCAGTGTAGTCCAGAAATAACCTGCAGTGTTTGCATGGAGCCATCCTAGAGCTCATTTCCTCCCCCTGGTGGCCAGGGAAGGTCATTTCCATGCAGTCTAACCCCGCTTTGGTTGGCAGCCTCTGGCTTGGAAGATCCCAAGCTCAAACCCCATTCTAAAACGGAAGAAGATACCAGATGTTGTTCACTATCTTAACTATCCTATTTGGAAAGGTGAACTGAACGTGTCTTGGGTCATTAAGAAAAACAAAACTGAAGATGGTATTCCTGTGTTTGCTAGATCGGTAGGCCAACGTACTCTTCTCTTTTAAGCTCCCAAAGTAAAGGAGCACACTGCCTGGTCACTAACGGGGCATAATGGAAAGGTAAACAGAGGGGCAGGAAGCCGGGGCTTCGCTCCTGGTCCCGCTGACTTGCTCCCTGGCTTTGTGCAAGTCAAACCTCCTCTAAACATCAAACAGGTTGACCTAGAGTCACTCTCCAAAGTCCCTCCCAGCTGTAACATCCAGGAATTCACTAGAGCTTGGAAAATGTTCTAGTTATACCTCTACTAAGAGCCCCGGTACAAGGTTGATATTGGTAAAAAGAAGGGAAAGAAACAGTGAAAATAATTACCTAGTGGAAACCATAGAGCTGTTCCCAGGTGATGGCAAAATTGGGAGACCCAGGCCCCTGTGGGAAGTTGGAAGCAGTTGGCTTTAAGGAAAATGCTGTGGGACCAACTGATTCTCAAGGGACAAAAGTCACCAAGACTCCTTGTGGGAGCCAGGAGATCAGTTGCTTCACTTTATGATTGTGCCGTTTATGGGTGATCAGCAGAGAGGGAAGGGCAGTGGGTGGAGTGTGGAGGCAAGCAGCCCACGGAGTCAGACAGACCTGGCTTTTAATCCCAGCTCTGCCTCTTACCTTGCTCTCTCCTTGCCTTAGTCTTCTCATCTGTAATAGATTGAAAATAGTATCTATGATAGGGCGTTATCAGAAGGCAGGCGAGACGGTGGGAACCCCCCGGGTTAGCAGGGAGGAAGTAGATGCTGAGACTGCGAAGGAAAATCTGGTAGAGCCTGGTAAAGCCTAGAGTAGGCTGAGAGGGTTCTAGCTTCAGCCAGGGTCCTATCTAATTCTTGTTCTGAAAATGAAGGCGTGAAGCTGTGTTTGGTTCAGCCTTGGGGAAGCAGCTTTTGTCCTAAGGCCTTGCTGCTTGGAGGTCAGGTACCTCCAGATGTCTATGGGGCCAGGCGTGTAGCCTAAATGAGAGAAGTACCTGGACATACTAACATGTTTTTCTCTCTCTTAATGCTGCTATAAGGAAAACAATAGCACAAGGGCAGCCGTCACTTGGCTCCTGTATCAGAGAGACAATAGGGAATGTGAGGGACTGGGGCAGACACGGAAAATGTCTAAAGAGGAAGCCATTGCCCTGCTTTGGTTAACTGCTGGCATGAAGCAATGGGGACCTATTTTCTGAAAGAAATAGGGGAATCTGGGGGTTTTATGGGGAAAAAAATCTACATTTTCTAGTACTGGTAACTACTATTTAGCAACTATAACCACCACCACACACTACTGTGGGCTGAGTAAATGTTTCTGCAGGCAGGATTCAGGATGTAAGCCCCAGTAGCAACCTTTGAGCAAGATACTCTCTTGTGGGAGATTGTGGAGAGAAGCTGGCAGGGTCCCGAGGTGGGCAAACTTTTTGACTCGAGGGCCACAATGGGTTCTTAAACTGGACCGGAGGGCCGGAACTAAAGCATGGATGGAGTGTTTGTGTGAACTAATATAAATTCAAAGTAAACATCATTACATAAAAGGGTAGGTCTTTTTTTTCAATAGTTTTATTCATTTCAAACGGGCCGGATCCGGGCTGTAGTTTGCCCACGGCTGGATGAAGCAGGAAGGCGAGACTGGGGGAAGAGAAAGCCAGGGGACCAAAGACACCAGAAATAGCCCCATATGACAGCGACAGTTGTTGCCTTACACCTGTCTCAGGTGCCACCGAAGTGGCTCAGGGGAAGGAAGGTAGGCAAGAATGCTGTAGTGAACTAGTTCCTTTAAAAGTACATGGACCTAGCCCTAGCCCTAGCTGGTTTTGCTCAGTGGGTAGAGCATCGGCCTGCTGACTGAAGGCTCCTGGGTTCGATTCTGGGCAAGGGCACATGCCTGGGTTGCAGACTCAATCCCCAGGAGGGGGCATGCAGGAGGCAGCCGATCAATGATTCTCATCATTGATGTTCCCATCTCTCTCTTTCTCTCTGAAAAATAAGTACACGGGCCAAGTTTCCTGCTATTTGCGCCTGAGGCTCTCTCTTGTGAGCGTAAACAATTTGACCTTTGGTGATGACGTCGTTGTTCCCTTTGAGGCAGACAAATACAAGA
>NW_006298628.1:2620842-2622695 GCF_000327345.1 Myotis davidii
TTGTTTCAAAGTACTGGTTGTGACACAAATGTGACTTAAGGAGTGCTTACAGTGAGTCAATTTATTTAAAAGTTATCAAATATATAAGCTACATATTAAAAATAAGTTGATTTTCTAATAATTTCAGGCCAACAGCTTGAAAGCCCTTGGTCAAACCCTGACAGTGAATAGGTAGGGATTCCCATGTGTGCCAGTTATTATATAGACAGAGGCCCGATGCATGAAATTGGTGCAAGGGCTTGTCTCGGCCCTCACAGTCCCAGCTTCATCCGGAAGGTCGTCCAGAAGGACAACTGGAAGGATGTCTGGAAGGTCTTTAGGCTGCCGGGTCTAATTAGCATATTATGCTTTTATTATTATAGATTATTTATAGGTTTAGAGCCCCTCCCCCCAATTTTGGTTTGGGAAAGGGGCAGAGCAAGGTGGAAGGGGGTAGTCATGTTAAAAACCTGGCCGTATGGCATAAAATTGTCTCGAATTAGCAAGTCTGGGTACAGCGGAGAGGTGATTCCCAAGAGGTTGTGTGACGGGTGAGCCTGCTGTAATTGCCTATTGCTGGTTGTAGTCCAAAGGGTTGGAATCCCTCTGGGAAACGACATGGTGATATAAAGAAATAAATACATAACATACATAAGCTACAGAATTTTCATATTCATTAACCTAGTACTCCTGGTTCTGGATATGTATTGTAAAAAAATAATCCCAAAGAAATAAAAGGCTTTCGGTACATGAAAGTGTACATTTTAGAGCTAGTTATAGAATAATAAAATTGGAAGCAACTTACATTGTTAACAATAGGGCAATGGTTGGTTAAATTCAGACACATTCCTTCAATGGGGTATTATTACACAACCATTAAAAACTAGAAATATGTAAAGTTGGCTATAACCGAAAGGATAGTGATATGATATAAAGTGGTCAAAAAGCAGATACAAAATTCTTTACGTGTTAATGGTTACAATTATATAAGAATAATTATGCTTGAAATTAATAATAGCCCTGCTGGTGTGGCTCAGTGGTTGAGCCTTCGACCCTTGAACCAGGAGGTCACTGGGTCGATTCCCAGTCGTTCTCTCTGAAAAATAAGTACACGGGCCAAGTTTCCTGCTATTTGCGCCTGAGGCTCTCTCTTGTGAGCGTAAACAATTTGACCTTTGGTGATGACGTCGTTGTTCCCTTTGAGGCAGACAAATACAAGCAGTCATAACTTGTTCTTGCTCCTTGGACAAGGATATGAAAAAGAGCCAAGACAACCCACAACTCGAGGCCAAATTCAGGGTCGGTTTTCTCTCCTCAAGTTAACATTAACCTTTAGGTAAACGGGGCCACTCCTCAAGGGCTGGGTAAACCGGAGCCGTTGTGGATGGAGGTCGAAGGGAGTGGAGCTGGCTGTTTACCTGGAAGGAAGGGAGCAGCCGAAGGTCAGGATTTCATGTACTTTAGCCTTCTTGAACTTGCCAAGAATGTGCCTGTTCGCTGGGAAAAATTGTGACTCTCAGGGCCCAGGTTTCATCGCTAAGTTGCACTGAGCACAACTCTTTCTTCCGCTGAGCAGGTGTCACCATAAAGGGACCTGGGTGTAAGTGACAGCCCGCTTCAGCCAGGGAGAGAAACAAGTGCCCATCCTTGGCCAACTTCATAGTTCTGCCTCCCTTTTGGGGGTGGCTGTGAGGATTCAGTGAGATGGAATATGCGACAATTATTTGAAAAGTCCACATACAGATTTATTATTAAACTAGTGACCCGGTGCACAGATTCGTGCACATTGAAAGGAAATTAATTAGAAGGTGCTGGTGGGGTGGGACTGGGTGAGATGGGCTGGACATGCCCTGGAGCCAACCTCTTGTGGTCCC
>NW_006298628.1:2623336-2626174 GCF_000327345.1 Myotis davidii
AATTATTTTTTACTCATTCTAAGTATTTATTGGAATTTCCAGAGACCTTATGATATATCCACAATCTAAAAGGGCTATTCTAATTTCCCTCCTTTTTCAACCATATATCAGGTTACATTTTCATACTTAAACGAAAACAAAGTATAGCAGGAGATTAAATACAGAAGCAGACTTGAGAACCTAGTTGATTTCTATTGTCAGAGATTTACAAACATATAAATTGCTTTTCACTCATTTTTTTTTCTTGTTTTGGAAAATAAGACATTTTGTTTCATTAAAACATTATATTACAGTTAACATTGAATTGGCTTATAATTTTTTAAAGATATAATTGACATAATTAGCATTTCATATCTTGTAGCTCATATACCAAAAATAATGATTCTGCCTTGCTGGTTTGGCTCAGTGGTGAGCCTTCGACCCTTGAACCAGGAGGTCACTGGGTCGATTCCCAGTCAGGGCACATGCCCGGGTTGTGGGCTCCATCCCCAGGAGGCATGCAGGAGGCAGCCCATCAGTGATTCTCATCATTGATGTTTCCATCTCTCTTCCTCTCTCTGAAATCAATACAAAAAAAATTAAAAAAAATTTAAGACTATACCAAAGGGCCAATGTTGCCATGTTAGGGTAGAAGAGCTAAAGGTGACTTCTCACCCTACCCTCTCCTAAACTTCCTTTAATGCTATAGTATTTAAAAAATTGTAATAATAAATTCGAATAAAGATGTTATCACTATCTTTACAAGAAGTTGAAGAGTATGCGAGGGAAGAACAGGTAGTAGCAGCAAGAGGCATTAAAAGAGAGGACCGGGTGGTAGGAGGTTGGCCAGGGTTTGGAGGTGAGGAGAGGCAGGAGAACACCAGAAATAGGCTGGATGGTCATAGAAGTCTTAGATGTGAACAGGATATAAATCAGTTAATTAGGCCTGGGCAGTGCTGGGTTACCCAGAGGCAAACTAAGCACCTTCTTAAGGGTTAGTGAAGCAGGGGTATTAAAAACCATTAAAAAAAAGAAGACTTGATATTTGAAATTCAAGCAAACATCAAAGAAGTCATCATGGGGGTGGAGGGATGAGAATGTTGCAGGCCTTCCTTACGAGTATTTTATGATGGGTCTTGTCTTCACTTGGAATGGGCTGGTGGGGGGGATACCCGACAGCCTCTTCTGTGGTTGGGGTCTCCGAAGCTCTGTTTTGGGTCCTGGGCTTGAGTCAGTCCTGCGCTCCATGAGCACCGGCTGCTTTTGCTGTCAGGACAACAGGTTGCCTGCAAGCGGTTTCGTGCGGTGCCCAAACGTTCACAGGCCTCCTCAGAGCACCCCATCTGCACCTCCTGGGACCGACCCCCTCAGCTAGGAAGGCTTAAAGCAGTTGTCAATCTGTGGGTCTAGATTAACAATGAAAATACATTGTGCATATCAGATATTTACATGACGATTCATCACAGTAGCAACACTACAGTGATGAAGTAGCAACGAAAATAATTTTCTGGTTGGGGGTCACCACAACATGAGGAACTGCGTTAAAGGGTCGCGGCATTAGGAAGGTTGAGAACCACTGGCTTAGGGCTTGGCTCTGAGGCTGTCTCCAGACGCTCACTCACTTTAATAATAAGATTGTTTACCAGGTGGTGCCAGGCATAGCATCTCAGCCTGCTCCTGAACGTCCCAGGAGGGAGACACCACAGCCAGGATTGGCCGCGTGAGTCCCTCAGGCCAGCGTCAGGGGCAAAGGATGGAATCGGCTCCCTCCCGGAGCCTGGCCCCAGCGGTAGGGGTGTGGTGGCCTTTGATAAAGGGCGACCTGGTGCTTGGTCCCAGAGCACTGGTGGACCACCGCCATGAGCAAGAGAGGGGGTCCCCCTGCAGGTGGACACGGGGTTCGGGCCAAAACTGGCTCTCTGACATCCCCCGAGGGGTCCCAGAGTGCGAGAGGCCACTCTGCAAAGTTGCCGAGGTACAGGGTGTGGAACGCAAACCCAAGTGTGCAGTAAACCAGATTCAGGGCTGACAGTGCCCCAGCAACAACGTAGCCCATGGCTAAAGGTGGAATCGTGTGGCCTTGTGAGGAATTGGGCTCCCTCCTCTCTGGTTTCAGGGTATGTCACCTGAGAACCGCCACAGCCAAGTCACTGCAGCTTGGCAGCTCCTGCGTTCAGCGTCTGCCCCCTTGGTGGTCAGTGTGTGTCATAGTGACTGGTCGATGGTTGGACACTTAGCATATTAGCCTTTTATATATATAGACAGAGGCCCGATGCATGAAATTGGTGCAAGGGCTTGTCTCGGCCCTCACAGTCCCAGCTTCATCCGGAAGGTCGTCCGGAAGGACATCCGGTCTAATTAGCATATTATGTTTTTATTATTATAGAAGATATAAAAACATGGCAGGTTTTGAGGTGAACTGTGGGGGAAGGGACAAAAGCAGAGCATTATGGTAGAGGACTGATCTTGAAGTTAATATAGCTAAGCTAGATCTCAGAATGTCTCTATGCTACATCCTTTTACTTAACTCGGCAGGGAGGTTCATATGAATGGCTGCTATGGAGTGATCCTCTATTAACACTGATTTACTTTTTCTGCGGGAATCATGGTGTTACCTTTGTGCTGACCATGAGAAAAAATACATATTACTTTGAACACAGAAACAAGAGTAGCCCAGTGCATAACAGAAACCAAGGTTTTAGAGATGGTTAAACAAGGGTGTGGAGTGATACAGCTGCTATTTAAATTCCTGGAACTTCAAGGAAACTTTAAAAAACAGTAGCAGGAACTCTTCTAAGGGAACATGTTAAAGAAATATAAAACTTTATTTACAATGTTCCAATGAAACACTTCATTTTC
>NW_006298628.1:2627058-2629995 GCF_000327345.1 Myotis davidii
AATCTGTGGGAGATTAACAATGAAAATACATTGTGCATATCAGATATTTACATGACGATTCATCACAGTAGCAACACTACAGTGATGAAGTAGCAACGAAAATAATTTTCTGGTTGGGGGTCACCACAACATGAGGAACTGCGTTAAAGGGTCGCGGCATTAGGAAGGTTGAGAACCACTGGCTTAGGGCTTGGCTCTGAGGCTGTCTCCAGACGCTCACTCACTTTAATAATAAGATTGTTTACCAGGTGGTGCCAGGCATAGCATCTCAGCCTGCTCCTGAACGTCCCAGGAGGGAGACACCACAGCCAGGATTGGCCGCGTGAGTCCCTCAGGCCAGCGTCAGGGGCAAAGGATGGAATCGGCTCCCTCCCGGAGCCTGGCCCCAGCGGTAGGGGTGTGGTGGCCTTTGATAAAGGGCGACCTGGTGCTTGGTCCCAGAGCACTGGTGGACCACCGCCATGAGCAAGAGAGGGGGTCCCCCTGCAGGTGGACCCAAGTAACTGCCGCCCTCTCTGCCTTCTTTCCAGGGGGGGCCTGTATTTCCCCAGAGTCTCCTCCCAGTCCAGGGAGATGCTCCAGCCTCAGCCCTTGGAAGGCAAGAAAGGGACCGAGTCAGAAGAGAGGGAGGACAGTTCCACGGCAGATCTGAAAGAAATCGTCACCTTGGTTTTGGTGGGAGAGAACATCGCGACCCCAAAGGGGCTTCAGGATGCCCAGCAGCAAGGCAAGAAGAAGAGGAAGAAAAAGAGGTTAGGATTGAAAGATGGGGGATGGGGACCCACGTTGGTGAGAGCAGGAGGGGCCTGGGAGGAAGGGGGCTTTGGCTGCTCATGCGTGGGGAGAGGAGAAACTGTCCGGTGAGACTGTCCAAATCACACCACTTCCGGTTCCGATAAAAAGGAGCCACTCTCGATGATGTTTTCTAGAATGAGATGATGGTGCATGTCGTCTGAAACCACACCTTGCCCGAGTCTTGGCTGTGTTTGTGTTCAGACTGCCTTTTATTATTATTTTTTAAAATGGCGTGGGGCGGGCTGGCTTTCCCGCAGCCCCACCGGGGACGGGGTGTCCCTGGGTGTGGCCTCTCGTTCCGGCCAGTGTGTCTGTCTCTGTCTTGCTGCTCTTCTTTTTCTCTTTTCCAGATGATTGGTGATCAATATGTGCAGCTGCCGATATGAGAGTGGTGAGCATCTCCATTCGAGGAATCCGCGATGGGGACCCACTGGGTTCCCCCACCGGGTTGGGAAGGGTCACGCTTATGTATTTTTGAGGAAGGAAAGGGGTGTCTCCCAATCCTGTTCTTTGCTTCTCTCAGCTCATTTAACTATTTGAGGAAGTTGGGGACCTCATTCCAAGCAAATAAGGGTTTGACCGCGGTGCTGTGTTATTAGGGGATCTGATGGTAGAGACGGCAGCTGTTGCTACATCAGTGGCTCTTTTTTAATTTTTAATTAAAAAATATATTTCTTTTATTGATTTCAGAGAAGAAGGGAGAAGGAGAGAGAGAGAGAAACATCAATGATGAGAGAGAAACGCCGATTGGCTGCCTCCTGCACGCCCACCCTGAGGATCAAGCCCGTAACCCGGGCATGTGCCCCTGACCGGAATTGAACCCAGGACCCCTCAGTCCGCAGGCCAACGCTCTATCCACCGAGCCAAACCAGCCAGGGCTCAGTGGCTCTTTTTTAGAGCACAGCTTCCAAACGGGCAGTCCCTGAGCTGGAGGTGACCTGTAGGCCTACTTTGTTCTGCAGAGCAGAGGTATTGTCATGATTTCAATTTCAAATTTGGATGCTTTGGGCTGGCCCTGACTCTCCTGGTCACTGCAGGCACTTCTTCCTCTCCAGGCCCTTGAAGGCATTTGCGTTGGGGTTGGCATCAGCTCCCCGTTACCAGTGCTAACAGGGACAGGGAGAGAAGGATGTGAGAGCATGTGTGTGGATTTGAAATACATTGTGTAATTTTTTTCTGTTCATTGACTCTACTAATTAAGCTTGGCTCTGGCTGATGTTAAGGATTTAGGTCAGTGATGGCGAACCTTTTGAGCTCGGCGTGTCAGCATTTTGAAAAACCCTGACTTAACTCTGGTGCCGTGTCACATATACACATTTTTTGATATTTGCAACCATAGTAAAACAAAGCCTTGTATTTTTGATATTTATTTTATATATTTAAACGCCATTTAACAAAGAAAAATCAGTCAAAAAAATGAGTTCGTGTGTCACCTCTGATTTCGGTTTATATTCCCTGAACATTCAGTGCTTCGTGTTTAGGGGAAAGCCAGACACCCACTTCCTGGCCAGGGGAAGCCAGGGTGGTTAAAACATTCATCCCAGATAACCTTCTCGGGGATGATGGGGCATAGGCTGTATTTTTTTAAATAGCTTTCAACTCTTTGTGTTCCTTTCTTGGCGATGATGTCTCTAGGGCAGGGCAAGATGGCTTCAGTCCTAGGGAGCCTGGATGTCTCACTCCGGTGCTTAGTCTGGGAGCACCTGGGAATGTAACTTCCCCACTTTATGCTCTTCCCTCACCTCCCGGGCTAATGGGCCTTCTTTCTCCAACCCCCTGGCAGTGCGTAGGGCCGCCCAACAGTATGGCCTTCGAGAGGGAGGGGAAAACGACGACTGGACTCTCTACTGGACTGACTTCTCAGTGTCGCTGGAGCGGGTGATGGAGATGAAAAGTTACCAGGTATCTGGGTCAGAGCTGGTCCTCAGCATAAGTGGGGTCCTCACTGTCCCCCAAGGGTATCCCCTGGGTACGCCCGTGTCCCCCATTGTTCATGAATTCCGGCTTCCGTTGCAGAAAATCAATCACTTCCCGGGGATGAGTGAAATCTGCCGCAAGGACTTGCTGGCCAGGAATATGAGTCGCATGTCAAAGTTGTTCCCTAAAGATTTCCACTTTTTCCCTCGGACCTGGTGTCTTCCT
>NW_006298628.1:2630008-2633919 GCF_000327345.1 Myotis davidii
TGAGTGCCTACGAGCTCCCTTCTCCACTCCCACCCCAATTCCATTTCCCACAGGATCTCCCATCTCTCTCTCCTGTTCAGGAAGAGAAGGGATATGGGGTGTGGCCAGGGTTCCCAGACTTTCCTCACTTGCTTAGTAGCAACTTAGAAGGACATGTGTTTGCCATCAGGTCAGCAGGCACCTCCGCATTTCATAGCCACCGAGGACCATTGAGTTAAGTGACTTCTCCACTGGTCACAAGGCTCCTTTGAGTTAAAGTGCAAAACAAGAAATATAGGGAGACTGAGATTTATAGTCCATTAAGTTTCTTTCTCTCTTCTGAATATACTTTCTTTTCTATTTAAAAATATATATTTTATTGATTTTTTACAGAGAGGAAGGGAGAGGGATAGAGAGCTAGAAACATCGATGAGAGGGAAACATTGATCAGCTGCCTCTTGCACACCCCCTACTGGATATGTGCCTGCAACCAAGGTACATGCCCTTGATGGGAATCGAACCTGGGACCCTTGAGTCCACAGGCCGATGCTCTATCCACTGAGCCAAACCTGATAGGGCCAGATTTTTTTTAATGAAAAAAAACACTGCACACCCTCACTGGGGAGATCAAGCCAAACCCAGGCATCTGCCCTGAACAGGAATTGAACTGTGACCTCCTAGTTCATAGGTCAATGCTCAACCACCGAGCCACGCTGGCCGGACTGAATATACTTCCTTCAAAGTATGTTCAAAGATGGTATTTCCTCTCTCACACTCTGGCTGGAGTGGAGATGTTGCAGAGAAAAAGCTGAGCCCAGAGTGGGGCAAGAGGCCGATTGACCCAAGGCCACATCACTGGGCTTGAGCCAGATTCAGATCTCCAAATCTCCAATCTGCAAACCAGAAGATCAAACTCCTTCGTCACGGCTAACGTTATGGGGTGTGCAGTATATACAGTGGGGCCTTGACTTATGAGTGTCCCGACTAACGAGTTTCTCGAGATACGAGCCCGTCTCTCGGCCGAGTTTTTGCTTTGAGTTGCGAGCTAAAATTCGGGTTACGAGCCAGCTTCAGATACCCCACCGCTAGTTGGCGCAGTGGACGTCACAGTGAACGCCACAACATCAGCCCAGCATCACGTGTCTCCCTCGTTCACTTTATGATCTGACATACGAGTAATTTGAGTTACGAGCTCCGTCACGGAACGAATTAAACTCGTAAGTCAAGGCCCCACTGTATCAGCACCCTGTCTGCGTTATGTCATGTACAAGATAGGGTGTCATCACCCTCATTGTGTAGATGATGGAACTGAGGCTTTCAGAGGGTTACACTGGTAAGTGGTGTTGCCTGGGTTTAAATCCAGGCCTGAATTCCCTCCAAAGCCCATCTTCTCCCCACTGTGGGTGCTTTCCTGGCTCTCCTATTACCAGGCCACGGGGCGTCTGTCTGTCAGTCCAAGGTGTTTTTCACATTAGATCATTTTGTTTGTTTGTTTGTTTTTTAAATATATTTTATTGATTTTTTACAGAGAGGAAGGGAGAGGGATAGAGAGTTAGAAACATCGATGAGAGATAAACATCGATCAGCTGCCTCCTGCACCCCCCTACTGGGGATGTGCCTGCAACCAAGGTACATGCCCTTGACCGGAATCGACCCTGGGACCTTTCAGTCCGCAGGCCGACGCTCTATCCACTGAGCCAAACCAGTTAGGACTGTTTGTTTGTTTTTTAATGTACAGCGTTAGCCTTCCTTTTTACTGCTTCCCAGCTAAAAGTGTATCTCATTCACTCCCTGTCTGGTAGCTGGGGAGACTTGCAGAACTACAGCAGGTCAAGAAAAAATAAGACATACATTTGTAAGCCGGATTCGGGCTGCCAAGGGAGAGGTATATTCATCACCCGGACGGTGAAAGAAATCAAACCGGGGGAGGATATGATCTGCCAGCTCTATATTTCAAAGGTACTTCTTCACGGTGATTGTTTGTTTATCTCCACAGCAACCTCGGGCTGTAGCTCCACTGGACCGGATGAGGAATGAGGGAGTGGAGGGCAGGGGTGAGGGTGACGCCGAGTCCTGCCTCCTGCCTTGGACTTGGTCAGCCCAAGCCTTCTGCCCTGATGTGACATGTGCCCGGGCCAGAGGGTCCCTCAGCCTTGCACCCTGTCCCTTGGCCTGGCTCTACCAGGCTGGTCCCTTGCCGCTAACGGACGACAGCTGGGAGAGCACCTTTGGTCATTGAGGAGAGGAGCATGGTCCTGGATTGATAGTGGTAACCAGCTTTACTCCATGGCTGGAGGTCAGAGGTCCCAGCGGGATAGCCCACTGCAGGAAGGGAGCCCGGCGGAAGTGTGCATGGAGGGGGAGGCACCGGCCAGCATTGCAGTCCAGCACCGCAGGGAGAACTCTTACAGAACTGCATAGCCCTGATAGTGGCAGCGTGTTCTTCATCACAGGCCGTTTTTGTTTTTTTAATCCTCACCTGAGGATGTTTCTGTTGATTTTTAGAGAGAGGGGAAGAGACATTGAGAGAGAGAGAGAGAGAGAGGTGAGAAACAGCGATCAGTTGCCTCCCACACACGCCCTGACTGGGGATCGAACCCACAACCTAGGTATGTGCCCTAACTGGGGATCAAACCTGCAACCTTTTGGTGTATGGGACGATGCTCAACCAACTGAGCCACCTGGCCAGGGCAGCACAGCACTTTTGAATGCTATTTAAAAAGTGGGGTTTAGTGACTTGTACAAGATCACGTGGCTGGTCACTGAGCCCAAACCCCCATTTCCCTGTCCCCAGCCCTGGCCAAGGCTGCACGCTGTAGCAAGAGGCAATGTTGGCACTGACGCCAAGAAAACCAGACGGGGCGCTAATGACTTTCAAGTCGAATCTCTCCGCTGCCGGTGTAACTTCTGTTCTCTCCTCCAGCCCTTCATCATCGATGGGTTCAAGTTTGACCTGCGGATTTATGTGCTGATCACATCCTGTGACCCTCTCAGGATTTTTACGTACAAGGAAGGGCTGGCCCGCTTCGCCACAACCTCTTACTCCCACCCTTGCACAGACAACCTGGTGAGCTCAGGGGACATGCTGCCTTCCCTCCCTCCCTTAGCGTGATTAAAAAAAAAAAATTCCCAGTTAAATCCACTAACACTTTCACTAACATCGTGGATTTGGCTACCCTGGCTGAACACTTCACACTTGCCGGGCTGCATACGTTCTTTCCTTGAGCCCTCCCAGGAGCCATCAGGAATCGGCATTATCACCTCCCTTTCACAGAGAGGAAATGAAAACCCAGAGAGGAGGAGGCCTTGTCCAAGGTCACAGAACTAGGAAGAGATCAGACTGGGACTCAAGGCCAGGTCTGCCTGACTGCAAAGCCGGAGCCACACCCCGGAGTGCCCTCAGGCAGGGCACCCCCCCATCTCAGGAGGAATTGGAGTTTCTCATACTCCAGGCTGTGGGATACCCCTTCTTTCTTCCTCTGTGCTGCCAGTTTTAGCCCTAAGACTCCCCCCGCTTTTTAAAAAAATATATTTTTATTGATTTCAGAGAGGAAGGGAGAGGGAGAGAGAAATACCAGCATCAATCATGAGAAAGAATCATTGATTGACTGCCCCCCCTGCCCCTCCCACTGAGGATTGAACCCGCAACCCAGGCATGTCCCCTGACCCAGAATCAAACCAGTGACCTCTTGGTTCCTGGGTCGACTCCCAACCACTGAGCCACCCTGGGCTGGACCCCCTTTCGTTAAGCCCCAGGGGCCTCAGGAGGAGGCGGGAGGACTGCCCTTCCTCTCACTCCATAGACTGCGTCTCTCCCCCTAGGATGATATCTGCATGCACCTGACCAATTACTCCATCAATAAGCACAGTTCCAACTTCGTTCAAGACTCGCTCTCTGGCAGCAAGAGGTAAGCAGGCGGCCTCGCGCCTCT
>NW_006298628.1:2633971-2638800 GCF_000327345.1 Myotis davidii
CGGCGCTGGGGACCCAGACCCTGTCAGTCCGCATCAGCGTTTCCATCTTGGGTCACGTGCTCTCAGAAAATATTTCCTGGCCTCGAAACCCAGAACAGACTCCTTAGTCTCTGCCCTCTGGCTGTTAATCATTAAAAGAAGGCCGCATCGTAAACCCTAGGAGGGTGGGAGGAGGAGAGATAAACACGAACTGTTTCCCCAGCAGGGTACACACACACACACACACACACACACACACACACACACACACACACACACTCAAAAAACACACTCTGGTTACCGTTGGCCCTTCTGACATTTCTAAGCCAACAGATATTTATTGATTCTGGTCTGCCATGGGAAAGGCCATGCCAGGCAGTGTTTCCTAAGCTGTGGTTGCCTGGTGTGTGGCTCCAACTGAGATTCTCAAATGGTGTGTCACACGGCCCGGTGTGACCTGACCTGTGGCTAGCTGGCTTTCTGATTCTCCAGAAGAGGGGGAAACAGGAGAGGAAGGCATGAGCATCTTCCCAGGCAACTTTTATACGCCTGCTATTGTCTAGTCCTGTCTCATTGGAGTTTTAAGAGAAAGGGGGACTGAAGAATGCGAACATGACCCGACAAAGGAGAAAGAAAAAGGAAGTGTTTATGGAGGTCTCCCATGTGTTTGGGCCTGAACTGGGTGCTTTGGCTGCATTTAAAAAATACATTTTGCCCTAACCGGTTTGGCTCAGTGAATAGAGCGTCGGCCTGCGGACTCAAGAGGCCCAGGTTCGATTCCGGTCAAGGGCATGTACCTTGGTTGTGGGCACATCCCCAGTGGGGGGGTGTGCAGGAGGCAGCTGATCGATGTTTCTCTCTCATCGATGTTTCTGGCTTTCTGTCCCTCTCCCTTCCTCTCTGTGGAAAATCAATAAAAATGTATTTAAAGAAAATACATTTTTATTGGTTTCAGAGAGGAAGGGAGGGAGAAAGAGAGACAGAAACATCAGTGATGAGAAAGAATCATTGATTGGCTGCCTCCTGCAGGCTCCCCACTGGGGATCGAGCCCGCAACCTGGGCATGTGCCCTGACCTGGAATCGAACGTGACCTGGTTCATAGGTTGACGCTCAACCACTGAGCCACACCGGCCAGACTGCATTGTTTCCCCCCATTAAATTTTTACAACACCAGGGCCGAGGCATTATAAACTACCCTTTGTAGATGGGGAACTGTGAGTTAGGCGCCATCTCATTTTACAGATGAGCAAACCAGGTCTCTGAGAGGTTCGGTTGCCTCAGGTCACACCGTTTCGAAGGCCACAGCAGGACAAGGTCGGTCGGCAGACGCAGACGCACATGCTCCTTCTCCTGCACCAGATTCAAAGGACTGATAAGCAGGCCACCTGTTTGGCCTCAGAGCACCAGAGAGGCTCGGTGCAGGGGCAGTCGCGGTGTCCCCCGTGGCAGAGTCCCAGCGAGCAAATGGGAAATCACTAGGCCCGTGGTCGGCAAACTGCGGCTCGCGAGCCACATGCGGCTCTTTGGCCCCTTGAGTGTGGCTCTTCCTAAGCCTTAGGAGTACCCTGATTAAGTTAATAACAATGTACCTACCTATATAGTTTAAGTTTAAAAAATTTGGCTCTCAAAAGAAATTTCAGTCGTTGTACTGTTGATATTTGGCTCTGTTGATTGATGAGTTTGCCGACCACTGGGTTAGGCGAGGCCTGCTTGAAGGGTTGCGTCGGGCTGGGTGGGGGTGATCCCCCTTTCTCAGCAGGCCTCTGGGGCAGAGACCGGGTCCTCTTCATCTCTCAGGGAGCCTGGCACATGGCTGGTGTGTTCAGTGGAACTGGCTAACCCCTGGGCATTAACATGACAACGTGCATTCACTGTGATGTGCCTGCGTCATCCCGAAGAGGCTATGTTGATTTGTAACGGAAGCTCCCTCTGTCCTGCCCAGTGTGGAGCTGACTGGAGCAACCCCTCAGATGTTTCCTCAAAAACCTGTACACATCCTCTGACCTCTGTGACAGGGTGACCAGCCATCTCGGTTGGCCTGGGAGCGAGGGGTTTCCTGGGATGTGGGACTTCCCGGGGCAGTTGGTAACTCCATCTGTGGAGAATCCCTGGGGCTGCCTTTTCCAAGTGGGCTGTCCTGACACAAAATTTCTTTGTCTTTAGTGTCCCCAGAAGCCCCTCAGATTGAGGTAGAACTCAGGCAGGTGTGTGTGTGTGTGTGTGTGTGTGTAAGTCTATCTATTGATGAGAAAGAGAGAGAGAGAAAGAAAAAAAGAAACATCAACCCATTTTTCTACCCATCCATGCATTCATTGGTTGACCCTTGTGTGTGCCCTGACTGGGGTTGGAATCCACAACCTCAGCATATTGGGACGATGCTCTAACCAACTGAGCTACCCACCAGGGCGGTAGTTGTGTTCTTAAAAGGCTCCCTAAGTGCTTCTAATGAACACCAAAGAAATAACCACCAAAACAGAAGCATGAGGTAGGGTACTGGTTTCTTATTTTTTTAAATTTATCCATTAAGCTTTCCACCCAGGATACTCAGTCCCTGTCCAAGCCCACGGGTGTGTTCTGGGTCACAGTAAAAGTGCCCAGGCAGGCCTTACATGTCATTCTATCTGTGCCCACTCCAGGGCTGTGGCGGCGTGAGGAGTGTGGCCCTGTGGCTCCTGCATGACCCTCCTGAGCTGACCAAGTCCTGGTGCCCCCCTAGCTCTTGGGTGTCCATCCCTGTTGGCTCTGGCACCCTATTTTCTACAGAAGTTTCTGGTTCTTGGCATGCCGTGGCCTGAGATGACCGAGGGGGGCTGCCCAGCCTCATGGCCTGTGGTTCCCCTCCAGGAAGCTCTCCACCTTCAACACGTACATGGAGAGCCACGGCTACAACGTGGAGCAGATATGGAGAGATATCGAGGATGTCATCATCAAGACGATCATCTCCGCCTACCCCATCATCAAGCACAACTACCACACCTGCTTCCCCAACCACACACTCAACAGCGCCTGCTTCGAAATCCTGGGCTTCGACATTTTGTTGGACCGCAAACTCAAGCCCTGGTTGCTGGAGGTAGGGAGGCTGGGGCGAGGGGTGAAAACTGGCCCCTGTGTTTGGTTTCGGCCAGCTTCGGGCTCATCTCTCCGCCCTTGCAACTCAGCTAGATCTGTTTAATCAACTTAACTGGCGCCAGTTCCTCCCCTGGTGCTTGCTGCCTGGGGCTCCTCCCTTAGCTGAGAAGTGGCCACCAGAGGGGGTTAGACGGCCAGGAATTGGAGAATTCCCTGTGCCTCTTGGAGGCCCCCCGGATTTGGAAACCGATCTCAGACACAGAGCGACAGCTCTACCTTCTGTAACAGGGTCCTTTCGCCTCCCAGAAAGGGGGTGCTCTTCGTCCAAGCGGGGCTGATGATGTTGAAGATCAGGTGGGAGCTGCAGGCCTGGCTCTCAGGGGCCTGGACCGCTCCGTTCCAAGCACTAACAGAGAACGGCCTGGTGTCTGTGGACACAGGAGTGGGTGCGGAGCCACACAGTGATGTTCCTGCCTCTCCGAGCCCCCAGGGTGATGGGAGGAGGAGGAGGAAGAGAAGCTTCCGGGTGGCGGTCTTTCTTCCAGATTGTACTTGTGCCCGAGCAGTCAGTGATCCAGTATGCACTGGGAGGAGGGGTGAGGGGTGTGGGTGCAAGTCAGAGGTGCCGGCTAGTGCCAGCTGCCAATGACAAGAGTCCGCCTTTGGGGTGGGAAACCCAGAATTACACATCAGATTCCCGAGGCCTTGCCTTTCCTCCACTCCCAGTCCTTGTTCCCAGGTGTGGGTGGGAAGGAGAATATGGCTGTTTGGAGCTCTTACCTCAAGAGCAAGCCTGCAGAAACGGCTAGAACTCTTCCAATGTCACAGAGTGCCTCTGAATAATATGGACTTTCCTATGAGCATGAATGTGTCTTCTCCCTTCTCCCACCTGTCTCCCCCGCAAGCCCGGTCAGGATCTCGAATGCATCATTTCTTTCTACTCCCCACCTCCCTGCCTGGTCCTTTGGACCGCCCCTTCCATCTGCTCCAGGCACGTGAGAGGACACCGCACACCAGATGGAGGGGAACCCAAAGATGGGGTACTCCCTGATGCCTCCCAAACTAAAATAACAGCTCGTTAGCCCTAGCTGGATTGGCTCTGGATAGAGGGTCAGCCTGCGGACTGAAGGGTCCGGTTCAATTCCTGACAAGGGCACATGCCCAGGTTGTGGGCTTGATCCCCAGTAGGGGGTATGCAGGAGGCAGCCGATCAATGATTCTCTCTCATCGTTGATGTTTCTATCTCTTTCTCCCTCTCTGTTTCCCACTGGAATTAATAAAAATATATTTTTTAAAAAATTAAAATAAAATAAAATACCTTGCCCAATGCTGGCATGTAGTCGGTTCTCACTAAATGATGGGTCTACTATTAGGCATCACTTATCTGACTGAGGATACCAATGCTTAAGTTCTTTTATGCAATGTCTCTTGTGATTAAAAAGAAAAAAGTCTCTCTTTTGTAGACAAGATAAAGCACATAGAGTATTAGGAAAACATGCATGATTATGTTAAGTATAGTCATTACACTTGACTAGAGTTAAGCAAACTGACACTATCCTAGCCCAGCTGCATTCTTCAAAAGGTCCTGAACAGAGGGGTATCCAGCAGACAACACAATGCTCATGTTCTGATCCTGATCATTGATTTAAGAACCCCCACTAAGCACCTAAAGCAGAGCTACAGATTTCTCCAACTGAGGAAGGATGGTGCAGAACTTCCTGGGCTGAGCCAGGCTCGTCAGCAAGCAATCACTAAGATCTGTGAACACTCACCTCCTCCC
>NW_006298628.1:2642366-2657339 GCF_000327345.1 Myotis davidii
GAGCGGCAGGCCTGGCTCTCAGGGGCCTGGACCGCTCCGTTCCAAGCACTAACAGAGAACGGCCTGGTGTCTGTGGACACAGGAGTGGGTGCGGAGCCACACAGTGATGTTCCTGCCTCTCCGAGCCCCCAGGGTGATGGGAGGAGGAGGAAGAGAAGCTTCTGGGTGGCGGTCTCTCTTCCAGATTGTACTTGTGCCCGAGCAGTCAGTGATCCAGTATGCACTGGGAGGAGGGGTGAGGGGTGTGGGTGCAAGTCAGAGGTGCCGGCTAGTGCCAGCTGCCAATGACAAGAGTCCGCCTTTGGGGTGGGAAACCCAGAATTACACATCAGATTTCCTCCACTCCCAGTCCTTGTTCCCAGGTGTGGGTGGGAAGGAGAATATGGCTGTTTGGAGCTCTTACCTCAAGAGCAGAATCAGCTACTAGGAGCAAGCCTGCAGAAACGGCTAGAACTCTTCCAATGTCATGCTAATTACCGGACAGCCAAATGACCTTCCAGATGTCCTTCCAGATGAAGCTGGGGCTGTGAGGGCCAAGGCAAGCCGCCACGGCTATGCGGGCCAAGCCCCTTGCATGAATTTCATGCATCGGGCCTCTAGTATACATACATATATATATATATGTATACATATAAATAAATAAAATAAAAGCTAGTTACTCTAGAGGGGTTCTACCTCCTCCGTTCCTCACTGTGGCTCCAGTCCAGACCTTCTCCCTGCCCAGGGCCCCAAGGTGGGCATAGGCCGCTCCCTGGAGGTGGCGTTTAGGGCTCACTCTCCGTTTTCGCTCTGGAGAGCCCAGCTTCCAGCTGCCGTCTTGCCCTCACAGGTCAACCACTCTCCGAGCTTCTCCACCGACTCCTGCTTGGATAAGGAGGTGAAGGACAGCCTGCTGTATGACACCTTGGTCCTGATCAACCTGGGGAGCTGTGACAAAAAGAAAGTCTTGGAGGAGGAGAAGCAACGGGGCCGGTTCCTGCAGCAATGCCGTTCCCGGGAGGCCAAGTATAGTAGCCCCTCCCCCCCAGGAACCCCTGTTTTATGACTGGTCTGTCCTGATCCAAGTTATGATACAACAGCCTACTCGTTATATGGTCTTTTAAAAATATATATATTTTTATTGATTTCAGAAAGGAAGGGAGAGGGAGAGATAGAAACATCAATGATGAGAGAGAATCATTGATCAGCTGCCTCCTGCACACCCCCCACTGGGGATGAAGCCCGAAACCCAGGCACATGCCCTTGACCGGGATCAAACCCGCGACCCTTCAGTCCACAGGCCGACGCTTTATCCACTGAGCCAAGCGGCTAGGGCTCTTTATGTGGCCTTTATGTCACTTCTCTGGGCCTCTGTGTTCTTTCTGTGAAATGGAGCGAATCATACATAAAGTGGTTGGGGGCAATGAAATGTTGGTGTATAAAAGGCTTCCTTACCATAATGCCTGGTATTATCATTTGTGTTTGAGACTATTAAGAATTTTGCCTGGAGTTGGTGGGGAGGGGAGTCAGCGCTTACAAATGATTATCCCACTTGGAAAATTAGTTTATATTTGTGGAATGTGGCAGTTTGAATATTTTTACTGTGACTATTCCTTTGTCTCTATTTTAGGAGATTTAAGTTATAGGTATAACTATACCTAATGGAGATGAGCTTATTAATATCAGATGAAGGTTTAAAATTTAGGGATTACCAATACGAAAGGTAAAACCATTCCTTTTTTTTTTTAAACCAAAAGAAAGATTTGCCTGTCCTCCCCCTGTTACTGTGTTGGCAGGAGCTCATGTGTCCCTGCTCCCTGCTGGGAAGCGCTTGCCTTACAGAGGCCTCCTTCTGCAGAGTGAGTCTAGTGTCAGAAGACTCTGAGCCCGGGCGAGGAAATGCCTGTGTTGATTTTCAGACCCGCTGTGGCCCCTGCTCTCATGTGCGGAGCTAGCCCGGTCCTTCGAGATGAAACTTCTGGAACCGAGGCAATAGCATCTGTGTCTGGAAGGCATTTTCATGTGTACTGTCTTCTCCGTAAGGAGGGTGGTAGGCAGTAGGGTGTAGTATGGTCCTGTTTGGGAGCTATGGAGACAAAGACTCTGGAAGGGGAACTGACTTGTACTAGGTCACCTCGCTGGTAAGCGGCAGGTCTGGACCCAGAGCCCCAGGGGCGTGTGGCCTGGGGTTCCAGGATGCCCTCCACTGTGCTAGCTTTCTCTAAACCGCTGGAGGAGGAGGCAGTGTCAGCTAAGTCGCAGCTAGGGCCCTCTCCTGAGTCATTCTCCTTGTCACAACTTGGCCTGGATAGCTCAGTGGCTCTTGGTTTTCCTGCTGTAAAAGGGACTTATCATTCCTCCGTCGATGACCGCCATCTCCCCAGGGGGCTGTGAAGAAGAGTGAGATCATCAGAGCTCATAAAAGTGCATCCAAGAAGCCCTCAAATTTAGCAAAACACAAGCTATCGTTCTCCAGAGAGTGACAGGGTAGGAGGGGCTGTGATTGGGAAGGTGGCCATAGTCTGCCTGGTCAGAACTAAGCCAAGAGGGAAAGGGGTTTTACTCGCAACAGAGAGAATCTGATGAACTGTCAGAGAAGACTGTTCTTTTCTGTGTTTAAATATATATATATATATTTGTATTGATTTCATAGAGGAAGGGAGCGCTAGAAACATCAATGATGAGAGAGAATCATTGATCAGCTGCCTCCTGCACACCCCCTACTGGGGATCGAGCCCGCAACCCAGGCATGTGCCCTTGACCGGAATCGAACCCTGACCCTTCAGGTTGCAAGCCTGTGCTCTATCCACTGAGTCAAACCAGCGAGGGCCAGAGAAGACTGTTCTAAACAGCTTTTAGCGCTTATGACGGGATGGCTAGAATCCTCTCAGGGAAACATTTAGGAAATACCGATGGACCCCTGTTGTGTGCAGGGCCCCTGCCTGGCCCTAGATGATATCCAGCTTGGTCACATTTCTTTCAAGCATCGAGCCATTTCCCAACACAGCCCTGTGTTCTGCTTGCCAACAGGATCAAAGAACTCAAGGGTTTCCAGGCCTTGCGTCAAGAGAAAACGGAGAAGTATGAGAAGGAAAACGGTGGAAGTTTCCACCTGATTTATCCCAATCTGAATTCGGAGAAGTATGAGAAGTTTTTCCAGGACAATAACTCCCTCTTCCAGAATACTGCCACCTCCAGGGCCCGGGAGCTGTATGCCCGGTAGGAAAGCACCTTCGAGATGGACTTGACCTGCTGGGTGATTTGGCCTGGGTCTATGATGAGGGTTTGTGAACTTCAGTCTCCAACCTTGAACTTGACAGGGAAACATTTGCCTTATTGTCACAAGGATCAGTGTTGTTAAGTAGCTATGTGGCTGTTTCTAGAAACTCACCCCTGAGACAGGCATCCCCCTACACACCCCTCTCCAGAATGACCAGGCCCCCTCAGAGCTGCCTCCTGGATTCCTGCAGGTATATAATCTGAGAGCTGGGAGGGACTCATCCCATCCAGTCCAGTCCTCACCCACCACCTCATTTTATGGAAGGGGAGGACGGGGCAGAGAAGACATCATATAGAGTAATAACAGGAAAGAGACAACAGTCCGTCTCCTGATTCATGGGACTACATTATTTCCATTACACTATTGGCCAGAGGCCCAGGATATGAAGTGGTCCATTGTGGGAGCCCCTGACTTTGGCCTGTCCAGACCCTCTTTTCAGCACCTGTCATATATGGGATCTGTCCTCCTGGGAGGTGGGGAGTGAGATAGGGTTGTGGTGGAGTCCCCTTCCTGTGTATTTCTCCTTGGATACTATTCCCAAGCCTGGGAATGACGTGGTTTAAGGGATGCTTCTCCTCTACCTCCTTCAATCACGTGTGCAGACTGGACATGCCTGGGGAGGGAATAGGAGTTCCCTGCTCTTTGCCCAGTCTTGTCCACCCCATTCAAAGCCCATCCCTAACCTACTGACACTCACTGTTCTTCAATGGGCAGGCAACTGATCCAGGAGCTGAGACTGAAACAGGAGAAAAAATCCTTGCAAACGAAAGAGAAGAAGGCAGAGATGCAGGGGGAATCGGCAGGCGAGCACGCGAGAGGCAAGGGGCCGAAGAGCTGGCAACAGACACAACAGCGAAAATACAAGGCCGCCGTCACCCAAGTCTCCAAACAAGTAAATCCGGGTGGGAGGGGAGCACCTGTGCCCAGCACCCTTCCCTGGCTGCGGCCAATTATTCGGGGGTGGGGGGAGTCGGGGAGAGGGGGATGCTGAGGAAGCCACTGCTCAGAGCCCGGATGCACTGAAGGAATGGGCTGTACGGAGGGCTGGGCCACAGGAGGGGGACCCCGGAAGTCACAAGGAGCCCAGCGTCCTTCAGAGGACCCCTCCATCCGGGCAGAGAGGACGCTCACTGGTCCGTCCTTGCTCCATCACTAGGAGTTAGCAGCTGGGAGGGTGAGCACCATCTCCACGTGGGGAGCGGGCTCCAGGACTACGCGTACTCATTGTTCCCAGCTCCAGTTGGGGTTGTAGCGCTCTCTTCCAGGAGGCCAGGGGCACCGCCTAGAAAGGAGGAAGCAGGGAAGAGGTTCTGGGAGGCAGGACCCTCAGAACATTACATGGGGTGACTGACCACAGCTGGGTCCTTCCAGCCTGCTCTCTGCTCAGAGTGTGGGCAGTCCCCCACTGTGGTAATCTGAATCTCTGGATTCCCCCGTCTCTGCCTAGCTCTCTCTATAGGCTCAGTGGAGAGATTCATTTGACTCTTCAGTCCATCTCCTTCTTCTCAATGACTCACCCAAAGAGACAGGATTAGAGCACATGTTTGTTTGTTTCCATAACTTTACTGGGGCCTTAGACCCTCTGAGTATCTGATAAAAGCTATGGAATCTCTTACTATGACGTATACAAAGATAGTTTTTTAAAATATATATATTTTATTGCCCTGACCGGTTTGGCTCGGAGAGGAATAGAGAGTTAGAAACATCCATGAGAGAGAAACATGGATCAGCTGACTACTGCACACCCCTCACTGGGGATGTGCAGAGAAAGAGAGCCTGGGACTCTTCAGTCCGCAGGCCGACGCTCTATCCACTGAGCCAAACCGGTTAGGGCTACAAAGATAGTTTCAAGTGGTTCAAAGACCCCGTGAAACCACCCATGAGCTCTCTAGGAGTCCCTGAACTCGAGGTGAAGAGCCCCAGATTAGAGAGACTTTGAGGACTTTCACCGATTGCTTTCCTTCTCCCCCTCATCTCCTTTGCACCTACTCTTGGGTGCAGATGAATCTGGAAGTGGGCAGAGCTGGGTTCCCATGAGCTGTGTGTTTCGTTTCCTCCTTTCCGATCCCTCCAGTCACTGACACTGGTGCCCTCCGCGCCTGACATGCTCTTGGATGTCGGAGATGAAAAGAAAAATGAGACAGAGACCAGCCTCAACCAGGAGGCCCCCAAGAAGGAAGACCGCCCACCTTCCCCCGAGCCTTCCTCGGCGAGACACTACTGCTCTCTCCCCGACCTGAGGAACTCCAGCCTTTTCAGCTGCTCTGGGCTGGATCTCAGTAAACCCATCTCCAGAATCAAGGAAGCCAAGTGTGCCTCTATAGTGAACATACTCCCCAGCCCCATGGTAAGTGGAGCGGTCCACCCCGCAGGGGGCTGAGCTCGGGAGGCGGTGGTGGGACTCTGGCTTTCTTGTCCCTTCTCTGCCCCTGACTTCCTGTGGGTCCTTTGAGTCAGCCTCCTTCCCTCCCTGGGCCTTGATTTCCCCACTGTGACACCCAAGGCGTGGAATGGCACAGCTGCTAGGAAGAGAGGCCTATACCTGTAGGGCTGTTAGAAAGGCTGGCCCCTGCATCCCCTCTTTTTAGGCAGGGCACCTCCTTGGGCTACTGTAACAAATGACCACACACTTGGTGGCTTAAAACACACATTGATTCTCTCAAGTTCTGAAGGCTACAAGTCTGAAAACAAGAGCCAAGTGGCAGGAAGTCACAGAGAGAATAAGTATTAGGGGGTCACTTCGCCCTCTGGGGACCACAGCTCCTTCGCTCCTCTCTCAGAACTTTAGATTCCTTAGGCCCTGCTGTTGATTCTGCTGCTATCTCCACATAAATTCATCACATCGTCACCTCAGGATTTCATGGATGTGGGGAGTGGAGAAAAGAAAAGGAGGTCTTTGAGCCAAAACTCTAGGGCTATTTATTTATTTATTTTTGTCTGATGTCATTTCTCCTTAGCCTGAAAAACTCCCTTTAGTTGTTTTTTGTAATGCTCCCCTCTCGGCTGGTGATGAACTTCCTAGTTTTGTTTACTTGAAAAAAGCCTTTATTTAGCTTTCACTTTGAAGGATATTTTTGTTAGACCTAGAATTCTGGGTTAACATTATTTTTCTTCCAACACTTTAAAAATGTTGTTCCACTGTCTTCTAGTTTTCTTTCTTTTTTAGGGATTTTTAATTGATTTTTAGAGAGAGAGGGGCGAGGAAGAGAGAGAGAGAGAAACATCAATGTGAGAATGAAACACTGATGGTTGCCATGGGGGATCGAACCTCCAACCGGGCACGTGCCCTGACCGGAATTGAACTGGCAACCTCTTGGCGGATGGGCCGATGCCCAACCAATTGAGTCACACTGCCCAGGGCTCTTTCTTTCTTAAAAATTCATAGCATTGTCCCCTGTATGCAATGTGTCACTTTTTAATGGATGCTCTTTATCTCTGAATTTAACCAATTTGATTATGATGAGTCTGGGTGTAATTTTATTTCTATTTATCCTATTTAGGATACCTGAACTTAATGGTTTTGTAAATTGAGGACTTTCACCATATTTGAGAAGTTTATAGCCGTTATTTCTTCAAATATTTTTTCTGCCTTATTCTGTTCCTTTCTGTTTTACTTTCTGTCTCTATGACTGCTCTAGGTGCCTCATATAAGTAGAAATATACAATATTTGTACTTACATGTCTGGTTTATTTCTCTTAGCGTAATGTTTTCAAAGCTCATTCATGTTGTATTATGTATTGGAATTTTCTTCTTTTTTAAGACTAACTAGTATTCCATTGTATGCATCTACCGCACTTGATTTATTCATTCATCTTTTGGTGGACATTTGGCTACTGTGAATAATGCTGCTGGGATCATTGGTGTACATAGTTTTTTTTAAAAGGAACTAATAACTTATTTTGAGTGTATACCTAGGCACAGAATTGCTGGTCATGGGGTATTTGTAATCTTATTTTACCAAGTATTTCTAGATGATTTGCCAGAATGACTGTCTGCATTCTCACCAGCAGTGCATGAGAGGGCCTGTGCCTCTGCATCCCACCAACAGCTTTCTAATTTTTGCTAATCTAATAGCTGTAGAACAGCTATTTCTCTGATTACTAATCCCTAGTGTTTAAAATCTCTGTCACATTCAAAGACCTCCAGAGGTAGCTCTGTGGCCATCCCTACCATATTCTGCCCTAGTGTTTAACCCAGTGGTCGGCAAACTCAACAGAGCCAACAGAGCCAAATATCAACAGTACATCAATTGAAATTTCTTTTGAGAGCCAATTTTTTTAAAAACTGAAACATATAGGTAGGTACATTGTTATTAACTTAATTAGGGTACTCCTAAGCTGGCCTTTGCTAAAAACGTCCTCAGTCTGATTGAGGTACTTTTGCTGCGGTCGACCCTTCCAACTTTCCCATCCACATTCGTCTTGTATACTTGTTTCATCTATCTCCTTTCGTTCATCCTCTACATATGTCCAAACCATCTCAACATACCTTTCTCAATCCTCGACACTACATCTTCTTTCACTCCACAACGTTCCCTAAAATTAACTTAATAAACTTTATTTAAACGTTTTAAGTCTTAGTTAAACTATAGGTGCGTTGCATAAAACTTGATATCATACTTAATAACAATATTATATTGATAAAATTAAATTCTTTACAATTTACCTTACAATATCCATAAAATTAAATCATGACAATGACTGACAAACACTAATGTGAACAATGGCCTTGCATCTCCTTGGAAAGCTTGGGTAAGTCAGGTTTGTATGTTGTTGTTTTTAATTTTAGGCACGATTCCAGGTTCTCATCAATAAGACGACTTCTCAATTTACTCTTGATAAGGTTCATGCTTGAAAATGATTGTTCGCATAAATATGTAGGCCCGAATAAGGAAAGAACAGCAAACGCTAGTTTATTTCAGTTGATTATATGAGTCAGGAATGCTATTCCCCCCCACTTCTTCTAACGCCACTTCTTTAAAATAGACTCGCCCAGACTGAAAACCGACTTCTGCGCATGGGCCACGAAGTTTCCATCGCACTGTACGTGCGCGTCCGCACGTGGTATTTTGTGGAAGAGCCACACTCAAGGGGCCAAAGAGCCGCTTGTGGCTCGCGAGCCGCAGTTTGCCAACCCCTGGTTTAACCAATTCCTGGTCAGAGGAAACTATTCTAACCCCATCTTTCATCCCGCTGATGAAATCAGTTCTTAATCTGTCTAAATCAAGAACGGCATAGCAGGGAGCCCTTTGCTTTCCACAATCACCTTTTGGATGATTTTCTCTTCCAGCTCTTATCGTCATTAGAGACCTCAGAAACCTGCACCCAGTTCTCAGACTCCCCTGAGTCCCCGCTGCTGAGCACGACAAACAGCCCAGAATGCAGTAGCCCAGAGACGGACAGAGCGGTCTCCCTGAAATGCAAACAACAGCAGACCCCCCTGTACCTCTTCCAGGAGAAAATATCAAAAATTTCTCTGCCGGCAAAACCCCAGCGCTACTCGCTGAACCCACGTTGGACGTGGCTGAAGAATAACGCGAGGAAACAGCACCTGATGTCAGAGCTGTTCACCAAGGTTCACCTGAGGGAGAAGCTCTCCTTGTTCCCAGCTTCCTACAACCCAAAGCTGGCAGTGCAGAACCAGTCACGTGAGTGCCAGCCTGTGCAGGGATCTACCCAGAGCCCGTGGAGTAACCAACAGAGCCAGTCCTAATCTTTGGGGAGCGTCCAGTCTGAAGGGGGAGGATACATTCCCTGTCCTGAGGGTGACTGCAGTCTGATGGTGGAGACATAGTCTGTGTCCTTAGGGAGTCTCCAGTCTTACTGGGAAGATAAGAAAGATAAAAATAGAGCGCTATGTCTAAGTACCCCTCTTCAACATTCCCCGGTTCTCATTCAGTTGAGGCCCACTCAGCTAAATCTGTACCAGATGGAGGCATTAAGTATGAAAAAACAGGGAAGAGAAACTATTTTGAGAAAAGAACAATGGATGATTCTGATTCAGGATCAGATGTAGGCCAGGAGACCCTAGAGCAGTGGTTCTCAACCTTCCTTTAGTATAGTTCCTCATGTGGTGGTGACCCCCAACCATAAAATTATTTTCGTTGCTACTTCATCACTGTAATGTTGCTACTGTGATGAATCGTCATGTAAATATCTGATCTGCAGGATGTATTTTCATTGTTACAAACTGAGCATAATGAAAGCATAGTGATGAATCACAAAAACAATATGTAATGATATATGTGTTTTTCCGATGGTCTTAGGTGACCCCTGTGAAAGGGTCGCTCGACCCCCAAAGGGGGTTGGCGACCCACAGGTTGAGAACCGCTGCCCTACGGGGAGGTGGCCTTTTCCAAGAATTTGTGCTGAGTCCAGCAGCCTAAATTGATAATGCCAATTTATCAGTTTCTTTGCCTTTCCAGAAAACTTCTCCCTGCCCCAGAAGTGTTACTTGCGCAGCCAAAGCTCTCATGAGAAGAGGCCGCTGGATATGCCCTCGCTCCTCTTCTTGAAGAAAACTCACCGCCGTGATGTTTCTCTGAGGGATCTACTGGTGGTGGCCACTTCGGCCCGACTGGATCCGAGGCCTGACAGAAGACGTCTGGGTGCTATGAGGGACCCGTGTATACAGGATCGGGAAGCATGCAATCACTGCCTGGTCTCTGGCCAAAAAGAATGTGAGAGGAAATAGGTAGGCCCACCCATATTCCCTTAATGGGCCTGGTGCATTGGCAAGCACCGTATGTATATATTTCTGGAGTGAATGTTGGGTAAGTCGGTGGGTGGATGGATTGATAAAGCCATACAGGTAAGTAGACAATTAAGACTAATCTTTAGTGAACATGTGACCCCCTTGCAATTTATACTTCTGCTACGACTAATCTGTCCCCCCTGCTTTAAGTGCACTTTGCCTTGTCTTCACTTACGGCTAAAATTGAGACCATCATTAAAGCCGGTCCCAGAAGTAGAACCATGTCAACTGTGAGGGGTTGATTTCCACATCTTTCAGGTTGTGCCAACCTGGCCTCGACCCAGGCCACTTGCCCCAAAGCTGGCCCTGTAATGGCGTGTACTGAGGGGACTGAGCAGCCGGACAGTGGATACTGAGATGTGGAAACAAAGATCTTTAAGCTTTGATTCTACTGTGTGAAAGGACCAAAGGGAGCAGGGAGCCCTCTGTCAGAACGTCAGTTGGTATATAGAAACTTCAGAGAGCTCTACAGCATAGCGTTGCATGGTAGAGGGGTTTGTGCTGCTGGGCACACTTGCCTTTGGTGTACCAAAGCCTTGCGTTCATTATCTCAATTCTCAGAGAAGCTCTATGTGGTTAATACCATGTCATTCTTTTTTTTTCAAATGAGGAAACCAAAGTTTAGAGAGGTTAAGTAACTTGCCCAAGAACACACAGATAAATGAGCGCCTAAGCGTGTGCTCTTAATCACTACCACTTACTATCTCTGGCCAGCCATCTTGGCTGCTCTTAAATAATCTATAGCCAATGTTTGGGGCTATAGGGAGGTAGGAAGATGAATGTAAAATGAATGTAGGTAAAATGAATTTCTGGTGACCATGGATGTGAATCACCTGAGCATCTCCTGAAACACTAGATAAGAATGGTGATGATGTGTTCATTGGCCTGAATATTCTAGAGGCCATTTTACCATTTTACAGGAAAATCTAAAAAAAAAAAATCTTTTTTTCCACCCCCAGAATCAGACTGGATCTCCGCTATTCCCCACCCCACCCCCATTTTACTTTTTACTCCCAGGAAATGATTTGTCTCTTCTTACAGTGTCTACAGTGCCCATGGGATCAACCAAAAGTTTTATTTTCTCAACTAGATATCCTAGTCTACTAAGTCCCTCCCTCTCACTAGCACCACTGAGGCCAACAGCCTTGCTTTTTGTGCCCTCCCAGTTAGCCGACAGTGCTGTAGGACCATGACTTCTGGGAGTTATGATGTCCCGGGACACGCCCCAGTTGCTCCTACCGGTGTCATTCCCACGGGCCCCTCACATGGCACCACCACCCAGAAGACTCCCCCAGACAGAGCAGTGCGAGGGAGGAGTATTTCAGAGGAGGGTTCACAACTTTCAAGAATCCCAAGTCCTCAGTCCACCAACAGGCCTGTGTCAGTGGGTCTTCAACTCCAAAGAGCAAAGGCAGAGAGCGGGCTAGACATGATGGAGAACTCAGAGCCCCGAGTGAGAGAACTGGGGCAGTCACCACCACCAGGTACAGATCATGCTTCCTCCCACCCCAGCCACCTCAGTACCCAGACATCTTCCTGCTGCTGCCCTTACCAGCCCCACTCAATCTCGCCAGTGAAGACAAGAAGTGAGGAGAGAGTGCCCAGCCTGCAGATGTTTCTTCCATCAACCTACAGAAATGCTGCATTTCCCCCTCGTGTGTACATTAATAAAATAAATCACCATGCTCGATGCCGGGTCAAGGAGCCCGATTCGTTAATATTGTGAAGGGCCTAAAACGTTGTCCTGGGAAGTGTTCCCCTTAACTCCGTGGGCTGTGGGAAACCACTGCAGGTTTTTGAGCGGGAGAGAGATTTCATGGAGGGTGAGATCGATGGATCTGGTAGCAGATGGTAGGATGGATGAGTGGCAAGGAGAGAGCCTGAGGTAGGAGAGTGGTTTGGAGGCTCAGACGGTGGCCTGCGTTTGAAGCGCTGGCAGCCCCTATGGAATGGCTGACGGTGGGAAAGAAAAGAGAGCGGGCCAGTCAGCCATCGTAGAGCTGGACGTGGCATTGAACAAATGCAGGGAACAAGGAAAAGGGAACAAAAAGGCGGCTTCCAGAGAACTGAGTCACTGAAAGAAAATAGGGACATTGGGAGAAGCAGCGTTGGGGGATGGAGATCAGAGAGTCTGTGTCATAAAGAAGTGGATGAGTTCCTGTCCTCAGATGGGTTGAAAAGAGCAGCACTAACGGAAAAGTTTCTCGATGCAAAAATAACTTTCCTAAAATTATCAGGAAAATGGCCACATTGGTCTGGGCAGGTGTTTCCAGGCTCAGAACTATCTGGGCAGCTAAAAAGACGGTGTGCTCTCACCTTGCTGTGGACCAAATTGGTCAGTGAGAGGGTGGGGTGGGATGGGGAAGTGGGGTGGGGTTGACCTGGATCTAGAACACTCCCTTGGAGGGTTCTGATGCATAGCCGTGTTTGGGAGCCGCTTATCTGGCTCACCCACACTGGACAGCCCCTGGCCCACCTCAAACAGGCAGGACACCTCTCCGGAGCCTTCGAAGGGTGATCTCAGAGTCCAGTTTTGCTTCCACCCTGGCAGGGAGTGTAAGTCAGGCAGATTGGCAGCCGTTCTAAGCGTCCTCCCCGCCCATCCTGGGTGATTACATGAACGAATAGAATCATGCACAACCCTCGTCTTTACAGCTGGCATGTCCCTTGGCTTAATGACAGGGCACTGTGGCATTTCAAACTTGAGGAATCTAAAGCAGCAATAAAATGGGTTTTGCAAATTGTTAGGGAGGCAGCGAAGACCTTGGAACTGCAATTTCCTAAGTATTGCTTTCAATGATTTTGCATTCTCCAGCCATGATTCTCACCAGCAGCCTGGGAAAGCCAAGCAGGCAGTGTGTCCTGTGGAGGGTACGTCACGCCTCCTGAGGGCACACTGTGTGCTGGGGAGGTGGCTGGAGGCTCCAGGAGCCGCCTCGGGGTGGGAGGGGTTGTGATTGTTCTGAGCACGTGTTCTTCCCATCAGACACCTGCTAATCATGCTTCCGTCAGGACACTCCCACCACCATGGGCTCTAACTGGTCTGGGGTGACCTTCAGCAAGGGTCCCCCCCCCCCTTTCTCTTTACTCTGGAACATCTACTGTCTGCAGAAAGCATGAGGAAAGAAGTGTGGGAAACAAAATGAGTCCTTTAAAACTCTAGGGCTGGTGCCTGGTCTCTCTGGCCCTTTGATTTCTTTTCCTGCTATTTCCTGGTTCCTTTTAACCCTCAGAAGTGTACTTTTTGGGCAACCATTGTGAAAGGAAAGACTGTGGTGCCCCTCCACCACCCTGCTCCCTCAAGCCTCATAGTCTTAGGAAAGGTAGCACAAAGGGACCCCATCCATCTGAGGAAGAGGCCACAGGAGGCTGCAGCAGGCAGTGCTGGGACAGATCCCTCTTGCTGTGAGCAGCATTGGTAGGCATGCTCACCAGGAGCGGAATGCCAGCTGCCTCAGCAGTTATGCCAGGTGGGAGAGCAAACACCGAAATCCTGTTGGCAAAGCCAGCAGGGCCAGCACACTGTGGCCAAAGCAAACAGAGGCCGAGGCAGGCCAGCTGCAGTGAACTCTCACTTCTACTTGGATCTGGCAGAGGGTGAGATGGAACTAGCTGAGCCCACGTACCAGCGAATCGAGTAGCCATGGGTGTGCTCATACAGATCCCTGGGCTGCTGCTCTTGCTGTCCTTGGCATGGTCCCCTTTCATTTTGGCACTTTGGCCAAGGAAAGTCTGATCATGATAAAGCATTTCACGTGCATTGCGTTGGTTATTCTTCCCAGCAGTCTGTGACATCAGAACAGTGTTATCCCCATCTTACAGATGAGAAAATTGAGGCGAGGGGAGGGACATCAGAGCCAGGACTTAGTGTGGGGGCCTCTGACTCGGGGTCTGCTGCATTTCCCATTCCTTCCACCCTCCCACCTCTCCACCCCAACTCTCCCATTTCAGTTCCCACAGTCCCTTCGTGGGCAGAGCTCCCACCGTCTAAACCAGTGAAGCAGAGACTCAAAGGAGGGTAGGGATTGTTTTTGTTTTTAGAGCAGCTCCTTGACACCCCTGATTCTTTATCCGCCACACCCACCAACACAGAGGCCCAGTAAAATGAATACGATTACAAATATTTTCAATTTTTTGCATATTTCAACAAGTCACAACCCCTCCCCCTTTAAACACGAAAGATCTGAATCAAGATCTCTGCTTTTCTCCCTTCATGTTAGTTACAATGTGGGTGTATTTAAACATAGACTCAATAGACCCTCTTATGACCTGCTGCCTTTTGGTGTCTCTAGGCCCCAGTGTATACCCGCGAAAATGCGTCTCTTTTGCCACCTGGTTGGGAACTGTATGCTTCACGGAGAGATAGACAGTGGCTACATTCGTGTCTCATGGAGGGCTGGGCTCCTACTGAGAGAAGAAAGCCAGCTGTTGGGTTGGCTGTACCCTTCTGAGTCCCCCTTCCTCTACAGCTTTCCTGATGATCTGAAATTTCCTGATTATTCCCCAACATCCCTGTTTGAGGGGCAGGAAGGACAGGAGAAGAAACAGGAACCCTTCATGGAGCTCAGTGGATCTGATAACCAGTCTTTTTCCCACCCAGCGTTCTGATCTGGTCTCCCCGGGACCCTGCGGCAAAGGCCATTGGTCAGAGGGGCCTGGGAAGTGGAGGTGAGGGCCGTTGGGAGCGCGTCCTCCCTGTCTCCCTCGGCAGAGAGGCCCAGGGCGGGGCGGGGGGTCCCCAGGGGAGAGAGGCCCGTGCGGGGCTGGTTTGGAGGTTCTGCTGGAGAAGGTGCGCGCGGGGAGGGCGCGTCAGGGCGGCGTTGCTGTCCAAGCGACCGGAGAGCAGGGCTGACTACAGGCGCGGAGCCGAGGACAAGCCCGGGTCCCCCGCTGCTCTGCGCGCTTCCCCGACGCCGCACCTCCACCGCGCTGTCTGTCCCTCCCGCACCCCGCACCCCGC
>NW_006298628.1:2657420-2662631 GCF_000327345.1 Myotis davidii
GGCGCCTTCCCCGGGCTCCACGCTTCTCCCCAGCGGCTCCGACCCAGGGCCCCAAAGCAGCCGGTAAAGCTGGTCCCCGGGGGAGCGTGACCCCGGCTTCCGCGGGCCCCAGCTTAGGCGGAGGCGTCGCTGCTGGTTCTATGGGCAAAGCTTAGGGTCTTCCTCATCCCCCAGATCTCCCGACGAGGGGCTGCCATCGCCATTTACAGACGGGAACGGTGCCCCGAGAGGCGGAGCGAACCCGTATGTGTAGGAGGCAAAACTGAACCGTGACCCCGAGGCCACAGGGCCGGGAGGCTCCGCCCAGACCGCGGGGCTTGCACTCGGACTGTGTGCTCTGAATCCGCGTTCAGCGCGGAGATCAGTGTGAGGCCGCACAGGGAACAGAACCGCGTGGCCAGTGTGGTCACTCCATCCCGTTACTGCTCCCAGAGGGACTCCAGAGGAAGTCAGTGGGAATGGTGGTCGCCCCCATTTCACAGAGGGGAAAACTGAGGCTCAGCTTTCCCAAGGCTCCACTGACTTGATTCTTTGTCCGGCGGGAGAGAGACAATGCCCCGTGCGATGCTTGTTCGCTGCCTGCCCGGGCCCTAGGAAGGCCACTGCTGGGTTCCAGGCAGGAGGGGGGGGGGTGGTTTGGAACCTGTGTGCTCTGAATCCGCGTTCAGCGCGGAGGTCAGTGTGAGGCCGCGCAGGGAACAGAACCGCGTGGCCAGTGTGGTCACTCCATCCCGTTACTGCTCCCAGAGGGACTCCAGAGGAAGTCAGTGGGAATGGTGGTCGCCCCCATTTCACAGAGGGGAAAACTGAGGCTCAGCTTTCCCAAGGCTCCACTGACTTGATTCTTTGTCCGGCGGGAGAGAGACAATGCCCCGTGCGATGCTTGTTCGCTGCCTGCCCGGGCCCCCTAGGAAGGACTGCTGGGTGCCAGGCAGGAGGGGGGGGGGTGGTTTGGAACCTCCTCTCCCTCAGCCTCCTTCATCCCCAGGCACCTCCTTCTTTACCTTCCTCCTCCCGCCAGGTTTGGAGGCGCAGAGGATGTTTACCCTGGGAGCAGGCCCGATGCCTCTGGTCAGAAGCCTGATTCACTGCAGGGAGGCACCCTACCCAGCGGCCCCAGCTGTCAGATTGAGGGTGAGGGCTGTGGAGAGGGGACTCCATAATCCGCTCCACCATGCCCCCAAGGCACTCCTGCCCTACCTGAAGCACCCTCCCAACTAGCCAGGGATGTCTACTCACCAGCCTTTACCCCCCACCTGGCTTCTCTTCACTCTTGGGGAGGAGGAGCCAGGAGGCAACCCAAGAGCGTGCACCTTTCTGAAGGCAGGGATCGGCTGCTCAAAGGCTTTGGGAGTGACTCCCAGGATGCGGTTAGGGAAGGGGTTAGCAGTAGGGGTTAAGATTAACCCCCTTTTTTTCTCCCCTCACTGAATCCCCGCTTCAGAGCCCAGAAGGGGTTAATATTTCACCAGCTACCCCCCTGCTTTCACCTGAAGGATCCCCAAAAGGCTTTTCCGGAAGCCCAGCTGACATGTGGTCCCAGGTTGTCAGTGGGGAGGAGGGCACTGGCCCCCAGGCAGCCCCTCCTCACCTGTGCAGCCCCACCTCAGGGCGTCTGCCCCGGATTCGCCTCGGCCCCGGGCTGACCCAGACACACTGATAAGCCCCCAGACGGCCAAACATCGTTAACTTCTTTGCTTTTCTAGACTTCTCTCCCTGTCCTTTCCCCGACCCCAGCGGAGGGATTGCCGGGGGCCTGCGCTTCTCCTGGGTGCTGGATTCCAGGGACCAGCCTTCCGCCTTTTGCCCCCCTCCCCCTCATGCTTCCGGATGGGGAGCCAACATTCTGTGAGACTCGGTTGCTCTAGAAATAGTGTTCGCTCATCCTCTCCCCCGGCCCGAAGTCCCGGTGCCCGCGTAGACTCTGCTTCAGAAGAGCTCCAGGAAACAGTAAAAAATTAAGAGAGAGAAAGGGAAAGGGGATGTTAGAGAATGTCAACAAGGATTTGAAGAACTGAAGCTTAAACTTCTCAGCTCAACCCTGACTAGGGAGGAGGAGGGCTGGATTGTCCATTGGGACTGCACGAGCAAGCAGTTCTGTTTATTTCCTATTGCCTTTAAACATTTTGCTCACTCACATACAAAGGGAGCAGGGTGACAGGAGGCAGTGTCTACCCCCACACCCCGCTGCGATGCAGGAAGACGGTGGTTTTCCCGGGGTGGCATGGAGGGTGGACAGAGCCAGCGTGGGTCATGGTCCCAGGTTCCCAGGGTGGAGAGAGCCACCATCATTACAAAGCTGACCGTTCTCTCTGCAGGCGCCCCCACTGATGGCTCTGCGTGCAAATCCTTCCCTGGTGCTCTTCTCCCCACCCCCTCTCCCCAGAAAGAGAAGGTTCCTGGAAAAGGCTCCTGGAAGACAGGCTCTGACTGAAGTGGGGGTTGTGGGGGGAAGTGACAGCCACAGGGGAGGGCCCATGCCGCCCCTCCAGCGGTGGGGAATGGGTAGGGACCACCTGCCCTTTTAGACAGGAGCAGAGGTCTTAAGCCCAAGTGTGTGGTTTCCATGAATTCAAACAATTTTTAAATAAACTGGGACACTTTTCTCACCTAAAATAATACAATAATGGGACCAAAAGAAAGTTAAATATCCTTTGGTCAGAAGTCCTGGGAGAGAGCTCTTTTGACAGGAAAAGAAATAGGTACGTTGTTACCTGAATATTTTTTAAAATGTGATTGACCGAATCCAGACCTCACTTCCAACCGTTCTGAGGGGGTGAAAATAACAAAACCTTGGAGAAAGCATGGATGTCTCGTTTGGGAACCTTAAACACTGCCCTGGGGCACTCGGGCGCCCTGCACGAAGCAAGTGCTCAGGGAGTGCAAGGCTAGCGGGTCCAATGATGGAGCTGGCCCGGCCAGAGTTCCCCCCCACTCCCGTGACCTGCCCCGAAAGGTGTGCCTACGCGTTTGCAGCTTCTTGACCGGCAACGCAGGTGCAGAAATGGACGCCAACCATTCCGTCTTCCAAAGAATTCCTGCGAGCGCTGGCCATGGCTCACTGTGCGCCGCGCCTGGGGAACATCCGCTGCGATTGAGGGCTGCGTTTGTGAACAAGCCTGGGACCACCGAGCACCCGCCACCCTGGAGTTTTGGGCACCAGGATGGAGGTGGCCCGGCGAGCGTGGGGGTGGCGGGGTTGGGGACCTCCCCCCCAGGCTGAAGGGCGCCTCTCCAGAGAGTGAGAGGCGGCTTCTGTGGCCACTCCCATCCCTCCGAACCCAAACCCTCGCCTCCCTTCCCCCTCCAACTCCAGCCCCACCGACCCTTCTTCTCCTATGTCCCCTTGTCCTTCTTGGCGGGAAGTGGAGGCCGAGAAAGTGCAGGATCTCCTACAGCCCATCTGCCTGCTGCCTGGGGACCTTATCTAAGCCTCTCCCCCATTTTCTAGCGTTTTGTAAGCTCAGGCTCTCGGGTAGACAGCCTGTTGACTGCGTGGGGTTTGCCCTGGGCCGGGGCTCAGCGCAAAGAGGCTGCAGGGGGCGCGGGGCCTGAGGTCTCAGGTCCGCAGCGCCCAAGCCGTTTTCCATCACAGTCCAGCCTGGGCTTTCCTGCGTCTTCTAACCCGAAGGCAGAGAACATGAGGACATGGTTAAGAAAAAACAAATCTCTCCCCACTTTCCGGTGAAGATGGGAACTCCGCAAGAGAAAATCCAAACGGGGGGATAGTCTGAAATGGACGCTTCATCCCCTCTAGTCTGCCCTTCACCTACAGGAAAAATTGCTTGGGGAACTCCAGCCTATACAGGCAGACGCATGTGAAACCCTCCCGCACATCTACAATCCTGCTGACCAAACGAAAGCACAACTTCATGTTTTAGAAAATATTAACACAAATGAATGAGAAGCTCAATCAACAACAAAAAAGTAGAAAACAGAGCGGACACACAGTTATCTGAAAAGGGACATTCTCTGTGCTTCCAACACTAAAGATAGGTTCAACCTCCACGAATATTAAAAATGCGCGAAGTCTTCGAGATGGCCCATTTCTAAGACACATACACTCGCACACGCACACAGAGTCGTGTATATTATATGCAACAGCTCGTAGAAAGGAAGAGGAATTTGGAAACAATCTAAATCGCTATCAACAGTTGCCTGGTTAAATAACAGTGCAGCACGGCGATACAATAAAATAGTCGTTACAATGAAGGGAGCATTAGTAACGATTTAAAACCATCAACGTGTGTTTTTAAAAAATAAAAGGCGGAATACAAAACTCTGTGCAGGGCACGCAGCCACCGGCCACTGTGTTAAAGGCGCGTCTGTAAGGATCCCAGGACCCTGGGGAGATGTGCGGTGAGAGGCAGCAGGAACGAGTACTTTTCAGCACGTTTGAATGTTTCCTTTGGATACGTGATGTGTGTTTTTTTAAAGAAATTAAAATCTGGACATTATTATTCTAATCGGTATAATTAAATAGGCAATAATAATTATTATGGAAACGGTTGAAAACAGAAACATTTTAAACTATATTGCTTATTCCGGTCTGATCTACACAATCTTTATAACAACTAACATGTAGACTTTCCCCAGATAATGAATAACACCCAGCCCATTGACTTAATTCGTTTATAAAAATAAACACGCAGTTTTTTTTCTAGAGCCAGTTTGCGGAACCTAAGGCGACCGGCCGGAGGTGGGCCGTCGGGGGGCAAAGCTCTCACACGCTTTCCGCTCCCGGCCGGGTCTTCACCACCCCCAGACCTCCGACTGAGGAGTGAAAAGGGAAATTGTTGGCGCCATTCGGAACGTGGGTCCGAACTTTCCAGGTGATTTGTATTCGTTTTCAAGTTGAAACACACGCGCTGGACTCTCTGGCTCCGGCTCTGGAGCCGCTGCTCCTGCGGCCGCCCAGGCGAGGAGGCGAGGAGTGGCAGCCGCTGGCTGGGGCGCCCCGAGGGGTGGCGCCTCCGGGGGAACCGAGGGGCATCTGGGGATGGAGCTGGGGCAGCAGTCGCGGGCACCGCACCCCTGATGGGAATAAATGCTCCCCGAGGGAAGCGCCCCTCTGCGCCCCACTTCGGCCTCCCGGAGGCGAGACTTGAGGGCCCAGACCCAGGAGCCCCTCGCTCCCCGACCCACCCGGACTGCTGGGGCCCCCGGAGCCGCCCTCATCGGGTTGGGAGGCTCCCCGCATTATTCACAGGC
>NW_006298628.1:2662782-2671288 GCF_000327345.1 Myotis davidii
AGCAGCAGACTCCTAGGCGCGCAGGAGAAACACGGGTCTGGGGTCCAGCCCCCTTCCCTTAGCTCTGCCCACATCCTCCCTTCCCGCCTTCACTGGGGTCTCCGCTGTCTCCCGAGCCCGCCCCGCCAAAAATAGAGGGCAACCGAGGCACCGAAGGCGGAAAGAGATCTGCGGAATGGGGTTAAAAAGATTGGGTGGGTGCTTTCTTGGTCGCAAGGATCTTTAGGAAGCTTGGAGAAGGAATTGTGTGAAGGGAAACAGGCCGGGAAGCGGGGATCAAGTTGGGGCTGGGTTAGGGGAGGGTGTGCTGGGGGACAGGGAGCGCCCACGTTCAGGAACCCCACAAAGAGCCCTGGGGAGGAAGTCTCTGACTTGAGAGCCGGCAAGCCAACCTCCTGGGCTGCGGGTCGGAGGTGGTTCAAACATCCCAGGAATTAGAAACCGGCTGGATTTATCCCCAACAGCAGTTCCCTCCCTTTCCTCCTTTCTCTCCCTTCCTGGGGATTCCGCTCCCCATTGTCAGCCCCTCCAAAGGAAAACTGTTAAATGCTGGGAAGATCCTTGTCAGACCAGCAGGGCCTTTGGAATTTTATTCCTCTGTCACTCCCCTCCCTCCCCCCTCCCAGTTCGGTTCCATTTGATTTGCGTGGCTAAAATGGGGGGAGGGGGCTTGGACTCTGAATATTTGCCCCAAACCACCAGTTTTCTTTGTCTATAGGTGGTGTGGCTCTGTGACACCAAGCAAGAGGAGATGACCAAGAACAAGACAAATAATACAAATTAAAACGAAAATGCGTTGGCTTTTTGGGACTTAAAAATTGTGGGTGGGCTTCTCTCGGCCCTACTTCTGGCCTCTAACCTGACCTAGGAAATGAGAGTAGACTTGGTGCCAAAACCAGTTTGGCTCAGTGGATGGAGCGTCGGCCTGCGGACTGAAGGGTCCCGGCTTCGATTCCGGTCAAGGGCATGTGCCTGGGTTGCGGGCACATCCCCGGTGGGAGATGTGCAGGAGGCAGCTGATTGATGTTTCTCTCTCATCGATGTTTCTAACTCTCTGTCTCTCTCCCTTCCTCTCTGTAAGAAATCAATAAAATATATTTTTTTAAAAAAAGAGAGTAGACTTGGCAAAACTTCAGAATCACTTTAGGTTGGTTTGTTTATAAGCAACAAACCAGAATACTTTCTCTCCAATGTTCAATCAGTAGAGGTGAGAGGCTCCCCCCCATTACAGGGAGCAGTGGGGTGGGAAACACACCTATTCCTAAATGAGGGCAAAGGGGGGGGCAGTTGACCAACTCCCCAGGAGTTAACTCAGGTAACGTGAAAATTCCAGCCAATCAACTATTGTTTGGTCAAAGAAAAACCAAACAGTGGGAGGCTCCGGTTGATTTCTCCTGGAATTGGCGACCCTGGCTGGTTATTTTGGCATCTCAGAAAGCCAGCCTGGATGGGTGCTGGGCTGGGCGATCTGATCTGTATCAACATGGGTTCTGGACAGTTCCAGCCCCTGCTGCTCTCCTGTCCAACTGGCTAGGACTTCCCCTCGAATCTGTGTGCACTGAATTCCCCAATTCCTTTAACTCCAATTTGCATCCCTCTTCTTGTCTCCATATATGCTCCCATCTCTCCTTCTGTCTGCCGGTCACAGATTGCATTCATTTCTCTGGGAGACAGGAGTTTCCTTTGGATTCAGTGCCTTGGATCTGGTGAAGGAATTAACCCGTCACTGGTTACTGGCTCATTCAAATGCTAGGTCGGAGCATGTGTGTGTGGCTGCTGTCTGTGGTTCTGTCCGCCTGTCTTTATGCAGGTGGTGCTGGTGGGAAGTGTTTCGGATGCCTTATGGGGTAGATAAATGTGTCTTCATGGGGAGGGTAAGCTGCCAGTTTGTGTTTATTACATTCCCACACACTTTGAAATGATATCCATTGTTTTTTCCTCCTGAAACTGAAAATTTAAGTGGGCCAGGGAGAGAAGAGAGTTTCATTTTGTTTCAGTTTGCAATCTCCTGGGCCTGGCCGCGAGTAGAAAAAAATTCCAGGCCGCCACTGAAGCTGAGACACACTTTACCATTTGGTAGGACCTGGGGGACTTTGGGGACCGGCTAGGGTAGCGTTCTGGGGTCTGGAGGGAGCTATAGGGTGTTTGAAATCTAGCTTTCCTTTTACTAAAAACTAAGTAAATAAATTCTGGTGTCCAAATCAAGAGAAAACATTAAAGGAGTCCGAAGGGAAAAGAAAACCGGGAAGAAGAAAGCTGGAGTGGAAGGGGCTCCGTACAGGACCCCTTGTCAGAACCCTCCACACCCAACTCTGGGCCAAACAAAAGACTAAGACAAAACAAGCCACCCTGCTGTTCTTCCTTACGTCTCCCCTTCCTTTCTTCCTCCAAAAGACCCACACCCTCTCCTGGGATAGGAACCCAGACAATGCTGAGTCCTCCTCCCCTTCTCTAGTTAAACCCTGGATTGGGGGTGGTGGTGGTTCAAAGTTGGCCTTGAATCCCTGTTCCTCTCCCCCTCCCATCCCCCACTCTGAACCGCCTTGGTCTGTCTGGGCAAGGAGCTTGGTAAACAGGTGTCACTGCCCAGCCTGGACACCACCCCCCCCCCACCTCATTCTGTATATCCAGAGTCTCTTTAACCAAACAGCCCCACTATCTCAAAAAACGTTTTTTAAAATGTAGACTCCCTGATGCCAATGCCATGGAGCAGCCCTGCAGGGCTAATGGCTCTGCAAGGACCCTGCACTCATTCTGGGAAGGAGCCTGCTTTGTAGATGTGGGGCCTAGAGTAAGGGCTTTTCAGTTAGACAGAAAGGAATCTAAAGCCCAGACAAGAGCAATTCCAGGCGGCACAGCAGAGACCTCGCTCGCTCGTGACGGGAGGTGAACATGAACCTTGGATGATAAGACCGAATTTCAGAGGCCCCAGTGGTAGGAGAGATAGCTGCCAGGTCAGCTGAAACAACATTCAGCATAACTTTCTATTCTGCAATGAGGTGGCTTCACAGGTCCTTTGCAGGTACTACAAAACAGTGACTAGAATAGATAATTGTGTGTGTGTGTGTGTGTGTGTGTGTGTGTGTGTAAAACACTAGATTTTCTAAGACAGAAACCAGCAGTTGAGAAAACAAGACTCAATCTCTTCTTCGTACCCCAGCTGACTGCGTGAGCTCTCTACAAGCTAAAGTCACACTTAAATTTCACCCCAAGACCTTCAAAGGATAAACAGAAGTTTTGTGCAAGTCTTTGAAGAGGATCACGAACAGCCTGTTGCTCAGGTTGGATTCTGTGCAATTCCGTTTACGAGGCAAACTGTGTTTCACACACGACTCACCTTGAATAACCAGCAATCAATTAAAACTAGGTTCTACGGGGAAGAATTTATTACATTTGCTGGCTTTTTCTGACCTCGGTATAGCTGGGAAATGAAAAATTCGAGGACTTCAGTGATGTCTGCACCAGCATGAAGACTCCCTCTCACCGGTCCCAGAGAGCAAACCGGGCCGGAGGGATTGGCTTGGAAGGGTGGAGCCAATTTATTGGACCCCCTTCAGCTTCTGCCCCACGTCCCAGCCAGTGTTTCCAGGAGTTCCTCTTGAAGACAATTTGGGGCTTTGGGGTGGTTGATCTACCACAGCTGGGAGCCCTGGAAAGAGGGAAGGGGTGAGGGGAGAGGGGGTGGGGTTCAGGGATGAGATAAAAATCCTAGCTCCAGGCTCCTTGCAGTTTCTGGGAAAGAGGAGTGGTATCCTGGCACTCTTTTCTGTCTGGGAACCACCAGGCACAGGTCTCTTCTTAGTTGTCTTTTTTTTTTGGGGGGGGGGTCTCTCCATAGGCATGAGGCAGCACAAGGTGGTAGGCTGGTTCCTATTCCCCAGCAGAAGTCCTCACCTTCTCAAACACCACCGACTATGAGAGAAACAACCTATCAGTTATATACGTGTTGTACTCTTTATAGAGTTTTCACTTCCCTCCTCTTTGTGTGGGCAGATGATCACTTCCATTTTACAGACGAAGAGACTGAGGGTCAGAGAGCTGAAAATCGAACAGCTGGCACAGTGGGCCAGAGCAGGGACAGGAGCTCAAGCTCCCCAAGTCAGTAATGTTCTAGAAACAGGACAGACACACACACACACACACACACACATCCATTTTCACCCTCACTTTCTGGGGGTAAGCCTTTGAGAACACCCATGGATTCACCAAACTTTTCCCCAGGGAGAGGTCAGAATTGGAAAATGTTTTCCCTCTGCAGTGCTGGGGGTGCCACTTTCAGACGCTGAGGAGTGAGGCCTCAGTTGATTCAGGTGTAGGTGAAAATTTCCAGGCCTAGCTCCCTTGTTGCTCATATGGACACAGCTCCAAAGTGAAACGGTAGTTGGAGTGACAATTGTCCTCTACCCGATTCTATTGTGAGGATTAAATGAAAGCCACACACCTACAGGGCACTTATGGTTCCTGGCGAAGCCATTACAAGCTGAATGGGCTGCCCCAAGAACGCCCCCCCTCCCACCCCCGGATGTAATGTAAGAGTCTGGGCGCCAGGTGCTGGGCGAAGTGGTGTCCAGGGAGCTCCGGGGTGTGAACTGGGCCCGCAGGAGGGAGGGTGCCTCCCGCAGACGCACTAAACGGGTTTTGGTCCAGCGGGCACATCGCCTTGAATTGGAACCTCCACCTCAAGGTGAGGGGTCCCTGGAGGGTAGGCGCACCTGCTGACCTAGGCCTCTGGGTCGTGGAGGGAGGTCTGGGAGGAAGCTCCCGCGCTCTCCAGCTGCGCTGCAGTTAGAGAACTCACCCGAGGACCACTTTGCCATCCAGGAGCAGCGGTAAACCTCTCTGGGTGCAGAGCCTACGGTCGCATTCCTGAAAAATCTACCCGGCCAGGTGTTTACACGCGTGGAAGGAAGGGAAGCAAAGCTTTTGGACAAAAGGGGGAAGGTCCTTAGGCCACCCCTCATCTAGATGGAGAGTTGTTGTGGTCTCCATAGTCCCTATGAATTCTCCTACCCTGGAGGGGCCTGCATAGCCGGCCTAACATGCAGGAATCCAGGGCCACGAAAGGCCTTGGGATGAGGGGCTGGTCCAGGGTCCATCCGTGCCTTCCCTGGCTCAAGGCTTGACCTGGGCCCCTGGGACAGATGATTCACAGGTTAAAAGAACCATGCAGATCGGCTGAGCAGAGGACAAATGAGGCAGAATCTGAAGGTAGACTGGTGTGGAGGATTCCAAGTCAGAGAGCACCCAACCCTTTCTGCATCATCTACACACACACACACACACACACACACACACACACACTCCTGGAGATCTGGCTGGGCCTGTGCCAGGTCCCAGGGTTATTAAGAGGTTGGAGGGGCCAGAGAGATGGAGTCTGCTTCCCAGGGCTCTTCCCCAGGCCTCCATTCTATCGAAAGTTTCCAGGCTGACTCTAGGGATAAGAACCTGGGAGCACTGGCCCAGTACAGTGGAGCAGGGACAGCTAGACCAGCAGTGCCTGGGAGGGGGTGCCGTTGTGACCAAGCTTTGGCCCCGTAGGACCTGGTAGACATGGAGCTGAACTTGAGGAGCTTCCACACACTCATGTCCCAGTCTGTCTGACCTTTGGGAATGCCCTGGGAAGGACAGTCGGAACATCCCTGGAAGTTCCAACACTGCATCCAGCTGCCATGGTGTCAACATGCTGTGTTATTCATCCCTCCTCCTGCTCCCACTATGGCATCTCGGCACTGCCCGGAACCACAGAACTGACCACTGGTTTCTTGATGTCAATTCATTCTGACTTGGACAAAACAGCTTATTTCCCTAGGTACCTGCCACCCAGCCACTTGAGCACATAGCCCACTAGAATGGAATGATCTATAAGGACCCTCCCAACCCCAAACACCAGTTGAGTGGTTTGCATAACTGGGGAATTTGGGGCTTCCTATTCTTCAAAAGAAGGGAGAAAGGAGGAGCCCCACATCTCCCCTCAATCAGAGACAGCACTGCTCTAATTATTCCATTGGAGAAACTTTCTCTATTCTTCTAAGCTCCTAGAGCAGCCGTGGGCAAACTACGGCCCGCGGGCCGGATCAGGCCTGTTTGAAATGAATAAAACTATTGAAAAAAAAAAAAAGACCGTACCCTTTTATGTAATGATGTTTACTTTGAATTTATATTAGTTCACACAAACACTCCATCCATGCTTTTGTTCCAGCCCTCCGGTCCAGTTTAAGAACCCATTGTGGCCCTCGAGTCAAAAAGTTTGCCCACCCCTGGTCTAGAGTCTTAGCCCCTGGTGTTAGTAGCCTCTGAGATGGGAATCTCTTCTCAAGCCCTATCACCATGATATAAGCCACACAAAGGACAGCAAAGATCTTAATGTATTCGGGGTAAGAGTTCTGGGACCCAGGGCCAATAACAGCTACAATCCTCTCCAGTCATAGATAAAACTACAGACTCTCTGGAGACTATGAAAAAATTTATTTTCTGGCTGATCTTCTGGTTTAAAGTGAAGGGCATTCTTAGAGAATCTCTGAAGGATGCTGGAGGGGAAGAAGTACTAGTTTAAACCCAAGCAGTCCAGAACCAACCCACTGGTGGATCTCCTGTGTGTGAAATGTCTGCCTTTCGCCTCTCCCAGCTTTGTTTCTTGGAACAGATAACTTAGTGGGAAGAGAAGGGAAAAACCTTTTGCTGTGGGAGTGGGGAAGAGACAGAGAAGGGGGAGACGGTCAAGTTCTGGGCCATTGGAATGGTCTCAGGCTTCTCAGCAAGGGAAATGGGGAAGCAGAGCAAGAGATAACACCTCTCAAAGTGTACGTTCCTCCAAGCCTCAAACTGACAGCTCCACGTCAGGCCAGTTAGGTGGGTTTGGGACTTGGCACTGACATTCCTCTTGATTTAAAGAGTAAAAACTCAGCCTTTGTCTCTGGCAGCGTCTATACAAGAGCAGCCCTAAGAATAGCCAGTATTTATCCTGATAATTATCACCTATCTCTACATTCCCTGAGGGGGAGGGGAAAAGGTGGAGATGGGGGGGGCGTTGTAAGCAACTTTAATTGCTTTCTTGAACTTGTAGTTTTTTTCATATATTCCTCATTTCTGAGTGCCAGCCAGGATCTCAGGGGCTGGAAGAAAGGAAGCTGAGTCTCCCAGGACCCTGGAAGCTGCTACAAACACCAAAGACCTTGGTTATGGGTTCCATTTAAGAAACCCACCCCTGTTACTCCATTTCCAAGTTTATATGGGTGGGTGGGGGCAGTGCTGGAAGGTTCCTCATGGAATTATGGAGAATGGACCTCTTTAATGGGTACTTTGGAGTTCATGCCTTGGCACTGACCAACGGAGCCAGCCCATGACGGTTGCCTCCCAGATGCCAGGCCAAGGGCCTGGGCTCCCTCAAGGCCCTAATAACCATGCCCACACCCTAGGTCTACGTGGAATACTCAATGGTGAGCTCAGTGGCCTCTTTGCGGCTCCTTCTGCAGTCTTCCTCCACTCTGACACCCTCAACCTCTAGTAACATCCCTGCCTCTGCCTGCTTGCCTCTGTTCTGCCCAAAGTGAGTACAGAGGAGGACTTAAAGAGCAGCTGGCCCAGAGCAGATAGGAAAACGGAGGCCCAGAGAGGAGAAATACTTTGCTCATCACACTGAGCTGAACAAAACCTTGCCTAAGACTTGGGCTCTACAGGGCAGCCCTCTAGGCTCAGAATTCCTAATGGTTGGGGCACAGTCCAGGCCTCCCCAGCAAAGGCCAGGGTCAGAAGAAGAGCCAGGGGACTCGGGTCCGTGGGCCTTCCAACTCTGCCAGCTACACACGTGGCATGTAAGGAGCCCAGAGCGGCAAGACCAGAGACCAGGGGCCTTGGTCCCTGTTCAGTGACCCTCAGTGTTGTCTCCGCTTCCCCACTCCCTCCCCCTGATCAGGACCCCACTCACAGTTGGTGGACTTGTGCCATGATAGAGTCCACGGTTGGTCAGTTCTAACGTCACAGCCGGCTCCCTCAGATCTCAGCCTCAGAAGCCCAGGGATTTATCCTGAGAGAGACCTAATCCCAAGGATGGTGCAGGGCTGCCCAGATGGGGAGAGCCCGAAGGCGATAGTGGCCTCCCCCTGACCAGCCAGGCCTTCACTCTCTGGTTCTTGTAGCTCCGGGACCCCTCCTTCATTTTGTCCAAAAGATTTCCCTCTACAGCCAGGAGGGGCCTGTCTGACTTCACTTCAGGGAGAAGGGCCCTGGCGCCTCTCATCCCCAACTAGGGGCCCCACAGTTCCAGTCACTGGCAGGAGCTCCGAGGTGGCGACACCGATCTAGGCCTGCCCGCAAGGCTGCCCCCTGCCAAGGTCAGACAGCAACCGGGCAAGCACTTCCCAGACTTCGGAGAACAATGGAAAGTGGAGGAGGCTGGGAAGAAAAACTGAGTGTATGTATGCGTTGAGGGAAAGGGGGTAGAAAAAGTACAATGGAGATAAGGGAGAAAGAATAGAAGTAAATGAAAGAAGTAGATGCAAGGGAAAGA
>NW_006298628.1:2671349-2675239 GCF_000327345.1 Myotis davidii
AAAAAAAAAAAAGAAAAATGGGAGGACGAGAAAGCAAACCAAGAAAAAATAGTGTAAGTGAAAGAAAAGGAACAAAAGGGGGTGGGGGTAGAGGAACCGTGGGGGAGGGGAGAGAACGTAAGCATTAAAGACAGAAAGAACAAAACAAGAAAGAGCGCACAAGAAGCAAGAGAGCTAAAACCGGAGGAAAGAAAGGCAGGAAGAAAAAAGTACAAATATAAGACGGAAAAGAGAGAGAGCAGGAGACGGAAGGCAGAAAGGGCAGAAGAAAAGACGCAAGAAAGAAAAGCGCGCACCCCATTAGGCCCCGTTCATAAACCCAGAGCGGGAAGCGTCCCCAGCCGTTCAGCCAGGCCCTTTGCTGTCTGGCGGCACCGGAGCCCCGACCTTTCCAGAAAAAGCAGCTGCGCCGCTGCAAATAAATTCTCATTATTGATCAGCACCAACCTGAGGGCCTCGGGGGTCGCGACCACGCACACTGTTCCAAGTGGGGGAATGAAGTCACCGGGTGCAATCTTTGCTTTAAGGAAAGGAAAACAGAATTTAACAAATGCGGCAAGCGGGGCGGGGGGGCGCCCCTCGCCCCCTTCCTCCGGTTGCGGGGCCGGAGCCCGGGCGGGGGCGGGAGCTGACACCGAGGTGCCAAGTCCCCGTGGCCAGAACCCCCGGGGCGCGGCGGCCGCGCTCAAAGGCCCGGCAGTAAAGGTCACAGGCGGTCTGTGGGGCCGCGCTGAATGGGTTCCCGGTGATAAACAGGCTCTTAACTTTCAACTTGGCCTTGACCTTCCTGGAGGTGTCTGGCCGGTATGTAAAGGAGCAGAAGAGGCTTTCAGCGCGTTTGGTTGGGTCGGGAAAGGGGAGGGGAGGCTCAGGGTCTGAGGGTCTGCCTGGAGGCTCCCAGCAGGACACAAAGGAGTCTGCGGGCCGGGGGAAGGGCTGACTCAGCCTGGGCTGGCCGGGCGGTCAGACGCCAGGGTTATCCCGAGACCTCGGCCTTAACGTCCTGGAGAGCCCTAAGGAGGTTTGGGGTCGGGGTGGAGGGGGGGACGGGATCTGAACCTCAGTTTCTCCATGTGGGAACCTCAGGCTGATTCAGGGCCGAGAGAGGCAAGTACAAAGTGACCCGCATATTTTAGGACAACTGTCCTTTAATTTTAAAATAAAAACAGGTGTCTTGTAGTCCATTAGAAACAGACACACATGCAGAAACACAAATATAACTCATTCAATTCATAAAATGCCTTCATATGCAAAAATCTCCATTTAATCTGCACAGCGTTCCTGTGAGGTAGGGATTATTGTGCCCATGGGGAGAGAGACTGGTACCTTTTACAGATGAGACTGAATCCTACTTTATCTGACTCCAGTTGAGGTCTACGATACGTCCCAGACAGTTGCCTATACGTATGCCTTACGGGAAACAGGAGCACATGCTCATGTTAATAAATATGACATTCAGACGGTTCCCTGGGACCTGGTAGTTGCTAAGTAAATTGTAGAGCAAAACAAAAAACCAACCAGCTCCGTAATTTTGATTTGTATGGAAATGTGTCTGTTGGACAGCCGGTGGGCTGGTATTCCACAACATGCCGAGCTCTGTGAGCCTCGCTGCTTATTTTCAGAGACGTGAAGAAGAAAACCATGTGTCCAAAAAGCACAGGGGTGAGCAATGCTGTTATGAATCCTTACGTTTTTGTGCGTACAGAACAGAGATAAAACTGATACAAAGTGCAGAGATAACCCGGGTACAGCTCGCATTTTCACACAGTGAACACACCCATGTAACTACTGTGCAGATTGAAAGCGAGAACATGGGCCGCACCCAGAAAGCTTCCTGAGGGCACCTCCCACTCAGGAGCCCCTCTCTCCAGCCAAATCTCTTCTAACCTAATTTTGCCTGGGTTACTTTTTTTTAAAATTTAGAGATTTGTTCATGCTTGTACTGTCATCTACCAAGTACAAAGCAGTGAAAACACTTTGTCTTTAGGTAAAAATCCTGATATTTCTGTCTTGCAGAGTTAGACAAGCTAGAAGCTATGATAAGAAACTGGGACGTGTCAAAGAGTGTGCTCAGTATTTTCACCGCAAGCGTCTTTGCCTTCGGCATCTGTGCTGAAAGCATTTTTGCCATGAACATTTCACCACATAAGTAATTTACCATAAGGCAATTTTGCTGTAAAAAAAAATAAAATAAAATAACTGGTTGACAGTTTGATTTTTTTTTGGCTTGGTTTTATTTCTCCATTGACAAACCAATTTAACTGCGTGGAAGACAATGTACTTAAGCCGGTTGTTGGTTTGGTTTCATTTCTGCATTGACAAAGTTCTCACAGCTACTTCCATTTTTATATTATATATAAATCTCAGCCAGCCCACATAAAGGTCAATACGGTGAGTAGATATGATGGTGGTCTTAGAATGGTTAGCATTTATTTCTTGCAGAGGACAACAATTTGCCCCAAGAGTTGGTTTCTTATTTTGAAACACACTACCGGCATCGCTTTATTGTACTTCACAGATACTGTGTTTTTTACAAATTGAAGAGAAGACTTTCCACCAGCAAAAAGACTAAACTCTCTGAAGGCTCACGTGATGGTATTTTTTTTAGCAGTATAGCATTTTTAAATTAAGCTAGGTACTTTTTAAAAGACATCATGCTATTGCACACTTATGAGACTACAGTCACGTAACATATAGGCACTAGGAAACCCAAAAATTCGTGTGACTCGCTTTTGTGACACTCTTTTGATTGCAGTGGTTTGGAACCGAATCCAAAATCTCTCTGAGGTATACCTGTACATTGGGAGGAGAAAAGAGGCTGCGGGTTGTCTTTGAGGGCACCCAGTTGAACCCACAGTTCCCATACAATGAAGACAACAGCTTAGATACAAACCGCAAACTAAAATCAGTTATTTGCACAGGATTGCCATGAATCTACACACATTTGAAATATAAGCAAGTGTTTTGTATTTCTCAATAAACTTTTTAAAAATTTTGTTATGTCTGTTTTTTTAACATCCCTCATTTACTTTTTGTGATTTTATCTTTTTTTAAGGGCAAAATTGCCTAATGGCCAGTGAGTTATATGGTAAAAATGTTTGCAGCAAAAATATTTGCGGCAAAGATAGCTACAGGCAAAGATACTACAGCAAAAGTACCCAGACCCGTTGAAGAGACACCTCCATTTTCTCTCATGTGGTTTTCAAATGCAATAAAATATAGAGAAAAAGAGAGAGGGAGAGAGATCTGTTTGTTGTCCCACTTGTTGTTTTTGTATTCATCGGTTGCTTCTTGTATGTGCCCTAACCAGGGATCAAACCCACAATTTTGGCATATCAGGAAGATACTATAACCAACTGAGCTACATGGCCAGGGCAGCAGTTTTTGTTATAGGTGATCTATAATTTCCCCTATAGCCCTGCAACTCCAGTTTGCATGGGGCCAGTCTGGAAAGATGGCTCAAGTTCAGGTTCAAGTTGGTGAGTGGGCATGAGCTCGGGGTGGTCTGTTCTACATAATTGCCATGACCCCTATGCAAAATGGAATCATTCCTGCCTTTTCCAGAAAAAACTGGGGGTTCTAGAAAAAGTGGACTTGGACAGATTTGATTTGGGCGAGGTAGTGAAGAGACACAAAACCTCAGATTTGTGAAACAAAGCAGTTTTAGTTTCTTGAATTACACCGCACAATAGGCCCCATCAGGGGGGCCTCCAGCAATTTCTCCAGTGGTTGGGCCCTCCCCCAGCCCCCATCAGGAGGGCAGAGAGGCGGAGGCTCACCGGCCAGGCTCCTGTGCTCTTGGGGTCCAGAACGCCCACAACTAGTTCATGGCCAGTTAGTTAACCAGCCCCGACTTCCTGGAAATTCCTTAGTTCTCAGAGAAGGGGAAG
>NW_006298628.1:2675344-2685162 GCF_000327345.1 Myotis davidii
TCTCTGAATACAGGTCACGTGCATCTTCTCTCCTTACCTCTTTCTCCATCCTTAAACGGAATGCAGAGCCCCTCTCACGGGCCTGGTCTAGAAGTCCCGGTTCCCCTTTAACTCTAAACCTTCTGTGTCCCAGGCTCCAGGTCTCTCATCGCTTTCTTTGGAGCTCTGTCCTCCTTCCTCTTTCTCTGCCCCAACCCAACCCCGGAGCCAGACGCCAGCCGAGCTGTGTGGGGCAGTAGCTGGGGTCTCTGGGGAAGGGGCGTCCCAGGCACTTCCGGGGACCAGGAGCCGCTTGTAGTGCACCCAGGATGGGAGGGGCATCTGGGGTGAACTGGGATGCTAGCACCCAGGACCCAGAGGAAAGGGCCCCCAGAAATACCCTTTCATCCCAGTGGCTTGCTTCCGCTGGCCCAGGCGCACGCACTCCCAGGTTCCCCTTGCAGGCCAAGTGGCCTCCCGACTCCACCCCCGGCTCCCCTTCCCCCACGAGAGAGGCCTTTATAGGGGAGCTTTATTCTCTCGTTAAACCGGCCGAAGCGCGGGAGACAGAGCCAGGGAGGGAAGGGAGCTGCGGAGGAGGGGGACTCCTTGTCCGCTCTTTCTCCGTCTCCCACTTCTCCCCTCCCCCCAGGAAAGCAGCGAAGGGACACCCATCGTCTCTCTCACGTTAAGAGAGAGAGAGACAGGAGAGAGAGAGAGAGAGAGAGAGAGAGAGAGAGAGAGAGAAAGTCAGGAGAAAAGATTAATGATACATAATCCAGAGAGTCAGCCAGAGCTGGAAAAAAAGGGGGCGGGAGGAGAGAAACAGATCAGGAACCTTAAGGACAGGGGTAATTTTAACCAATGTAAAGTTTGATTTATGAGAGCTTGTTCCTATTGGTAACAATTACAAGCGTAAGAGAGCTATTTGAGCATTCTACCTATTAATGTTTCTAACCAGAGAAAGGAGAGAGATTTATGTTTGGGAGATACGTGACAACTCAAAGGGCCTTCGCTGTGAAGACTGCTTTCCTGTTCTACCACGGTTTCAAACCACATGGGCGCAACATCACATGCAATCCCTTTTCCATTTTGAGTATCATCCTACTTGTTCCTACCTCTATGTTCAATTGAAAACACAAACAACTTTCCTGCCACGCTGGCCGCCTACCCCGCGGAGCCTCCCGCGGCCGGCGAGGACTACCCCAGCCGCCACGCCGAGTTCGCCTTCTACCCGGGGTACCCGGCGCCCTACCAGCCGATGGCCAGTTACCTAGATGTGTCCGTGGTGCAGACGCTGGGCGCCCCCGGGGAGCCGCGCCACGACGCCCTGCTGCCTGTGGACAGTTACCAGCCCTGGGCCCTCCCCGGGGGCTGGAACAGCCAGATGTGTTGCCAGGGCGAACAGAACCCACCGGGGTCCTTCTGGAAGACGGCGTTTGCAGGTAACCTCACTCACTCCTCTGGGCCCCCTTGGCGCCCAGCCTGGGGTTGCAGACCCCGCTGGCACTTGCCTGGGAGGAAGAGGAGGGAGTCCTGGGGCTGGAGAGGAGGAGCTTGGTGATCTTCTTGGGCTATTAGGACTCTGAAGGAGGATCCAGGTAGTCCGAGACCCTGGGTGGAGGTCCCCCAGGTCAGTGTGAGGGGCCGGAGCTGGGGACCATGTGCAGCCAGAGGCCAACAGGCCCCTTCACAGAACCCCAGAGGCCTTGCCACAAGCCTTTCAATATATCCCAGTAGTTGGATGGGGCTTTTTAGTGTGTTCCTACCCAGCAGGTCCCCGTGTAATTCCACAGAAAGGCTAAGTACCTCTCAATTCAGTGAGTGTGGGGGGTGGGGGTGGGAACAGTTATTGGAAATTCTGTAAAGAACACAGCCTCTCACTTTCTCTTTGATGAGCTTTTCAGTTTCCAAAGGGAAACTTATATTTCCCTCAGTCATAACTTAGGTATGTGCATTGGCGTGTGTGCGTGTGTGTGTGTGTGTGTGTGTGTGTGGTGTTGGAGTGGGAGCAGAAACGTGTTTCCTTCTGTACAGAATTTGCCTGTAGAATCTGTAAGAGTGGCCAAGAGTCTCAAATGCGCGAGGGTGGATGTATGTGACTGTGGGCAAAGGTCTGACTGTATGGAATGGGTGTATTTGCCGACTTGCTGGTGTGAGGGCAGGGATGGGTGAGGGTGGCTTATAGGAGCCTGCTCTCTCCAAGGCTGAGAGGTGATCAGAGAACCAGCCAGAAGCCCAGGTGTCCCTGGGTACTTTGGGGGAGTGGAAGTAGGGTGGCCTGCAGGGTGCCTTAGTTTCTGGGGCCTCGGTCTGTGTGTAGGTGGGGATGTGAATGTGTCTTTCTCTCTCTCCCACTCCCATCTGGCAGACTCAAGCGCTCAGCACCCTCCGGAAGGCTGCACCTTCCACCGAGCCCGCAAGAAGCGCATTCCCTACAGCAAGGGGCAGTTGCGGGAGCTGGAGCGAGAGTACTCAGCTAACAAGTTCATCACCAAGGACAAGAGGCGCAAGATCTCGGTGGCCACCAGCCTCTCAGAGCGCCAGATCACCATATGGTTTCAGAATCGCAGGGTCAAGGAGAAGAAGGTCCTTGCCAAGGTCAAGACCAATGCTACTGTGTGAGGGTGCTCCCTGGCCGGGGAGGTGGTGGGGGATGGTGGGCGGTATCTGGGGAGACAGGCTGGGACCCAGGACTCTGTTGAGGGGTCCCCAGAGGTGACACTTTTTTCAGGCCATGGCTCCTGTGCTGTTTCCCAGGGACAACCTGAGTACCCCATATGTCCCAGTGAGCCACTGAGGCCCAAGTGAATGAAAGCCTAATCTGCCAGAGTGACACGACCCCAAGGGCCTGCCCCAGTCATTAGCATTCCCCCTGGCAGTGGCCATACTCACCATAACCAGGACTAGTTGTCACGATAACTAGTCTCATACTTTCTACTAGAGCTCCGCGGAGCATTACAGAAACCGCTTCCATGGAATGAACTGATCATGAATAAACTTGGAAGGAGATGGTGACCGGGAAGTTTCCTGTGGATCTCCTTCCATTTCCAAAGCCCATCCCTCATCCCAGGGCCGGCAGGGGGAGGGGGGGGGAGAGGAGATGAGGCAGGGTCACTCCTGTGGCTACATTGCCATTTAGCGTTTTTCTAAGATGACAGCAGGATGGACAATGCTAGAGGGAGCCTCTCTCTCCCTCCCTGCCCACCCCATAGTCCTTGTGTGAAAATGAAGCTAGCAGGCTGCCCCCCACCCCTGGTCTATCTTCTTCTTCCAGAGAAATGGAGTTTGGGCAAGTGCCTGGATAATTCACCATGTCTCACTTCTGCCCCCAAACTTTCCTAGTCTTCCCCTAAGGTTCCTAGTGGTTCTGACCTAAGCAGGTCATAGTTCATTGGACATTTGGGAGCTGCGTGAAACAGATGTCTGGTCTTCTAACGCGGCCCCTTCCGGGCACAACTAGTAGAATCCTACCCCACTGGCAAGTATGTCCCCAGCATGCTAGTAGAGCTGGGCAGGAGAGAAAACCCCAGAAAATGGCCCCATTTCCCACCCTTTCTCCTCTGCTTGCCTCATGACACCCAGAGAAGCTAGGGGGCCCGTCAGCTAGGAGATGCACTAGGTCCTTTTGTGGATGCAAGAACTGAGGGTGGTAAGGTGACAGAAGCCCAAAGATCCAGGCTCATGGTGGGGACACCATGCAGTCTTGGCGACAGTGGGCACAGACTTCCTTTTCTTTTCACTTTTCGGTCCATGTTTCCTGAATCCCAGGTGGGTGGGTGACCCCCCCCGGGTGGGTTGGTGCCAACTCTGTTTTCCCTGGGCCATGCCGACAGAGACCCATAGTGTGGAATTCCAGAAACCTGGGGCGGCCCGGTTGTTCCGGAGCCAGAAACTCTCCGCCTCTGTGCCAGCTCCCTGATGTTCTGCACTGAGGCACAGCGCCGGGTGGAACTTGCTGTCCTGGCTGCGGCAAAGCCAGCAGGGTTATGCTGGGTCTTCCTGCAGCCGGGCTGGGGGATCTAGGTAGATACTCCCACAATCCAGCACGCAGGAGTGAAGTGAAGAGGACCCGGTGGGACCCACTTCCAAGCCACCCAGAGACGCATGAACTCAGCCAGTGGAGGGCTGCGGCAGTTCCCTCTGGAGCCAGATTGTAGCTCTCCCGGAAACCGCAGGAAGAGGGCTGCAGGCTGCAGCCCAGAACCCGGGTATTTCCACCCTTCAGTGGGGTGGGATTCCAGTCCTGGCTCCTCTCCAGGGAATGAGTTGGGAAGCCACTCGGACTCTTCTAAATCTGTTTACCAAAAAGCAACCAGGGCTAAGGGAAGCCCCCACCCCGCCCCCCAGGTGAGCGGTCACCCCCCCTTCCTGGGTCTCTTAGAGTGTGCGTACTGGGGGCGGTGTGTGCCAATTTTGTGATTAAAAAAAATCCATCCAAGCCCCATGGTCCCACTTAAGCTCCTCCGTAAGTAACACTCCGGGCTCAGAGGAGGTTGCTTGCTGCCTCTCTTGTCCCCCTTCAAGTGAAGCCCCAAGCCAGTAGCTTTTAGTATCAGTTTCTCCAGGATAGTGTGTGCAAACCCCTCTCCCGTTGCTCCAGAAATGGCGAGACGTCAGCGCAGACAGGCGTGTGGGGTAGGGTGTGGGACAAACGACCCGGAGCGCCATGCTGCGGGGACCCCACGTGCAGAGGGGAAAGGCCACAAGAGGGGTTGCCTAGGTAGGAAGGCCTGAAGGAGACTCTGGACTTCCTCCACTTCACTATCAGGGACTTGAAATTTCTGGGTTCCTCTATTATTCTCTGGAAATAATTTCAGAACGAACAAAAGATTGGAGATTGGCGATTTATTTCGCTCTGAATGCGAGTTGGGACGATTAAAAAGACAAGGGCGCCCCCTTCCGGCTGAAGCTCGTCATTCCAGGGAAACCTGCGCATCCGCTCCGCCGGAACCCGCAACCGAGCGCCCGGCTTCGCGGTGCCGGGAGCCTCCGGGGCTGCGCGTCCTGCCCAGCGCGGGGACCGGGGGTCGCCTGGAATTGGGCCAGGGAATCGGCAGACGTGTCTGTCCAGACGCCAAGAGGCCCCGGAGGGAAGCCGGGAGGGAAGCCAGGGGAGCAGTACCGGCGACCTCGGGAGGAGAACGGACTCCGCGAGCAAGGCTGCGGCGCCATCTGCCCTGGGGCCAGGTCCCCGTCCCCCCGGAAGATGAGAGCAGGTCTCTTCCTCGCCACAACGATTCTCGGCGGACCGCCCACTGTTTTTCTGCGCGCTTTACTTGTACGTACCCTGGGGTGGGGGGGAGCGGGGATTGCTTTAAGTGTTGTTTTGTATTAAACCTTCTTTTAAAAATCACCAAACACCAGCTTTACTCCGGAGGCGAATTCTAACTGCCCGCCACCATGACCGACCGTATAAAAATCTCTCACTAATTCCTGTCTAAATTGCAACAAAATTCACCCACCCATATTTACTTGCCTGCAGCCTTGCTTTTTAATTGGGACCCTTTTAAGCTCTAAGAGAGAGGGTTTTGCTAACATTATACAGACTGAAGCCTGTAAACCCAGCGTCGAGAAATCGGTAAATTCAGACAATCTCAAGGACACAGACACTCTCCGGAAAGCCCACCCGCGCCTTTTCACCGACAAGCGGTAATTTTCCTCGGCCCCGCGCTCCCCCGCCCCACCGGGGTCGTGGCTCCGGAGCGCGATCACTTCGCCCTGCAAACAGGCGGATTCTATTAGGCGCCCAGGGGCCGACTTAGGGGGTAAGAGTGACGAGGTGCGCAGACGCGCCCCCGGGAAGCGTTTGTTTTTGGAATCTCGGTGCCCGCACGGCCCCGCGGAGAGCGCCCCCGAGGGGCCAGGCCCGGGATCCGGGGCTCATCACCACCACCACCACCACCACCATGAACACCACCACCACCACCACCACCACCACCACACGCACCGCCCCCCCCACCAACACCACCAACACCACCACCACCACCCCACTGGTCCCCCAGACTCTGAACCGTTCCAGGCCCAGAAGCTGTACCCGCGGGAGGAAAAGGGCCCCGATCGAGCCCCCAGTTCTCTGCCTGGTCCCGGCTGCCTCCTCTCCTCCCCTTCGTTAAAGTTTTATTCAAGGTCCTAAGTGCTGCCCTTTAATTAGGTTTTCTTGAGTGGGAGGCGGGGTGGGGGGGGCTCTTTGTGCTTTCGCCCCAAGAGTTACAATCCTGCATGAAATGGACGAATCGTTACCATCAACTTGAAATAAAGCGCGGAGGCGACTCCTGCGGAGGGGGCGAAAGGAGGTTCCCTGGTTTTGAAAGAAATGCATATTCTATTCTCACCCACCCACTCTCTGGGGAAGGGGGGAGAAGGCCCCAGAGCGGCCTCAGCCTCTCATCCCGTGGGACGCCCCCCTTCCCCGCCCGGGCCTGGAGATTTTAAAACATCCAAAGGGGTGCCCACCTTTCTTCCTCTCTCAGCTACTAGTTGTTTCTGCGTAGGAAGAGGGTGGGTGGTTGGAGCAAAGGGAGAAAAAACGAGTTCCACCGCTGCCCCCACCCCTTAACTGCCCCCCCCCCCCATGAGAGAGGGAAAGGGGGCAACAGGAGTTCAATCGTCCCCAGAAGGACGGGAAGGGGAGGGCGGCGTCTAGCCGGCGCCCAGAGGGGAGGGGATGGTCAGGGACATTGCCATTGAACTTGAAGCTTCAGGCCCCCCACCCCCTCTGCTAAGCGCTTTATGGGAAGAAGGTGAGGGGAGGAGGGGGGCGCGTCTCTGGCCTTGGGTAACGAGGGAGGAGGCCGAGCGACCGGAGAAGGGCCAGCGTGACAGGGAGAGGCAGCGGTTGGCCGGGAGCCTCGGTCTGCCCTGGAGCGGACACCACTGTCTTCGCCCGGCTCGCAGCCGCCCTGACCTTCGCCGCGGGCTATGCGCCCTCCAGCTCAGCCTCTCCTCAGACTCTGCCCGGTGGGGGTGGTGGTGGGGGTGGGGGTACCCAGAGCTGCGTTCCTGTTCTTCCTCCTCCAGCTTAAGGGGCGGGGGCAGAGCCCTGCGCCACGTGGAGGCTGAACCCCCAGGCCAGCCGCGCGGGGCTCGGGGTCTCGAGGCAAACATTTCGCTCCTGGCGTTTGCAGGGAGAACAGAGTGTTATGCGCCCATTTCCCAGACCAGAGACCGGCCTGAGTGCTTCCTCCAAGAGTGCTTTTCTCCCTAACCAGGTAAACGGCCTGATCCGCAGACACGGCCCCTGGAGGGGGCCCCTAGGAATTCGGGGGGCCTCAGCTCTAGGGTAGGCCCGGGAAAGGCGGTGGTCAGGTGCTCCTAGCGACCACCCAGCGGGGGCCCTTCTGGTCGGTTCCTGGAGAGGCGAGGCCCCGCCGGGGCGGAGACAAAGGAAGCGCTTCGCAGCACGCGGGGCGGCGCCGGCTCGGCCCCGAGAGGCTGGGGGTGCGCGCAGGCGCAGCGCCAGGCCCCCATGTAACTTTGTCTCCTCCCGGATGGAGTCCTGGCACAGACGAAATCATATTGTTTGTTATTGTTATTTAAAGGCATAACAATACTTTACAAATGAACTGAAATGGTGACTCATAACTCACCCTTAAGCAAAAAAACGGGCATGGCCTTTAAAAAAAGAAATCAGTGCACCTTAGTCTCCGAGCGCCTACATTCTTTCCCCATTCCTGTGCCCCCTTCGGAAGCTTGGTGGGGGCCGGGATCTGAGCGGGTCAGAGCCTGGCACAGAAGCAGTGTGGCGCCACATGCCCACGTCCTGAGCCGCTGGCACTGCTCACTGGTCTTGGGCTGGCAAGACACTCTTGGGGCTCACCTAACCCTCCCCTCCACTCAGCTCCTGCCCACGCCCGCTCTGAGTTACTGCCTCAGACTGACAAAACCTGCAACTGAGTGAGCCCGTTATAGAATTTTTAAAAAGGAGATGAAGTGACTGGAGTGGTATCAGGAGACCGTGGCAGAGCCAGCCCCCAAAGCAGGAGGGTTTAAGGGTTTAGCTCCTGGGTCTATACCAAGGGAAGGGAATAGGACTGCAGCCTCTCCCCTACCCCCAACACAGCCTCCTCAACAAGACCCCCCCACACACACACACTGACGACAGACACCTGTTTCCAGTTGGAGCCAGCCCCTGATGTCACACACGTGCAAACTCCCTCGCTGATTTGCATTTACATAAGTGCAACACGGGACTAAACACAGGTGAACTTGAGTTCAATCCGCTACCCGGGTTGCATGCACAACCTACCCTCGGGAGTGTGAGGCTGAAGGGGAGACCGTGGAAATACCATCTCCCTTCCCACCCAGTCCTGCCTCTCCTCTGACCTAGAGCTTGGGGTCTGCAGCTTCCTCAGATGTGACTGAGGCTGGTGGACTATATTCCATGAACTCTGACACAGTGTGAGGTGGAGCTAAAGGAACAGGAGTGAGAAAGACACCCCTCCCAACACACACCCAAGGCTGGAAAGGCTTCCCAGAAAAGGCTCTGTTGAAGAAAGGCTTAGAAAGATGCTTAGAATATCTAAGGGGGGTGGGAGGGGGAGGGAAGAAGTGAGCAAAACTGAAAGGAGGGGGCAGGGAGAAGCAGGTCCTAGAGCAGCGGTTCTCAACCTGTGGGTCGCGACCCTTTTGGGGGGCGAACGACCCTTTCACAGGGTTCGCCTAAGACCATCGGAAAACATATAATTACATATTGTTTTTGTGATTCATCACTATGCTTTAATTATGTTCAATTTGTAACAATGAAAATACACCCTGCATATCAGATATTTACATGACGATTTATCACAGTAGCAACATTACAGTGATGAAGTAGCAACGAAAATAATTTTATGGTTGGGGGTCACCACAACGTGAGGAACTGTATTAAAGGGTCGCGGCATTAGGCAGGTTGAGAACCACTGTCCTAGAGGAGGAACGTCTGGCCTCCGCTCTGCTTGGGCCAGGGTAGAAGGCGGGGCGCTCACCGAGGCCTGAACCCCTGGAAAATCCTGCTCTGAGGTCAGACCCCCTCTTGCCCGTTCAGACGGTGACCGCCCCCCTCCCACCCAGGTGGGCACGCAACGGATGTCGGTGCTGGAGCTAAGGGCCGCACACCGCGGGCACGGGCTGGGGACAGGGAGACAGATCCCGGGAGGGCAGGATCCGTGCGCCCCGCTCCCGCGGACCCTGGGCTCCCTGCGCCTAGGTGGCCCCCGCCTTAGACCTGAGCCGGCCTTTGTCCGGTTGATTTTTGTTGGTCGCTGCTCCTCCCCCTCCGGGCAGGGCTTTGTCATTGAACTTGTCAGGCCATAAACATTCCTCCACCTTTCGGGGAACCGGACGGGGACGCAGAGGGGGTGGAAGGCCAGGGCGGGAGGAGGGTGGCGGAGAGATCCGGGCCGCGGAAGGCAGGGCCTCCCCCGCCAGCTGGCCGGGCGGTATCCGCGCTTCGGGGCCTTGCCTCCCGCGGGGGACCCTCCAGGTCCGCGTCAAAAACGCAGCCCGCGTACTGAGCCGTGCGGAGAGGGAGACCGACACCGTAGCCGGGACCGACGTAATGTAACTTTTCACTTCGCTCATGAGTAGTTCATCTTTTCCCACCTTATCCTTAGGCACTACAAATTCCCTATTTTCTAAAAAATGAGCAAATGCACGGATAGCAAACAAATACCAGCTACAGCAGATGAAGGTGGAGTAAATGACCCCCAGGCCGCCGCCTCTATTTTAAACGCGCCGCTCCCCACGCAGACAGTGGGGTGGAGAGGGTCGGGGGGGGGTAGGGCGAGGGCGGGCTGGAGGGGGTCGTTCGGGGGAGGGGGGAAGAGGGACATGTAATATTTTCAACAATAAAGATTACA
>NW_006298628.1:2685570-2693680 GCF_000327345.1 Myotis davidii
CCCTTGGGCGCACTGGCGGGGAGGCCGGAGAGAGCTGTCAGGAGAACGCCCCCAGGTTTTCCCCGCTCCCCCCATGTGGCTGTTACCTGCCGCCGGATTTGGACCAAAGGGGTATGTTGTCTCACCTCCTACCCAGCCTTGATCCCCAGGCCTCCCGGGCCCTGGAAACCACCCAGCCTTTGGGGGGAAGTGGGGGCGCCTAGATCAAGTTCACGAGCCCGGCACGCATCTTTTAGGGCAAATGGGGCCACTTTTGCCATCCGGACCAGGAGGGACCTAAGCAATAAGGGCTGTGGGGGGGGCGGGGAGGGGGCAGGAACTGCAGGAAGGTTTTCGGTTTTAGTCTGCGGGCCCATTATTACTACAGCCCCGCTCTGCCCTCCACTCAGCTCGGTAGAGAACAAAAAATTCCGTCGGGAAAGACGCTATTTATTTGGAAGAGAAAGGGGAAGGTTTCATGGGGCGAGGTTCCCAGAAATGGTCTTAAGTGTTGGGTAGCTTTGCGTTCGTCAGGTCCTGGCGTTTGTGAAGGTTCAGGGTTGTATTTGTTCGTGTTTCTGTGGCATCTGATTTGGAGTAGAAGAGGCCACATTTTCCCCGCTACCCAAAAGCTTCAGACTAAACACATTGAAATAGTTACCCCCAACATTCCTAGCCTTAAAAAAGAAAACGCAAAACGCCACAAGAAACGTATCCAGGTCGCAGGAACTAGAATGGGGGGCTTTCAAGACACGCATAGTTTTAAAACTTTCATTCAACAACCTTCTTTCCATTCTTTATTCCAATGCTCATGTCTTACAATTTGCAACCACCGTTACCAGTTACTTTTGTCTCTCTCCAACGTCGTTTGATGCGTTCTATTCTGGTTTTAAAGCACTATGCGTTTTCGATGCCATAAGCAATTTCTCAAGTTGCTGCAGTCTTCTAAACGCCATTTAAAAACGCATAACATGCAACAAAACGAGTTGTGATTTAGAAAACCATCGCCCTTCTGTGGGTCAGATAGGCTATCCCCACATTTAAAAAGAAAATGTTTTTCTGCCCGATTAGAAAAGTAACACATTCTCATTGTCAAGAATTTCAAAAATATTTTAAAATACTGTAAAGAGGAAAATGAAAACGACCCCATATCCTTCCATGCAAAACTGACCAAAGCTAATCTTAGGTTGTATTTTCTTCGGTTGTTTTTCATTGCACAGTATATAATTTTGAATGAGATTCTGCATGAGCATTTTTGTCTTTTGCCTTAAAAAAATCCTCACCCAAGGATAGGTTTATGTAATTTAGAAAGAGGAGAGAGAGAGAAACTTTGATGTGAGAGAGAAACATCAGAGAAATACCTTCCCTCCCAGAGGCACCCCAAATGGGGCTCAAACCTGTAACCTAGGTATGGGCCCTGGCCAGGAGTCGATCCTGCAACCTATTGGTGTACAGGGTGAGGCTCCAATCAACTGAGCTACAAGGGCTGTCTTTTGCCTTTTGCTTTAATATTAGATTATGAACATTTCTGTGTCATTAAATATTCTTCCAAAGCACGACTTTACTGCTTGCATAGGATCCAGTCCTCCCGGTGTGCCATCATTTGGAAAAGCAATGCTCTAATATTTTGATTATTTTCATGTTTACTTTAAAAAATAATTCATAAGCGAGAGAGATAATATTGCTATGCTGCTAAGTGTGTTTGATAGGAAGGCGAGACTTTAATCTCTCTAGAGTAGAATGCTTCGATTTTTTTATTGTCTAAAATTTTATATATGTCTCCTTTTTCCCCAATTGACACCCTCCCAGTCATTCCCACCCTGGGCAAGCCCCCCACCCCCCAGTGTCTGTGTCCATTGGTTATGCTAATACGCATGCATACAAGTCCTTTGGTTGCTCTCTAACCTCCCCAACTCCCCTGCCTTTTGTCTCTGGATCTCTTCTTGTTCATCAAACTATGTTGATCATTATATCCCACATATGAGTGAGATCATGTGATATCTTTCTCTGACTGGCTTATTTCGCTTAGCATAATGCTCCCCAGTTCCATCCATGCTGTTGCAAATGGTAAAAGTTCCTTCTTTTTTATAGTGGCCTAGTATTCGAATGCTTCGATTTTTTAAGGTTAAGAAATTCCCCTTCCCAGGGATTGGGAGGGAACAAAAGGGGACTCTCTAGGTTGCTTGAAATGTTCTGTGTTTGGATGTGAAAATTTTAAGTTGAGCATTTAAGATCTGTGCACTTTATTTTGCAAATGTTAACACCCCCACAAGCCTATATCTGTTTACATAGAAAAAGAACAAGGCAGGAAAAAGGTGGAGGACTTGAAGGGTGGGGACGACCCAAACGTGATTGGTTCACTCCCTGTTAGGATATTATCTTTGGTTCAGAGAGACCATAAGTAAATATTTGGCAGCTAGTAATGTGGGGGAGGGGGAGGGGTGGGGGAAGGGCCTGTCCCTTCTCTTCCCAGCTCAGTGCTAAGCCTGGCTAAGTAAAGAATGTTCTTCTAGCCCTCGCCAGTTTGGCTCAGTAAATAGAGCATCGGCTTGTGGTCTGAAGGGTCCCAGGTTTGATTCCTTTTTAAGAATATATTTTTTTAAAAAGGTTTTTCTATTGTAGTTATATTCATGTGGCTTTGAATTTTCCTATTGAGTAGAAGATTAATAAAAATCGGGTAGTTGAGGTTTACAAAGACTTAAAATTATATAAATAGCTTGACTTACCTAACAATTCAGGTGAAATGGAAGTGGGGTGCTTTATATATAATGTATTTTTTTTAATTTCAGAAAAAGATTCATTTTGGATTTATTTTGTAATCTTTTAAATTTTATTTTAAATGTATTTTTATTGATTTCAAGAGAGGAAGGGAGAGGGAGAGAGAGATAGAAACATCAATGATGAGAGAGAATCACTGATTGCCTGTCTCCTGCACACCCCCTATTGGGGATCGAGCTTGCATCCCAGGCATGTGCCCTGTCCTGGAATCGAACAGTGACCTCCAGGTTCATAGGTCGATGCTCAACCACGCCAGCCGGGCTTGAATTTCTATGTGAACTTATTTTGAAGTCTTACTGATCTGGGTCCCTGGGACAGCAGAAATGTGAGTTTGCTGACAGCCGAGCATTAAAACTCAAGGCTCCGGCCCTCCCTGCAGTCTCCTTCTCCTGATCCAGTCCTGGGACAGAAGTGTTTGCAAATTATTTCTGTGTGGATCTGACCAAACTCCCCCAAATGCAGGAGCGCTGAGTCAGGGCAAAAAGAGCGATGACTGAGGCCAGTGGTCAGGATTAGCATGGCCCGATGGCCCTGGGGTTAGTGCTGGAAGATGCAAGTGAGCCTCCTGAGTCCTGACGTGGAAACGGAGTTATGACTCCGGGAATTTATTGCCCTGTGGTCCTTTAACAAGGTGTGATCGATCTTTCCAGGCAGAACTTCCATTATTGGTGACAGGTGCCTGGAGCCAGCTTATTAAAAACCATCATTTCAACTCCCCAGGTGAAGGTGCCGCAGTGTGTGGGAGCAGAATGCTAATTTCCGGCTTTCTATCATAATCGGGGACATGGAGAGAGCATTATGAGGCATTTTAATATTCAAGAGGAAGAAAACTCGGTGCTGTTTCTGTACTGTACTCTGAGCCCGGAGCATTAGGGTCTGCCTTCATTTCCCAGGTCACACTCCCCGTCCCAGCAGGTGAGCCCAGCTCACAGGCTTCCTCCTACTGCCTCGGGCTGGCCCTGCCCTGGCTGGAGACAGAGCTTACCTGGATGCCCTACAGCCGTGGTGGGCTGGAATGGGCACTGGACTTTGAGTCGGTGGGTTAGCTTCAAGGCCCAGCCGTGGCATGAATCACGTGCTTTTATTTGTCCAAGTACATTCATGCCTGTGTACATTCACATCTTTCCTAATCCTGACCATTGACCTCAGTCATCAGAGGATATGTTTTTATTCATTTGAGAGAGAGAGAAACATCGATCGGTTGCTTCCCAACCAGAAATCAAACCTGCAACCTAGGTATGTGCCCTCACCAGCAAAAGAACCCACAACCTTTTGGTGCACTGGACGATGCTCCAGCCAACTGAGCCATGGCTACATTCACATCTTTTATCTCACGTGGTTCAGTGAGGTACTGGGAGCAGGAAAGAATCTGCCCATTTTATGGAAAGGGTAAACTAATCCCCTGGAAGCAGCACCTGGTTGGTGTTTTTGGAGATGGGAGCAGCTTCTTCTCATTGGCGTTTGTCTCTCACTCCTTCTGGTACCGCTTTGAGAGTAGGCCTGTTTGGATGGGGAGGGAGAGATAACGCATGGAAATCTCTCAGGGTTGAGCCTGTTTTGTGCCCCCACAGAGCTTCTCTGCCCCCATCTATTCCAGGTGATCTTCCTGGCTGGATTATCCATGAACTTTCTGTGTTATGCAGGCCTGGATGTACCCAGCCAAATGAAAGGGAAATCTCAGGAAATGGCCAGAATAGTCAGATCAAGAATTAGCTACAGTATTAAACCAAGTACAGTTACTTTACAGTCCAGCCTGTCAGGAGACATCTCATCTAAAATGCTTGGCGTAGGGGCATGGGGCTTGGGGAACTGATTACTCAGACAGGTGTCAGGTGTGTAGAGCGGCTACAGTGTTTGGACAGGTTCAAGCCTGGGGCTAATAAAAGGGCACTATCCTCTCATGGCAAAGCCACGTGCAAGTCCCAGCCCAATTATAGCCAAAGGCTATCGTTGTAAGCTTGACCTGATGGTCCGAACCTGTGGTCCCACGGGGCTGAGTGATATGGGCTGCGGGAGGTGCAGCAAGGAAACAAAGCTTGATCAGGTGCCTGTAATTGAGTGGATTCAAAACCCGCAAGAACGTTGTAATCACGCCCTTACTTTGCCCCATGGCATCTGGCTATAAAATAAAGACGCGGCTTGCAGGCCGTGGCGCTGTCTCTCCATCGGAGAGGGCAGCGTCCCGCCCAGACCCAGCTTTCTTCTCTCGTCTGCCTTTTCTCAATCCTTCACCGCCCCCCTCTCAGGCTCACCCATGGCCGTGCCCACTCGGCACAGTCAGGGACCTTAGTGGGCATGTGTGGAGGTGACAACTAAAACGACAGTTGCCTTCTTCCCAGCGTGTCCGGAGATGGAGCTTACTAGTACTTGGCCTTGAAGGCGGGACTGTTTCCTGGGCCGTGGAACTGAGAATCGGCTGTGTCCTTTCCTGATGCTGCTCTCCTGGGCAGGAAGCCGTGGCTCTGAACTGCAGGGGTCCCCGTCCACCTGCAAAGCAATGCATGTTTTAACCCGGGTGTGAGTGGCTGGGACTGACCGCTTTGTTCCAGAGATGGTTTGGGTGATCGAGGCAAGCCCTTCCCCAATAAAAAGGTTTCATCTGTAGCTGAGGAGGCCTCCTTGAAAGCCTCTCAACCTGCTCCATATACTCCTTTCACTCTGAATGTTTCATGGACCATTTTGGGCGGAAGCGTGACTCTGGGCTGAGGGGTCGGTTCCATGTTGCCGAGGGGCTGTCTCCTGGTTGGGCTGAGGTGGGTCATCCCTGCTGCCTCGGTTTAGTATAGAGGCTGCTGAGTTTGCTCTGCAGCTTATACCACACCTCAGCCCATATCTTCTGTAAGAGCAGGAAACTGCAAAGCTGCAAGAGGATCTGAGGGGAAAGCCAAGTGGGAAAGAGGTCCCCCGGACCCCCTAGACTTGAACCTCCATCAGAGAACTGAACTAGCTAATGACACATCACCCAGTCCCAATTACCTGCAAGAGAATTTCCTGCCCTGGGCTTCTCTGGGCTAATCTTATGGTCCACACGGTTGATGTCATCACTTTCCCCTCTCAGCCTGACTCTGGTGTGGTCCCCGTTCCATTTGTTGTTCCACATTCCACTTACTTATGCACCCATTGGTTAACTCTCGTCTGTGCCCTGACCAGGGATTGAACCCGCAATCGTGACATAACATGATGATGCTCTAACTAACGGCTACCCGGCCAGAGCTCAAACCACTTTTGAAAGTAAAACTATAAATCATCTTCATAATAAAGTAAAGGCTTATTTGACACGTGGTTGCCTTTCATTGGTAACTGAGAGGTAAGATTGTAATGCTATCTCACAGCACTTAATGAAATGCCTGTCATACCACAACACCCTCCTTCTCTTCTCAGCCCTTTAAGTCACTTCTTTATTCCAAACTCTTCAGCATTCCCTTCTCTAAGCCCTTCTGAATAAAGCCCAAACTCTGCGTTATGTCCCCCCAAAGGCCATATAAGGTCAAATTCCTATTCACATTTGCAGCCTTAACAATTCACACAGTACAGTCCCTAAACGCTGTGGCTCTAAAAACCCCCAAAAACCACACTATAAGTAAATCAGGAGCAATGAGAGCATAGAAGAGGGAGGAGACCATGCATCCTGGTGAGGGAGAGTCTGACCTGAACTCTGAAAAATGGGTAGGATTCTGAACACAGAGTTGGGAAGAGGGGGCTCCACGTGCTCAGAGATCTAGAGGTGGGAAAGTTCTGGCACGGAGAAGGAAGTAAAAGGTTGATGGGGTGGGAGAGGATAGAGAGGGGAGGTAACGTGTGCACAGGTAGCACACAGAATGTGGGTGTACAACCTAGATTCAAGTCCTGGCTCTACCCGCCAGGTTCTTCATCTGTTAAATGGAGATTAAGATTATCACCTCTGCCTTAGCTGGTTTGGCTCTGTGGATAGAGCGTTGGCCTGTGGACTGAAGGGTCTCAGGTTCGATTCCGGTCGGGGGCATGTGCCTGGGTTGTGGGATCGATCCCTGGTAGGGGACGTGCGGGAGGCAGCTGATCGATGATTCTCTCATCATTGATGTTTCCATCTCTCTCTCTCTCTCCCTCTCCCTTCCTCTATGAAATCGGTAAAAATATATTAAAAAAACTAAAAAGGGGGAGGGGAGCCCTGGCTGGTGTGGCTCAGTTGGTGGAGCATCATCCCATTCCCCGAGAGGTTACCGGTTTGATACCTGGTCAGGGCACATGCCCAGGTTTCTGGCTCAATCCCCAGGAGGGGGCGTGCAGGAGGCAGCTTATCAATATTTCTCTCCCTGTCCCTTCCTCTCATCTCTCTCTAAAATCAATAAAAACATATTTTAATAAAATAAATCATATTAAAAATAAATACAATGGGGAAAATAAGAATATATTGTCACAGTAATTTTCATTTGCATAAAGACAATCTGGGCCGAAACCGGTTTGGCTCAGTGGATAGAGCGTCGGCCTGCGGACTGAAAGGTCCCAGGTTCGATTCCGGTCAAGGGCATGTACCTGGGTTGCGGGCACATCCCCAGTGGGGGATGTGCAGGAGGCAGCTGATCGATGTTTCTCTCTCATCGATGTTTCTGACTATCTCTCTCCCTTCCTCTCTGTAAAAAATCAATAAAATATATTAAAAAAAAAAAAAGACAATCTGGGAGGACATATCAGAGACTAGTCACAAGGGTTTCCTCTAAGGGGATGGGGTGATGGTGAGAAGGGGAGAGATGCAGACAGTGTGGGAGGAGTATTTCCCACTTTGTACACACATCTGTTTTAACCATGTGCATATATTTCTCTTAAAAAAAAAATAAAGTTGCTGAAGTGGGTTTAGCCACCAGGGACTATTACTAATGGTGTCCCTGGACTTGTGAGGTGACAACATCCACAAATTGTCATCAGCCCACCACCTCCGTGGCAGGTGGCAGGGCTGTCCCTGCAGATGGTGATAAAACTCTACTTGATATATGGAAGGTTGGGGGAGGGGGGATGGGGAGGAAGGGAGAGAAAAAGGGATTTTTCTCTTTTCTTTTTAATCAAATGGCAGCTCTTGTTTTATATATATAAAATTTTTAAAAATGAAAAACTAGAAAAATATAGAAATATTTTGCAGGAAAAATTTTACTGCCACTAACAATGCAAATTTAAGGACCAAAGCCTCATCTCTCAGAGAATCAGCTCTGAGAGGAAACTGTTTGGAGATCATATAAAAAGGAATGGGGAGAGAAAATAGCATGAAATACGGGGAAAGATAAGTGAGACAGGGAAAATTATGGAGGAAATAAGAAAAAAGAAAATCATACTTTAAAAGATTAAAAAAGAAAAGGAGAGAGAGTGAGAATGAAAAAGGGAA
>NW_006298628.1:2693762-2710434 GCF_000327345.1 Myotis davidii
CTCCAAAACCGCTGCCGAAGGGCTCACGCACCAGGGGATACAAGCCCCTGCTGCCAGGGGCCTGCTAGACTCTGAGATGAGGAGGCTCCATGTTCCTGGAGCAGAGTTTCATCAAAAGTTTGGTCCCAGCTGCCCTTCCGGTGTGTGTAGGCCCTTCCCAGTCCCACCTCTGAATTCCCCAGGGCAGGAAACCCTCAGGGCCTGACTTGTGCAGTCTCTGGGCATAGCGTCATCCAGCAGGAACATGTCTGTCCTGCTATTGGCAGTGGGCGCAGTTGCCAGGGGACAGCCCAGCGTCCACCTCCTTAACCACTGGAGAAGTGTGTCTGGTGTAGACTGGGCTCCAGGTCCCCCCTTCCTAGGTGGGAAGGAGTTGAAGTTGGTGGTAGAAGAACTTTGACCTTGAGTTTAGCTGTGTCGCCATGACTTCAGCCAGAGGTGAGGGGATGGTGTCCAGTTCCAGCCAGAATGAGGCTCCCCCTCCCCGCTCTGGACTGCTTCCATTTCATTGTAGAATATCTACAAAGGAGGGGAATCCATTAGTATCTTGTTGGAGGAGAGAGGGACAGCTGCATTCTGATCTTTCTCCAGGGTGTGTTCCCTATTCAAAGCCAGCTGAGTGAGGATGGCCTCTTCTGTTACCAACCACCTGGGTTACCAACTGCCTGAATTCTATCCCTGTCTTTTACACATTTCTCCCATTTCAAGTCCTGTCCCCAGGCTCCAGCCCTCTGTCTCTGCTCTTGCCTGTGGAGAGATCTAAACTTCTGAGATCATATCCACCCTAGACCTCGGGATGCTGATACACACATGTCCCCTCTGAAATCCCTCTCCACCTCCTGGCCTGGATTTCCTGCAGCCCCTGGGACCTCCTGCTACACTTCTTGGCCCAAGCTTGCTCTCCTGTGAGGGTGCCAGGGAGGTACCCTACTCTGAGGAAGGAATGGTTCTGAATAATCAATATCATTTTTCCTTGGAGCTAACCAGTCTGCCTGTCTAGACCCAGCTGCCAAGGTCACTTGTTCTAGATGTGAGCTTCATTTGCTGGGGTGCAGGGGAGCTGGCGGGAGGATGGGGGAGATGTGAAGAGGAAGCAGGCCTGAGGAGCCAGAGAGGCTAGGGAACAGACTCACGGTGGGCATGAAGTTTCTCTCTCTTCTCGGCCTCTGTCCAGTTAGACTCAACATCTGGATATAAACTGAGAAAAGGGGAAAAACAACCCGCGCTCACAACCCAGACATTTGGTTTGCATGCCACTGAACATCTGGACACTGGAAAATGTCTGGTTTGGGAACGATAATTTTAGCTTCCTTCCAAATTTTGGAACCTCTGGTCATATTTGATGGCCACGTGACCTTAAACAAACACGTCTTTCACTCTTGCACATCTTGAAGAGATCTCTGTGTGCACAACATCATGGATAACTCACGCTTTTCAAGGCTTCACAAAGGGCAAAGGAAAAATACACAGAGAGTCCAAGAGATCCAGTAACTGAGTGTGGTTGGGGAAGTCTGTGTAGGCAGGACTCTATTTACATCACAGAACACAGAGGAATCTCTGGAGAGCATTATTCCCATCCTCCCCCCCCTTCCCCGCCCCCACCACTCAGGATGTGTATTGGAGCACACCCTCCTTGGTCCATCAGCAAATGAAATCCCAGACGGACTGGTGCTGGGATACCGTGGCAGGGACGCGGCCCACGCTCATCAATGTTATGAGCTCTGCTTTATTGGTCATTTAATAACCAGCTGAGGAGCCAGTCCAGGAAGCAAGCCTTCTTTTTCCAGGAAACTACTTGTCTTGGCTTTGGAATAGCTTTCCCAGCCACCTCTTGGCTGAAGAAGAACACAATCATGAACTCTTTTTGCCAAAATCTCCAGTTCTGCCACATCAGCATGATTTGCCTCCCTCCCTGGGAGGGGCCGGGCGGCGATGGGGGTGGGCCCTGTCCAGATGGCGCTGGCAGACTTGGGCCTGGTAGAAAGATGCTGAGGGGGTCTTATTCTGACTGTAAGCCAGCCGAGTGGCCCTGCAGAGGCGACAGCACGCCTGAGGCTGCTCCGTTTCCTCTCCTACTTCATCTCTCAGAATCTCAGGACAACCAGCGGCATTGTAATTCTTTCCCTCATTTTGCCGATGAGAAGACTGAGGCTCAGAGAAGTGATGTAACCTCCTAAAGCCATGTAGCTACTTCATACTAGAGCTGGGGTCTGCACTCAGACTGTCTGATTCGAAGCTTCGTGCTCTCCACTCCAACCCAAGGCGCACAGCATCCACTGCAGAGACAAAACCAGCCCTTATCAAGCAGGAGTTGACTGCGGAAAGGTGGGCGGAGCTTGCAAAATGAAGCTAGTTGGAGTAGTCAGGGAAGGCTTCCAGAAAAGGGGGCTACAGGAGCCTTGAAGAAAGGGCAGGATATGGTGAAAGGAGGAAGGAGAAGGCATTGTAGCCATTGAACAGGGAATGCAGAATCGGGTTTGGATGGCTCATGGCCCAACAGGGGGAGTTGCCTAATTATTGGTATTTTGATTTTAAAGAATAGCCAGACGTGGGAGGGCTCTTAAAACCCCCACAAAAGTGCCCCATTAGAAAGAGTTACCCTTGGGACATTGCCCATACCAAGGGCGCTCCAACAGCTGATTAAAACTGTACTGGTCACATAAGGTTTTTTCTGCCCCTGTCTTTCCTTGCCTCTTCTCATTCCAACACCGATGAAGGCAGTACAGGAGTAAGGTGGGGAAATTGTAAAAAAGCTAAGACCCCCCCTTTTCGACCATAGGTGGGCCCTAAAGTAGGTCTAGGCTTTGGGAAGCCAAATTTAGATTGGACTAAAGTTTAGAGTATTGATGTTAATCTGAAAACACACACATATGTTTATAACTGGAATGGACTGAAAAAGCTATGAATCCGCCTGACATTTCATCCACAAGAAAAATGAGGCCCAGGTTAGCTTGAAAGACAGACATGAGAAAGACTAAAATTGCTCTCTGCTTGCTCCCTCTAGAGTTTGACTTGTTTAAAAACAAGAAAGCAAAGAATTCCACTGCTGAGAAGATGGAGGGCTGTACTTTTCCCCATTCCTCCCACTGGAACCCTAGGCTTTAGCTCTAAGACAACAGCAGGAAGACTTGAAAGGTGGAGAGAAGGCAGGCTGGCCCTAGACCTCGGTGATGACACAGTGGTGAGTTCACTCAGTTTGCTTTTTGTTTCATGTAGCCAAGACTTGGAACAGCGACCCAGAAGAGCCAGTGGGTGCAGACAAACAAAGCCCCAACAAAAAGCCTGCTCTCACTAGCCAAGGACCAGGAGAGGAACAGCCCCACAAGACAGGAAACGTTTAGAAAATAACCCCTCTACTCCAGCCAGACACCTGGGGACAAACTGCGGCCCCATCCATGTTAGCAGAGGTTGAGTGAGGAGCCAGGACTTCCACGCTTTCGAGGGTGAGGCTGTAACAAGGCCCCCTTAACATGCCCACTGGGGTGGGATCAGTAACGGCCAAGTAGGGATCGGGGACCTTCATTCCTGCGGCCAATAACCTCCCTGAACACCTCGGCCTGGCAGTAATAAGGTGCTCTTCCTCTCCCCACTACCCTGCTGTCAGGGGAGGCCTAGTGGGGAGGCAGGACTTTCCCCACTACCCAGTGATAGCAAGGACACCCCCACCGTGGTGTCCCTGGGGACTGGGTGGGGGGAAGCAGAACTCGGGGGGTCCCTGCCCAGCAGTAATGAAGAATAGCCCCCCTTGGGGTATCAAGAGCGAAAAACCTTGACTTTTACCTCCACCTGGAAGTAAGCAGGGATGCCCACCTTTCTCTCCCTGCCTAAGCAGCGCGGGTGCAGACCAGCTAAGACCGAAGGATTAAATAAGTCCAGAGTCTCAGAATTTGAAAATATTTAGGTTTCAGTGAAAAATCGGTCATCACCCCATATCGGTAGCAGTTAAATCCCTAAATGGATGAGACTTTCTAATGACACTTCCCAGCAAAAGGGAGGGGGAGAAAAACGGAAGTCAGAGGTAGACTCTACCAAAGAGAGAGCAACAGAAGACTGCACAACTGAAAGAAAAGGAATGTCCAGAGAAGTAGGGACACCTTTAGAGTTTAAAAAACAAATTAGCTGAGAGACGAAGCCAAGACGTTGGCTGATTCGGGACTCAAATCCAGGTCTCTGTCCTTCCCACCGCACCGCTGCCAAAACAAAACCAAACCCATACACTTTGATTATTCTGTGTTGTTGTTTTAGAAATGGACCGTTAGGGAGACAGTCCGTGTAGACAGCCTGTTTCATGTTTCAGTTTTCCTCTTGAGCCTGTGCCTGGCTTTGGTTAAAAGGCTGCCTTTTCTCCGCTCTCCTGTTGTTGCCATCCTATTGGTCAATATTCACACGTCTGTCTAGGCCAGGGGTGGGCAAACTTTTTGACTCGAGGGCCACAATGGGTTCTTAAACTGGACCGGAGGGCCGGAACAAAAGCATGGATGAAGTGTTTGTGTGAACTAATATAAATTCAAAGTAAACATCATTACATAAAAGGGTACGGTCTTTTTTTTTTTAGTTTTATTCATTTCAAATGGGCCGGATCTGGCCCGCGGGGCTGTAGTTTGCCCACGGCTGGTCCAGGACTTGGTGTTTTAGGCCTCCTCCTCAAAATGCTCTGGACAAGGACAGTGGATTATTGAGGCGGGTGAGGATGGAGATGAGGCTGAGAGTTCCGGAAGCCCTAGGGCCACATGGGAGGGAACGTGATAGGACATTTGGAGCCACAGGCCCACAGCGTTTTCTCACACTTCCGTTTCATCACATCAGTCATTTCCCCACACCTTATTCTCAATGTCATTGGTCACAAAAACGAGTCATTAAGCTGGTTTACTTAATTTATCTTGTGAACATTCTAATAAAAAGACTGTTATCAAATCCCCTTGACGTAGGCAATGGAAGGTGGGTAGAGTTTCAGGAGATCCAATAACCCCTTTAATTAAATTGGATAATGGCCATTAGAGCTAGTCATTAGTGTCGCTTGCCTGGTAATGGGACGGTTGAAGTGAAAAATGGCTCTGTATCAGGATCTGTCTTGGAATGACTTTAAGAGGTGTATAAATTCATGTACTCCGCCATATTTATTGTGCGTCAGGAACTACGTTGAGCAACAGACTCAGCGCCGTGAGCAAGACAGATGAGGTCCCGACCTTTCCGGAGCTTGTATTCTAGTGGCTGGTTTCACAAGCCCACCAACAGGGGACGTTTCTAACAACTGAAAAATGCCGTCCCCCACTTCTCTTCTTAGCAGGAGAGAGCACCCACCAGGACCCAGGCCAAAGTGTCAGGAGGGAATAATCATAAAATGTTCACATTTTAATTCTCACTCTAGAGCTGCAAGGCAGGGTAACGTGTGGAAAGGGCCAGTCCTGGGTTCAGATGCCGACCCTGCCACCTCCTGCAGCTAATTCTCTCTGAGCCACAGTGTCCTCAGATTAAGCCCTGAGATGGTAGTATACAGAGCATAGGGCATAGAAATCCTGGGCACATGGCATAACAGCTATTCTTTTTATTATTTAAATTCTTTATTGTTTAAAGTATTACATGAGTCTTCTTTTTCCCCCATTGACCCCCCCCCACTGTGTTGTTGTTTTAAAAATGGACCTTTAGGGAGGCAGTCCGTGTAGACAGCCTGTTTCATGTTCCAGCTTTCCTCTCGAGCCTGTGCCTGTGAGGGCACAGCACATGCCCTCACCCCCCCCTTACTGTCTGTGTCCATTGGTTATGCTCATATGCATGCATACAAGTCCTTTGGTTGATCTCTTACCCCCTCACCCCCCGCCTTCCCTCATAGATTGGACAGTCTGTTCGATGCTTCTATGTCTCCGGTTCTATTTTTGTTCATCAGTTTATGTTGTTCATTATATTCCACAAATGAGTGAGATCATGTGGTATTTATCTTTCTCTGAGTGGCTTATTTCGCTTAGCATAATGGCTCTCCAGTTCCACCCATGCTGTTGCAAATGGTAAGAATGCCTTCTTTTTTACTGTGACGTAGCATTCCATTGTGTAGATGTACCACAGTTTTCTAATCCACTCATCTGCTGAAACAGCACTTAGGCTGTTTCCAAATCTCAGCTATTGTAAATTGTGCTGCTATGAACATAGGGGGGCATATATCCTTTCTGATTGGTGTTTCTGTGTTTTGGGGATATATTCCTACAAGTGTGATTACTGGGTCAAATGCAATTTCCAATTTTTTAAAAAATATGTATTTCATTGATTTCTTACGGAGAGGAAGGGTGAGGGATAGAGAGTTAGAAACATCGATGAGAGAGAAACATCGATCAGCTCCCTCCTGCACACTCCCTATTGGGTATGTGCCTGCAACCAAGGTACATGCCCTTGACCGGAATCGAACCTGGGACCCTTGAGTCCTCAGGCCGACGCTCTATCCATTGAGCCAAACCAGTTAGGGCTGGAAGTTCCAATTTTAATTTTTGTCATTAGCTCATTTTTGAAGACGAGAAGCTTGACACAGAGAGGCAAAGTGGTTTGCCCAAAGCCGCACAGCTGGTAATCGACAGAGCGGGAACCTGACCCCAAGCCCCACCCTCTTTCCAATTTGGCACCGCTGTGTAGCATGACGCCAAGAAGTAATTATCCATCGGTGGCGTGCCGATCGCTTACGCAGGGGTGCAGGCACCCTTACTTGGGAGGGGCAGCCCGGGAGAGCCAGGAAGATGTGGGGCTCCCCTAGGCGAGAACACAGACGATGGTGGTGAACAAGTCCAGACAGTAGGGACAAAACCAACTGGAGGAACCCTCACGTGCGGCCAAACACTGACCCCTGCCGGCCGCCTGAGTGGCCAGGCCCCGTCCCTGCTCCCGGAGCCTGCGGGCTGCCCAAGGCTGGAACCACCCGGCCAGAGCTCCCTGCACAGGCAGGAGCCCTGGGGACCGTGCCCCGCTCCCGGGACAAGGCAGAGGGCTGGATAAGTGGCCGCATTTCGAGACCTCTGTGCCCACCTGGGCCACCTCGGGTGCCATCACAATCCCCTCTCACTCACTCAGCTTTTGACCAGAAGGGGCCAGAGCTGAGGATTTTGCCTGCAGTGTTCCCCCACCCTGGGCCTCTCTCGGGTCTCCCCTTGCCGCGCAATCTGTCACCCCGTTTGGGGACCTAAGGACCGCCAGCCTCACCCTGCTTAGGACACCTCCCACCTGGGAGCTGAACCTAAGCCCTGCGTGGAGCATCTTAACCAATTCTGGACCAAATGCCACTTCATCTCCGGCCGAGGGGACACTGTGGCAGATGCCACCAAATGCAGCTGCGTCATGTTCCTCCTCCTGGCATCCAAGGCCTGGATCTAGAGGGGTTAATCCTGCCAGCACACTCACCACTCTTTAGGCCCATAGACGCCAGGTTTGGGGGTTGGGCTTCTCCCCACTTCATCTCATCCCCTTCCTCCCTGCTGTCCACCTTCCTTGGCCAGAACTGCTAAAAAAGAAAAATGAGTTAAAAGTTAGTATTTCAGCTTTTAGTTCCGACGTGACCCTGCGCCTTCTCTGCTCTCTGCAAAATGAACTGAGTTGAATACTCAGAACCAGAGTGAACAGCACGTCTTCATATAACCATGCATTTCTTTTTTAAAAAATATTTTATTGATTTTTTTTTATAGAGAGGAAGGGAGAGGGATAATTAGAAACATCGATCAGCTGCCTCCTGCACACTCCCCACTGGGGATGTGCCTGCAACCAAGGTACATGCCCTTGACCGGAATCGAACCAGGGACCCTTGAGTCCACAGGCTGACGCTCTATCCACTGAGCCAAACCAGTTAGGGCTAACCATGCATTTCTTAATATAAGAGAACCCCTTGGGCGAGCAATCTGCAGGAGACCTTTTTTTGCAATTTAGCCAAACATCAGACACAGCCAGGGAGCAAGCGGGCGATGTGACATATGTCTCACAGGATGCTGAGAAGTTGGTGAAACAACAGGACAAGCCCAGTAGCATCTGGAGGGAGGTCTGGGGTGGGGTGAAGTGGAGGGGGGTTCTCTAGCCTTCTGTGCAGGGCTTTGCATTTTACCCATGGACTTGGATAAAAACAAAGAAGACAGGGTTGTTAGCAATTCAGATATATGGATTTAGGGGGCAGGATTTTTAAAAATGTCAATGAGCTCAGATTACCATTAGAAAGGGAGGAGAAGTTTCACACATAGGGATTGGTGACAGGTCCTTTTTCTTATTCTCCTCAAATCAAGAGCCCTCATTTGGAAGCGAAGAGCTCTGGCTCAACTCAGATTTCCTTGAAAAAAGAGGGAGGATAGCGGGGTAAGTTGGCGGAGTTGACCTTACCCTGGGGGTGAGAGAGCCTGCAGCCCAGTTGTCTGCAAGTGAAGGTAGCTGAGCCTGATTGGATAGGCCACGCTCCCCTTTACAAAGTGTGAAGAACTTTCCAGAGCATCTTCAGTCATCTGAACTCCACTCTGTCGGAGGCAGGCCAGGCAGCTCTTGCCATCCTCATTTTCCATAAGGAACTTGGAACCTGAAGCCCAGACAAGTAAAAAGTATAGCTTGCCCAGCTGGTGTGGCTCAGTGGTTGAGCATCGACCTATGAACCGGGAGGTCACGGTTCGATTCCCAGTCAGGGCACATGCCTGGGTGGTGGGCTCCATCCCAGGTGTGGGGCATGCGGGAGGCAGCCCACCAATGATTCTCTCTCATCATTGATGTTTCTCTTTCACTCTCCCTTCCTTTCTCAAATCAATAAAAAAAAAATTTTTTTTAAAGGAGATTACTTGGGTGGAAAGAGGAATCAGAACACAGGTTTTTGTTTTTTTATTCTTTCCAACCCAGTGCATTGATGCCTTTTTAATCAAGTGTGACCTGTGCGAGGTCACTGGCCGCTTGAGCACTGCATTTTAACCAGACACCATCAGACTATCTCGTTTTCATTATCAATTAGATCTCCACGCAAATGTCCCCTCTGAGTGACCTTCCCTGACTTTCCTAGTATGGTCTCCATCCCCAGCGATATGCTTGCCCTCTGTGGCACCATCACCTGAACATGCCTTATTTGTGTGCACATGTTCACGGCCTGTCTCCCCTCAAGAATGCCAGGCATTTCTTGTTTCCCCCCGTGTCCCTAGGGCAGTGGTTCTCAACCTTGGCTGCACATGAGAATCACCTGGGAATCTTTTTAAAATCCTGATTTCTGGGCCTCATCCTCCGGAAATTCTGTTTCTTTGTTATGGGGTGGAGCCACAACATTAGTAACAAAGAAACAGAATTTCCAGAGGATGAGGCCCAGAAATCAGGATTTTAAAAAGATTCCCAGGTGATTCTCATGTGCAGCCAAGGTTGAGAACCACTGCCCTAGGGCCTAAGACCTAGCATTACATCAGGTGCTCCATTAAAATGTTTGACTGAATGAATGAACTAGAACAGTGGTTCTCAAAATCTGGCCCACAGACTCCTTGGGGGCTCTAGACTTTGCCAGGGGGTCTGTGAAATCCAGCACTAAGTCATAATGTGTCTGTTTTGCTGCATTGACATTGGCACCGTTTACAATGAGGGTGCAAGAGCAGTGGTGGATAAAGCTGCTGTGGCACCAAGTGGAACTAGTAGTCATTGCATTCTTCACCACCGTGCACTGATAGTTTCCCTTAAGAATGTCCTTGACGCCTGGCCGACGTGATTCAGCGGTTAAGCGTTGACCTATGAACCTGGAGGTCACGGTTTGATTTCCAGTCAGGGCACATGCCCAGTGTGGGCTCAGTCCCCAGTGGGGGGCATGAAGGAGGCAGCTGATCAAGGGTTAAATGCTGCTATGATGGATGAGTAAGACACTGCCCTAGTTTTCTGGAAGGTCACAGCCCAGGTGAAAGTCAATTAGTGAAAGTTTCAGGAGCCAGGTTTCTGCTACATACAGCCACTTGCTGTCCCCTCCTAATTCTCCCAAAGTCCTTAGTTTCGGAACCAACGCAGCAGCGACTGCACTTTAAATCAAGGGAAAGTTTCAGAACAAGCAGTCCAAAGGCTCCCTGGCAGCGTTCTCTGCGCCTGGAAACATGTGGCTTTCTGAGCACGGAGCACCCTCTAGTGTCTGTCTCCGGTAAGGCAGGTCCAAAGAGGAACCACAAAGATGCGAGTTTCTCCCCTCAGGTTCGCGCTGCTTATGGCTGAGCCACGTTCAGCTCTCTGCTGCAAGAAACAGCACTGCCAGTTTAAGAAGTAATAAATAACATAGCTGCCAACATTTTTGAGCACTTGCTGTGTCCCAGGCCCTATATTAATTGCCTTTTACCTTGCTTACCCAAGAGGCAAACACCATTATTATTATTATTATTATCATCGTTATTTCCAGTATACAGGCGAGACAGCCAACTAGAGGCAGAGACAGGGTTCAATCCAATCCAAGTGGTCAGACTCCATAACTATGCTAACACTATTATTATTTATTATTATTATTATTATTATTATTACTATTGGTTTATTGTCTAGGAGAAGCACTAGCCACAGGAAATACCAAGACAATTCCAGTGAAATTTCTCCTGTTTCCTTGGGAGAATTGTAATTTATGGAGCTCTGGAAGATTTATGTTGACAGATCAAGGATGGAATGAGAATGAGCCTTCTTTGGTTTATGATGAAAGTGATATAAAGAAAGAATCTAAAGTGGAGTTTCCAAACTGAGGTTGGAACTCATTGATGAGCTGTATAAAACTTGATATACAGTAGATCAGAAAAACACTAGAATGTCCTGCCGTGACCCAGTGTGCTCCCCCTGACACATGAGTATGAATATATATAGGGGGCTGATAAAAACCTTGGAAAACTACTGGCCCAGCCATGCTCCTGTCCACCCAGGACTAACAGTGAAGCCACTTCTGTGCAGGGGAAGCTCCCTGTTGTGTTCTGAGACCCCAGTAATCTGACGTCACAACCTTTCCCCGACTCTTAGTCATTGGTTTTCTTTGAGTGACCCACGCTGCCAAAAAGGTCATCTGGGGTTTAAATTAATTTCTCTATGCCATAGTCTCCCCCCAACTCCTGTTTTGGAAATGAAGAACTGAGCTCTTTTATTCTCTTATGATAGATAGGACCTGTGGTTAAAAATAGCAAGTTTAGCCCTAGCTGATTTGGTTCAGTGGATAGAGTGTCAGCCTGCAGGCTGAGGGGTCCCGGGTTTGATTCCAGCCAAGGGCACATGCCTGGGTTGCAGGCTCCATCCCCAGTGGGGGTGTGTGCAGGAGGCAGTCAGTCAATGATTCTCTATCATCATTGATGTTTCTATCTTTCTCTCCCTCTCCCTTCCTCTCTGAATAAAGAGATATTTTTTAAAAAATAGCAAGTTTATTACTAAAATCCAATTTAGTATCTAGTAACTATTTTTTCTCTAAACTTTAGGCGTCGGAGTTAGCCTTCTCTGTGATGGTACATTGAAAGATAGACATCAATTAGTCCCGATTTGCGTTTATATTTTAGAGAAGATAAGAAATTTGTCCCAGTTCATATAATTAATAAGAGGAAGACCTGGGATTAGAACACAGGACAGTCCGAGTCCAGGACAGCAAGCTTTCAACCACTATGTTATGCAAAAGAATCAGAGCTGAGGGTACACAGACAGTGTCTGGGATGCTGATGAAATGGGAAGAGCAAGAGTGTGTGTGGGGTTGTATTATAAGAGCTGCTGCATTGTAGAGATACTTGTCTTTCCATGTGTTGGAGGCCCCGTGACAATGGGTTGGGGGATCCTTGGTGTTTGTGCCCTGATCTGTGACACGGAGGGAATATGTGTTGCAGTGTGAAACACTGGGAGAGGCTTCAGAACAACTCGGAGATGTTTATCATTCACATAACAGATGAAGAAACGGAGGTTCAGGTTGGTCCACGGAGAGTAAATAGCTGAGATGTAAACCAGGCAATAAAAAAGTATAACTAACGGTATTTGAAGGCTTACTCCATGACAGGAACTCTGTTAGGATACTCCCATACATTATCTATGTAACTGTCTCAGGAATGATCTGAATGTTAAAGCCAAGGGCACCGGGGCTCAGGGCAGGTGATGAAGATGCCTGAGGTTGCACAGTGAGTGCAGAGCCATGAGTCAAACTTCGGTCTACCTGACTCCAAAGACCTTGCTTTTCACCACTCTAAGACCTAACCAGAGGACGTCCGACCTTCTCCTCAGGCACAGAAACAAAGTAAATGATAGATAGATAGATAGATAGATAGATAGATAGATAGTGTGGCTGGCATGGCTCAGTGGGTGAGTGTTGACCTATGAATCAAGCGGTTGAGCGATGACCCATGAACCAGGAGATCATGATTTGATTCCAGGCAGGGCACATGCCCATGTTGCAGGCTCTATCCTCAGCAGGGGGCATACAAGAAGCAGTCGGTCAATGATTCTCTCTCACCATTGATGTTTCTATCTCTCTCTCTTCCATTTCTCTCTGAAATCAATAAAAATATATTTTTTTAAAAAAGGGAAAAAACCTCATAGCCATAAAAGAGCCAAAGTGGTATGGTGGTTAGTACTCAACAAATATTGGCTATTGCTTATTCCAGTTTCCTATCGCTGCATAACAACTCACCCACGAGCTCAGCATGTTCATAGAGGCCTCCTTGCTAAGAGGAGAATGATGTCTACAGGACAGCCCAAAACTTGATCTAATAGCGTATTCCACCTGAAGGAGGGGGTAGCCTCCCCTGCCCTCAGTTCCTGGCCAAATACCACAGTTACTGGGGAAGGTCATTTCCCTCCCAGACCCCTTGGCTGCTTGGGGAGCCCCTTGGAATCAACTGAGTGAACAGCAAAGGGGGGTCATATATTTTAAGGACGGCAGCACAACTGTCATACCAGATGAGTCTTGCTTTCTGTCTGTGCCTCTCCACCCTGAAGAGACATCGCTGATAAAGGACAGGCCTCCAGGGTCCACACCATTAGCCAAATGTCAACAGTCATGTTAGCACTAGAGGATGGATGCCTTGGCCAACGATTGGCATCATCCGCACATTTTTTTCAGACCTTCAGGCCATTGCCCATGACCTAGCTGTCTGGTCCAACACTGAGGACAACAGCTCTTTCTTCAAAGTCACCCCCTTTGGGGAAAAGAACTATTGGAGTGTTCTTGTTTCACAGATGCCCCAAAATAAAAATCAAGGTCAGACATATCTTTGCACATACTAAAGCCACAATACAAGGCCTCACCAAGACACTGTCCTCTTCAGAGTTCCAGACATTATTGAGAGTGACCAGGGCATTCATTTCTAAAAATACCTAACACTGGGCCCTTGGACAAGGCATTCAATAGAATTTTCACCTCCATTACTGGCTTCAGGCTGTAGCCCTCATAAAACATCGTAATGGCTTACATAGAAAAGTTCAAATTTAATTAAATGAAATGACACATTTTAGTCAAACACCAGGGGTGAATTGTAATAGAGTCCATGTTTGTTAATGTGCTTGATCATCTTTTCATGTGATTATTGGCTCATAATGTAGGCAATAAAAGAATTCTCAATAAATTTAAAAGGGTTGATGTTATACAAAGTATGCTTTCTGACCAAAGCAGAATTAAAGTCAAAATCTATAACAGATTTGACAAATCATTAAAACTTGTAAAAATTAAACAACATACTGTGCTTCTATCTTTTTTAAAAGTATGGTTGTGTTGTTGACAGTATTATAGATGTCCCCCATTTTCTCCCTTTTTGCTCCCTCTACCCATCCCCTCCCCCCTGCCTCTCCCCTCACCTTTACCACACTATTGTCTGTACCGATGGGCTATGCATGTACGTATATAAGTTCTTCAGTTTACCTCTTCCTGTCCCCCTCCCCTCCCCTCTGAGATATATCAGTCTGTCCCATGCCTCCATGACTCTGGACTTATTTTGTTGGTCAATTTATTTTGTTCATTAGATTCCACAAATAAGTGAGGTCATATGATATTTGTCTTTCTGTGTCTGGCTTATTTCAATTAGCACCATAATCTCCAGGTCCATCCACGGCATCTCAAAGGGTAAACGATCCTTCTTTTTTATAGCTGCATAGTATTCCATTGTATACGTGTACCATAGCTTTTTTTAATTTTTTATTTAACCATTCATCTGTTAGGCACTTGGGCTGTTTTCAGATCTTAGCTATGTAAATAACACTGCTATGAACATAGGCGTGCATATATTCTTTCTGATTGGTGTTTTATGGTTCTTAGGATATATTCCCACAAGTGGAATTGCTGGGTCAAACAGCAGTTCCATTTTCGATTTTTTTGAAGAAACTCCATGTTGTTTTCCCTGCTATTTTTTTGAAGAAACTCCATGTTGTTTTCCCTGAGTTTATATCTTAAGAAGTTAGGCCCTGGCCAGTTTGGCTCAATGGATAGAGCACTGACCAGTGGACCCAAGGGTCCCAGGTTCAATTCTGGTCAAGGGCACATGCCCAAGTTGTGGGCTCCATCCCCTGTGGGGAGCGTGCAGGAGGCAGCCGATCAATGATTCCGTCATCGTTGATGAAAGTAAACTGAAGGAAGGAAATAATAAATATAAAAGTTGAAACCAATGAAATAGAAAATGTATAAACAATCAAAATATCAATGAAACAAACACTGAAAAACAAAGATCAATAAAACCTTACAAGGCAAAAAAGGGCTTTGCAGATATGATCAAGGACAGCGAGGTGGGGAGGTTATCTTGAATTATTCAGGAAGAACCAATCTAATCACATGGGCCTTTAAAATCGGAGAAACTTTCCTGGCGGAACCAGAGAGGGAAAACCAAAGCAGAAAAGGAACTTTGGCCCTGGCTGGTGTTTCTCAGTGGTTAGAGTATCAGCCCCTGCACAGAATGGTCTCAGGTTTGATTCCCCGTCAAAGTCACATGGATTCGCTCCCCACCCCCAGTCTGGGTATGTGAGGGAGGCAGCTAATCGATGTGTCTCTCTCCCATCGATACTTCTCTCTCTCCTGCTTCCACTCCCTCTGAAAAGCAGTGGAAAAAATATTCTCATGTGAGGATTAACAAAAACAGGAAATTTGAAGCATAAGAGGTACTTTAATGGCCACTGATGGCTTTGAAGATGAGGAAACCAGGCAGAATAATAAGAAGTCAGGAAAATTCCCTGGCAAGTGGAATGGGGAAACTGAGACAGAAGGCTAATTCAAATTGGTTGTTGATTAGAAGGAGTTATAAGGGAGACTTCTGGTAGGCTGGAAATATGGCTGGAAATATCTTGATCTAGATGGTGTTACACATGTGCATGTATGCAAAAATACATTGTCATACACTTAATATTTACACCCTTTGCTGTGTTTATATTATACATCAATAAAATGTAAAGAAAATAGAAAAATAGATTCAACCATGGAAATACAACTTCACTTTACCGCATTGCCATCTTCAGATTGAAGTGGCTATAGAATAAAATCACCCTTTGGATGCTTTCCCCGCTCCTGGCAGTACAAGCTCACAGTAACCTGCAAACCAGATCAGGATGCAAAGACGATCACCCAGCCTGCTCCTGCATTATACAGAGGAAATAAACAGACCGGAAGAGGTGCGGGCTGGAGTTCCACAATGAGTTAGTGGCAGAGCCAGCCTAGGACTCAGATCTCAGACACACCCCATTCTACTCCTGGGCAACTGTTTGCAAGAGAGGGCTGGGTACGGTGGGTACAGTAGGTACAGAGGAAGAAGGGGCCAGGTCTCAGGCCAGCAGGCAGGGCAACTCCTGGAGACCAGCCGGCTGGGAGTCAGGGCGCCTGGAACTCCCACAATCGGTGGCAGTGTCGCTGGTTTTCAGTAAGCTGGAACCTCTCTTTGCTGTCTCAGAGAGAAATAAAGAGAAGAGCCTGCGGTTTCAAGATGACACCCAAGGAACCCCAAGGGCCAAAAAGCGCCAAGGGGGCCTCTGGGCTGGGATGGAAAGTGAAACTTGCAAGCTCTTCCTTTGACCTTGGCCAAGGTCGGTCCCTCTGGACTCACTCCTCTGTTCATTCAATGGGGGATGATCCTAGTTAAGGGCCAGGGAACAGAAGAAAGGAACAGGTTGAAGGGCGGTCCTCAGCCTGGTGCTGTCCCCCGGGCAGGAGGAGCCCCAGACAGGAGGGGCGCCCCGGCGTGGGGGTGGGGGGAGGGGGCGGGCTGGAAGTCTCGCCGTAGCAGCATCAAACAGGAGACCGGCTACATCAGGGCGAGGAACCTGATTGGGGTGGGGGCGGGGGAGCACAGAGACGGAAGAGGGTCCCGGGCTCTCCTCCTCCCGGCTCTGCGTTCTCTGTGGGGATCGGTGGCCTCCAGCGGGGGTTGGGGGGGTGTCTGTGCGCCCCCTCCCCTTCCCAGACTCCACCCGCCTCGCCCCTCACATTTCCAACTCCCAAGGACAACTTGTCGTGGCTTCCGAAGGGGGGCTTCTTCCTGTCCCCCGGACTCTGCTGTCCTTTTGTCTGTTTCTGCATTTGACGGGTTCGGAGATTGGCTTCTCTCTTGTTTGTTCTCTCTCTCTCTCTCTCTCTCTCTCTCTCTCTCTCTCACACACACACACACACACACACACGCACACGCACACACACCCTCTCTCTGCCGGCCATCTCGGCGCCTTTCCTCCGAGGCCAGCCTTTCACAGGGCGCAGGGCCCTTCCTGGAACCTTGACGCAGGATCGGAGGCGCCCGGGGAGGGGCAGGTGAGA
>NW_006298628.1:2710720-2715001 GCF_000327345.1 Myotis davidii
TCCCACCTCCCCGAGGGGCCCGGGGCGCCCGTGCCAAGCCCCGGCCTCCCGCTCTCTCCACCCCCATCTCCTTCTCCAAGCCGGGGTGTGTGAGGGGGCAGAGGGCCGCCTCCCATCCCTCCCCCAGGACTTGGTCCCCAGAGCCGGTGATTGTGCAGCCTCAGCCCCGTCTCCACTCACAGCCCCGAATCCCAATGAACGGAGCGGAAGAGACCGGGATCGGCTTCCCCTCGTGGGTAGGGGTCGCTTAGAAAGGGTTGTTACTCTTTCTCTAAGGAAATTGGGAATTGGTCTGGAGCTCTGGGTCTGTACAGGAGCCCCGATCCCCAAGTTGTGGAACCCCCTCTCTCTAGCAGCCCCTCCTGAAAGGGGGGGGAAATGCGTGGGGAAGCCTGCCCGCCACCACCTTCCACTGAGGGCGGACACCTAGGCCCCCTTTCCTTCGGGATGTGCTGGGGCTCGGGGCCTCCTCTGTATCTGAATCGGAAGGGATGCCAGGCACCGCCATCTTGCTTGAAACTCATACCCGCAGAAATGGAGCCAGCGCTTTTTTGGTGAGAGGGCCTGTTGTTTGCCGGGGGAGGCAGGAGGCAGGAGGCAGGGAGAAGTTCCCCATCTGTATGGACGGGGCCGATACCAAATCGGATGGATTTTGCCAAGGCGGGCACGTGTAGAGAAGCAGGCAGAGTGAGCCTGCAGGCTGGGCGTTGTGGAGTCATTTAGGAAGGAGTGGCCCTCGGGAGTCAGTGAGGAACCCCGTCTCAGGGCAGCTGTGCCTCTCGGAATAGTAAGCATCGTGTAAAGATTGAGGATTTGTACAACCGTGTAAAGGATTCGTGGAACAATGTGCGCCCGATTGTGCTCAATAATAAAGGTCACAGGTGGGAATTTCATATCTTCACCTGGACGCCCTCGTTCCAAAGTACCACAGTGCACAATAGAGTTCCCATATTCCACATGTCAAAGGTGGGAACATACAGCATAGAGCTGTACTTTCTAGAATCAAGAGAAGCATAAAGATACGGAAGTGGAAGTTTGCATGTCTCCCTGTGCTTCCCTGATCCTGGCAGGAAGAGAGTCAGGGCTTTTCCTGATATAATCTTCCTTCCGAATCCTCACTCCCCCAGCCCAGGAGGAGTGACGCCTTCTTCCACCCCCAACCACACGGCCTGGCCCTGGGCTTCCCAGGAGGCAAGTTGCCCGCCCCCTGCCAGGGCTTAGACCCACCACCCCAGCACACACACACACACACACACACACACACACGCACACACCTTTTAGAAACACAGGAAAGAGTTAAGAACAGAGGAAGAAGGGGACGAGAAGGGGGGCACACTGAGTGTGGTATTCAGGTACTGTTATACCCTTTGGGGCATTTTACTATTTTCGAGTCGGGAAGAACCTGAGTCCGTGGCATCAAATGCCCAGCTGACACACGCACACACACTGCACATACACACACACACTGCACATACACATGCACATACACAGGCACATACACACGCACATACACAGGCACGTTGCCCCAGAACAAATGCAAGAAAAGGCTTTTCTAGCCCCAGGCACGGCCCTGTGGGAGAGCTCCGAAGCCCCTAAGAAGAGCCCCTCACTCTTTCACACTGCAGATTGGACACCCAGTCCCTCACCTCTACCCCCAGCAGATGGCTGGCAGTTCTGCGTTGTCACCACCTCAGAAAGCACTGATCCTATGGCAGGAGCATCTGTTAGGCCGGGAACTTAGTCTCCAACCCACCCTGCCTCCAACTTCTCTTCCTGGCCTGATTCAAACCAACACCAGGCCTCAAGTGCTGCCAGATTAGAGGGTTTGATTATTTTGATCTATTGGAATTTTCTCCTCCCTCACTGCACTCTTGCTCTTGGGTTTTGACTTCTGTTTCTCCCGAGCTTAGGAAATCCTACCTTTTCTGGGCTTGGAGGGAAGGGATAGAGAAAGGAAGGGAGAGTTGACCCGCCCAGGAAGCACCCAGAACTGTGATTGGAAACATGAAGTCATCATAGTAGACCCTTCCCTCCAAGGCTGAGACCATTAAGTCCCACAGCCACCCCCTAACCCCCACGCTCCATGGTAGCATCTCTGAGAGGAACTAAGAATGTGGAGCTTCTGCAGTTTTCAAAAATAGGAAGAGGAAACAATTCCCGAGGGTATTCAGGTGGCCGATGTGGAGGGAGGCTGCCCTTTGCCCAGGAGGCATGGCTCTCAGAGAAATGAAATCCTCGGGGCTGAAGGCATTGGGGCAAGTCTTGCTTACTGAGCCCGAGCCTAGGTGCTTGGCCCTGCCCTGGGGAGCTGGGCTGTTCCCCAGGAGGAGGTGCGATCAGGGAACTGGAGGCCCAGGTCCCTCTCCTGCCTGGATGCCTCATGGGCCCCAGAACCTCTTCTAAGACAAAAAGCATGAATAGCTGAAAGAAAAACAATCCTGAAAAATCCAGATTTGCAATCTGCGTAGACGCCCAGAGCCCTGCTGCAAGCAGTGGGAAAAGTCTGTCCCCTTGACCCCAACTTGCCTGTGTGGACGGGGTGGCGGCTCGAGGTTCAGATCTTGGCCTCTAGAGCAAGATTGCAGGGTCTGGGGCTTCCTACCTCCTCTCCCCATGGCTCCCCTTGCTTGCTTCCCCTTCCAGAGCTCCTCAGAAGGCGACCAGGGCTTTCAGGAGAGCACGGATCCCACAGTTCCAGAGGGTTTACACCCCGTAGACAGCAGGCTAAGAACTTCTGTTTGGATTGGTCAGAGGATTCATGTCTGGAAAGTGCTGAGGCCAAATCCGAATGCTCACGTGGATCTCCGCTTTTTGCTCTTTAGCGATGCCCGGTGCTTACCAGGTCCACCGCCTGGGAAAGCAGCCAGCGGAGGTGCTCCTATCGGCCCCCCAACTGTCTGTAAAGCAAAGGGCAAAAGACACCCGGACCGGAAAGGTGGTCACAAATCTCAGGCCTTTTTCTCGGGAAGATGCCTAAATGCACTCCCTCACACAGCTCACTCTCCATCCTTCCCCATCCCTCTCCTTAGCCGTTTACAGGAATAACAAACAGCCTTCACCACAAGGTGATCACTAAGGCCAAAGCGCCCCCATCCCATCCCATCGCCCCTCTTGGGGCGGCCTCCTCGCCCCCTTCTGAGCCCTCCCTTTTGAAGTCTTCCTGGGCTAGTGTTCCAGGCTGAATCGGAGGCCAGGGCTTAGTTGAGAATAAACTGGGTATTAGGTAATAATGATGAGAAAAATATCCATGAACTCCAGAGCCTCCTCCGAACCCAGAAGTTTCTCCTTAAACGAGGGCGGAGGCCGGTGCCCTGGCCCAGCCGTCAGGGACTGGTCCGAATGCCCCAAACTCTGTTACAGGGAGAGAAGCCAATACCCAGAGACCCCATCCTGTAACACATTGAGAGAGGATCCAAATGTCTACCTAGTAAACTTCTTACCTCTTTCTCGTCCGCTCCTCGCCCCTGGGACTGGTCTCCTGGGCTGGGGGTCCGAGGGAAGGAGGGAATGAGACTACTCCTGGGAGCGGAGACTCCGCTGGGCCGTCCCGCACGGCTCCCGGAGAGACAGTGACTGCCGTGGGTCCAGGGGGCCTGGGGATGGGGATGACTGGAGAAGTGGTGAGGGGTTTGAGACCGCTGCGTCCTTCAGTCCCCAGCTCCGCCCGCGTTTAGCAAGGCACCCAGCGCCCCAAGTCCTGTCTAGGGTGCCCTAGCGCGGGGCCAGCGCGGGGGGCCCCCCACGCGCACCCCGAAGTGTTTGCGGAGGATCAGCCCGGCCGGCCGCAGAGTGAAGCTGCGACTGTCCCCGCGGCGGTAGGACAGGGGGGTCCAGGGCGGGGCGGCGGCTGAGCCTCAGAGTTGGGGGCGCCTCGGGACTCCACGTCGCCAGCCCCATCCGCCTCCCGCTCGGCGTTCGGAAGGAGGGTTTGAAATCGAGCTGCAGGGTCCGGAGGACACTCACGAGGCGAAGGGAGGTCGCAATGAACACAGGTGTCGCTTCCTGTCCTTGCCAGCGCTGCCGTCGAACCGGGGAAGGAATGGGCTGGGCTGGGGGCTCTGTCCAGCCACCAGCGTAGGGAGAGGCTGAGCAGCGCCTTGCCCAGGCGGATCCTGGACCCCCGGCGGGGCGGGAGCCCTTTCCCGGTGAGCAGCTCCTTCCCGCCCGCGCCAGCACCACGGGCCCATCTCCGGCTCTGGAGTTGCCCCCCGGGTGCGCCTTTCCTCCCACCAGCCCGCCAGCTCCCCCGCGGAGGGGCAGCTCCATCCTCCGTGCCCACGA
>NW_006298628.1:2715400-2721035 GCF_000327345.1 Myotis davidii
GGTTCTGGCCGCGCCGCCCGCCGCCCAGCGAGCTCCAGCTCCCGCCTCCTGTCGGGCTGTTTCACTTCGCTCCGCCGTTCCCCTTCTCGCTGGCCACCTTGGAGGACCCCTTTCTCCGTGTCTGCTTCTGTCTGCCAGTCCAGATGCCACCTTTCCCGGCCCAACCCCGACCAAGAGAACTTGCAGGTCAGGGCGAGGGGTCTTGGCTGGTGGCCTGGCTCCCGGATCTCAGACGCAGCAGCACTGCAGGCTGGGCTGGAGCTGAGAGAGCTAGAGATCTGGGGAAATATATGCCCACCCCCACCCCCAAGGGCGAGGACAGTTGCAGGAAAAACGGACCCTGAAACTTCTGGTTCTCTTTGGGGTGGACCAGCTCAGGACAAGGCGGCAAGTGGCAGGAGTGACCCAGGCCCCAGTGGAGAAAAGCTTGTATCATTTTTGTTAGAGACACAGAGGCTTGTACCGCCTTCTTTGTGTGGACAAGGGGGACAAGATAGGGCCTTGTCCCGTCCTGGAGTCCTCAGCGCGGTGGATCCTGGGAAGGCCTGGTGACAGGATCCACCCAACTTTGTGATCCTCACAATTGTTACTCTTCTCTTTTCATTTATCTTGTGGGAGACCCAAGTCTATTTTATTGCCTCTCTCTGTATCATGTGATAATCTGTATGTGAATGATGAGTGAAAGGTTCTTCACATTTTGTGGGGAGGGGGTATCGCTCATTGATCATTTAAATCTGATGAAAGTTATTGATTCTTACCTCCCCAGAAAAAAATGCACTTAGGTAGTACTCACCAAATCCCACCATTTCAGAGGGTTTCAGACCCTTGGACCCCAGGTTAAGATCTCCTATTTGGATTGATCAAAGAAGCTGATATCTGGAAAATGCAGAGACCAAATATGGTCCTTTAATGTAGGTCTTCACCCCCACCCCCCACCTTCTGTGGCTGATATCCTGGTGTTTGCCAGGTCAACCTTCAGCTTTAAAAGTACTCCTCTCCCCTGCACTACTAATGGGGTCTGGTTTCCCTGTGGGGTTCAGTCTTTCCTCCTTTCCCAGGACAAGGGGGCTCAAGCAAGTGGGGAAAGTTTTGCTGGGGAAAACAGATTTTGGGATGAGACCATCTGCTGGAGGGAAGTTGGGCTTGGGCAGCCTCCCACAGGGAGTAAAAAAATACTGAAACTCTAGGAAGGGAGGCCACCCAGAGACAACCCCCTAGATAATTTTGTCTGTGAGTCAAACAAGGGGGACCAGGCAGTAGAATGTTCTAATCTACCTGTTTAGTTTCCTCAGAGACTCTGGGCTTAGCCAAGGTTAGAGGCTGGGGGATACCAAACTCTGGGCTGAAAGGGAAAAGATTTGTCCCTAAACATTTGTGTAACTTGTTTGTAGGAGCCAGAAAACAGGTGGCCCCTGACAAACCAGAGCAAAGGGGTAGAGGGTGGGTGGGAGTGGGAGGTTTAGGAACCTCCTAGTCTCCCCCAGCCTACTGTGTTTGGCTTCTGTAGATGTAGCTCTTCCTCCCCAGCCAGTAAAAGCTCCTGACCTTCTCCCCACGGTCCTGTGAACTGAAAAGTCAGGTTTTCTTGGGGTCTATGGTATGAATAAACTTCCTTCTTTTAGGACTATATTCAGACCAATGAAGGGAACTGGAAATTATCTGGTTTATTGTATTCTCCCCCTACACACAGACATACACATTCCAAACACAATCCCGCCTGGCTGGTCCTTAATTGCCTAGACATCTCGGGCAAATGTGACTTGGGGCAGGAAAGACCCACACCCCCCATTTCTGCCTGACCCTCTCTGAGCTGGCACAACCCCCACCTACCACCGGCCCAGTAGTTCTGGGCTGTAATAAGAAGCCAATGATTGATTGGCTAAGATTATTCAGAATCCTGCCTGGAAAAAAAAAAAGAAAGAAAAAAGGAAAAACAACAACACGATTTTCTGCTTGGGACAACTTAAACTGAATAATTCTGGCTGTGAACACCTGGCCTAAATGCTTTTAATCAGAGCAGAAGAAATCTATGTCTGTTTGTTCCCTACTTTCCTAATTAAAAAAAGTTAATTGGTGTTCTCAGGAACGTCCCACTGAGGATCACAAACCTCTAGAGCAGTGATGGTGAACCTATGACACGCGTGTCAGAGGTGACACGCGAACTCATTTTTTGGTTGATTTTTCTTTGTTAAATGGCATTTAAATATATAAAATAAATATCAAAAATATAAGTCTTTGTTTTACTGTGGTTGCAAATATAAAAAAATTTCTATAGGTGACACGGCACCAGAGTTAAGTTAGGGTTTTTCAAAATGCTGACACGCCGAGCTCAAAAGGTTCGCCATCGCTGGTCTAAACTGTTCTTTGCCCCTCCTGCCACAAGGCCATCCCCACGGTGGAGTTGGCCACTTTCTGACAGTGGTAGGGGGTGCCCTCAGCCCCCCTGGCTCCACCCTTGCACCAGGACTTTGTCCCTGAAAAGGCAATGCTGCCATGGCCAGAAGTTCTTGCCCAGCTGGGTTGTCCCCCTCCCAGGGTTCCTGGACTCCGTTCTGGGAGCAGAGACCTCTCCCTGGCTGCCAGTCAGCACTCTGAGCATGGATGGGGTGCAGCTCCAGCTGGAGCCTTGGAGCTTAGCCCACTGCTGGGCACACAGTAGGCACTCCACTCGGGAAATGTTGTTGAATGTGGGATGAAAGTTCCCACCAGGCAAAGGTCTTGTTTGGGGAGTCTCCAAGGCCTCCTGGCTGCTCAGGAAATGGGCAAAACCTCGATGTTTTAATTCCAGCTCTCTGGGCCCCCTGTTTCTTTTCTACTCATTCTCTAAGGCAGGATCTCACTCCTGTGGCAAAAGGAAAAGGCTCATTGAGAATCTCCATGAGAACATGCTGCCACTCCCCAGACCTTTCCCCCACCAGATCCAGATAGTTCAGGCTAAAGGGAGTTTGAACCTGAAATGAACCAGATAATTGCCCCAATTCTCTGTTCCTCATTGAAGAGGGAGTTGCAGGCCAAGGGGTTCAAGTGGCCTCACTTTTATGGACATTGCTCTAAGTCAAAAGAATTCATTATACATATACAGCTGAGAGGCACACACTCCAATCTAGACTGGCTCTCTGGGAACAAAACAGGCTTCTTCCTCTCCCCCTTTGCCTCCTCCTCCACCTCTTTCTCCCTCTTCCTCCCGCTCCTCCCCTTCCTTCTCCTCCTCCTCCTCCTTGTTATTAATAGTTACTATTTACTAATTGCTCCCTGTTTACCTGGCATTGTGCTAAACCCTAGACCAGTGGTCGGCAAACTCATTAGTCAACAGAGCCAAATATCAACAGTACAACGACTGAAATTTCTTTTGAGAGCCAAATTTTTTAAACTTAAACTATATAGGTAGGTACATTGTTATTAACTTAATTAGGGTACTCCTAAAGCTTAGGAAGAGCCACACTCAAGGGGCCAAAGAGCCGCATGTGGCTCGCGAGCCGCAGTTTGCCAACCACGGCCCTAGACACATTGTACATTAACTAATCCTTACAAGGATCCTAAGAGTTAAGATATCCAGATTTTGCAGATGCAAAAGCTAACTTATTTTTCCAGGCATGAAGCCTCTCTCTCTCTCTCTCTCTCTGTAATAATGTTGCTGTCATACTGGCAGATTTGAATGCTCAAGAGGTATAACATGGAATGGAGTGGAAATAAAATTGACAAGGAAAAACTCTTAACGTTTTTGAAATATGGAAAGTTTTAATAGAATACAGCTAGTTTCTCCTGTGTTCAAGAGAACAAGGAAGTGATTCAATTAACTGGCTAATTCTGAGCCCCAAATGCTTTCCCTTGAAATGGGCGGATAATGAGGCTGACAGAATGTTCCCATTTGAATTTGCCTGATGTTCCATGTTTCCCTCCAAGCTTGTGAGGCGTGCAGACACACACACACACACACACACACACACACTCATCCTCACAGGAATGCTGACACACACAGACCTAGCTCTATCCTGCCTCCAGTCTTTTATGACTCAGCCCTGGGAATGAAAATAGGGTTTGAGCAGAATAACATGCCCAAGGCTCCTGATGTGCACTCAGCAATGAGGCCCCCCACCCGGGACCGCCCCTGCCAGGCTGGGAAAGACACCTCTCCAAGGCCGCAGCCCTGGGCAGGCACTGCACCCTAGTCTACCAGGGCAGGCACGTGCCCTTTGCTGGCCCTCTATCCCCTTCCTCCCTTCTTTCCCTGCAGAGTATTCTCTGGGACCGCTGTGCTGAGAATAACTTCGGAGAAACCTCTGGAAGAGGGCTGTGAAGTATAAAAAGGCATCTCTGTCTTAGAGGGAGGGAGAGAGGGACCCCCGTTTTTCCTACCCCACTCTTCTCTTCTCAGACTCCGGATGTCTCTGAGCTCAGAGTCAGAGAGGCTGAATGCAGAACAAGCTTCTTTTTCCCCCACCCCACCCTATACCCCACAGTCTACATTCGAGTCAAGTGAGTGACCCCACTGTCTGCCCTAAATGACCTTCTCTTTTTGGATATGGGACAGTCAGGTATTCAACACCTTCTCTTAGTCACCTCATTCAAACCTCACAACAGCACAGTTAAAGGTCTTTTTCATCTGGGCCTGTGAGGGCCTAAGGCACTTGCTGGCAATCACACACAGCCAGGGAGGTGATAGGCTGGCCGTGTCCTGGGAGGGAGGGGGCCGCGTCCTGGGAGGGAGGGGGCCGCGTCCTGGGAGGGAGGGGGCCGCGTCCTGGGAGGGAGGGGGCCGCGTCCTGGGAGGGAGGGGGCCGCGTCCTGGGAGGGAGGGGGCCGCGTCCTGGGAGGGAGGGGGCCGCGTCCTGGGAGGGAGGGGGCCGCGTCCTGGGAGGGAGGGGGCCGCGTCCTGGGAGGGAGGGGGCCGCGTCCTGGGAGGGAGGGGGCCGCGTCCTGGGAGGGAGGGGGCCGCGTCCTGGGAGGGAGGGGGCCGCACTTGTCTTGGCTCCCGATCCTCCCTGAGCTGCTCCTATGTGGCTTCCAGTTCCCTTATATGCTCCCCCAAATCTCAGACCCAGAAACCCCTTAACTTCCAACACAGACAACCGACACAGGCTGCCTTTCTGGAAATGAGTCTTGCTTACAAAACAGACATCGTTGCTCAGGTCCTCAGAGTTTGGGGGTAGGAGCATTCCATTCGAGGAGAGGACACATCCTCCTGTCCTGCTTCACCACTTGTAACAGCTGCTCTGATCTTGGCCAACCACGTGGGGCATCCGTGTTCCCTTTTGTAGGTTAGGGAAGGGGGGTGTTGAAGATTCTGGCGCTGCCCTTGAGCTGGCTACTGTGGAGATCAAAGGAGATTTGGTCTGTGGAAGGCTCCCGATGGGGGGAAGGGGGAAGGGGCGGATGGAGTCGATTCCTTTCCCAGCCTTCACCCGTTTAATGGTGTTTCTTTCGCTTGGCAGAGGTCGCCAAAGGCGACACACCAGCGGCCAGCTCCCGGCCAAGCCCAGTGAGTCTGCAGGAACCAGACCCTTCACCCTTCACCTGGCTTGGGACTCGGAGCTGCAGGAAGATCTTTCTAGTTCAGCGTAGACTCAACGCCAGGGCGCCGCCTAGAGGTCAGACGCGGCCTCAGCGCCACCCGCCAACGACCATAGAGCTACTC
>NW_006298628.1:2721163-2723513 GCF_000327345.1 Myotis davidii
TCACGGATGCGGCTTCTGGCACCTCTGACTTCTCTGAGACACCCCCCCTCCCCCAGCCCCCACCAACGAACCCTAAGAAGGGATCAGAAAGGCCCAGAAATATTTATTCTTGTGACTCACGAGTGTCAATTTCCGTTTCTTTGAGGATCCTGTGTTTTGCACTCTGTGTCTATATTGCCTCCTCTCTCACCATCCAAATTGTCCAGCCCTCTCCAATTATGCTCAACTCTGCTCTATCTTCCCGGAGGGAGGGAGTAGGGAACCGTTACCCCGAAATCTGACGGCGTGGTTATCTACATTTTCAATTCTCTGAATAATGTGAAGATCGACGTGCTTTTGGAAAAGCAGCCAGAAAACTTTTGAGGGTGAAAAAAGCATCCACATTGTGTCAGTGGCCTTTACTCGCTGAGTGGCCATAGCTCCACCAGGGTATGAACGAGACTGAAGGTGCTTGTGGGCACCAGCGCCCCTATCGGTGGCTGTCGGTGCTGCCCATTTGAAAGTTGACTCCTTGGGAATGAGAAGGCTGGCTGATGCCTCTGGGAATGGGTTTGAGCTGTTGTTCCACGACAGCCAGAGTTTCCTTTTTAAAACTGGGATCCATGGCCGGGGTCCTGAGAACGGGGGTAGGGGAGAGCCACAGAGCCCCTGAAAAGTGTATGCAAAACGTATATGTCATTCGAAGGCCGTGGCCTCTTCAAATTGTCTGGAGTCTAAGAGTAAAATAGTTCAATCCCCTTTCCTTGGCCCAGGGAGCCACTGACCTGCCCCCCACTTCCCACCACACACACTGCAGGCTCCTGGGGTGGGTCGGGGCCTGGGTAATAACGTCTTGAATGGTGTGGAAATGGCTGGTCCCTCAGTTCTGCCCTCTGCCCATCACTAACAGTCCCCAGAGGCCAATCCTGAGAGGAGGGGTGCCTGCCAGTGGCTGCCATCACAGTATTTTTAATAAAAATGTAGCATGATAAAGTGCAAAGTGAGGGAGTTCGGGTAAATAATGAGGAGGGGAGCTGCAGGGGCCTCCCCACGCATATCCTAGACCAGTGATGGCGAACCTTTTGAGCTTGGCGTGTCAGCATTTTGAAAACCCCTAACTTAACTCTGGTGCCGTGTCACCTATAGAAATTTTTTGATCTTTGCAACCATAGTAAAACAAAAATTTATATTTTTGATATTTATTTTATATATTTAAATGCCATTTAACAAAGAAAAATCAACCAAAAAAATGAGTTCGCGTGTCACCTCTGACACGCGTGTCATAGGTTCGCCATCACTGTCCTAGACTATGAGTGTTGGGATGGAAACAAGCTACTTCTTGTCCTCCAGCTATTAATTGGCTCCCCTCTTCCTCCTTCTTGGTGCAAGGAAGGGGCCAGTGGTCCCCCTGACCCCTTGCAGCAGAGTGGGACTGCCTACATCAGAAGTAGCCTTTCAGAAAATTCAGGAACTGTAGACTGCAGCCTCGTATTTTTCTGCCCATTCCACTTTTTAACCATTGAGAAAGAAATCCCCACAGTTCTCAGTTCTTGGGCACCTGTTTGTTGTGTGTGGGGGGGGTGGGGGTGGTGGTGGTGGTGGTGGTGGTGGTGAGGCAGGCGCCCTCAGGGCACCAAATCCCCACCCAGTCTGCAGCTGGGTCCCACTCTTGTACCCAAGCCCGACCTGAGCCTGAGCTCATCTTAGCTCCCCGGTGCCTCTTAGACCTGACCCGTTGGCATTTCGCGGGCGAATAACTGTGAGATGTGCTCAAATTCCTTCGCTCTGCACCCAGCAGCGCACCTAGCCAGGCCCCTCAGCAGACCAAGTGAAGGAAACCACTAACTTCGCCCCCAGTTATCCGGGACCCACGGCGCACAGCGGTTTTTCCTAGTTGTGGGTTAGGGTGGCCTAATAGCGATTCCAAATGCGGATTCCACCAAGTTTTATAACAACCGCCCGGGAGTAGAAAAGAGCGGCGGCGAGGGCCCTGGACACGGTGGCTGTTGTTTGATCTCGAGGCTTCTGAGGAGCCGGGAGGAGACAGAGGAGCCGGCGGAGGGAGCTCGGCCCAGGCTGGTGTGGACACGACTAGGCGCTGGCCGTCACTCCACCTCCCCGAGACCAGACCCTCGGGTGGGTTCCTCCAGCAGCCCCTGCCCCCTCAGGCCCGACCCCTCTCCTCTTCTCGCCAGTACCTGGCAACACACGAGCGGGGCAGGGCCAAGGCCTGGCCGCTGGAGACGGAAAGAGAAAAACCAAAACCCGCTTTCAGCGGACAGATGCACAGATGCGAAGAAAGGCGGCCCAGGGCATGGCTGGCAGGGTCCGGCGGCCCAGGGCATGGCTGGCAGAGCCCGGGCTTTCGCCT
>NW_006298628.1:2723919-2730422 GCF_000327345.1 Myotis davidii
GGAGCGTGTGCGGGAGCACCTGTGCGGACGCGGGTGTCTGGAGAGGCAGAGGTGGCAGTCGCGGGCATCGGTGGGGGCTGGAAGGCAAGGGCCCAGGCTGAAGGACGGGAAGAAAGAAGCCAGTCTGTTCTCCGGGTTCGCAGCCTCCCTCCGGTTTCATTGGTGAATTCGGAATAGATTGTCTGACCTGGGGCCGCTCCGCCTCTGCGGGGGCCGGGGCCCTGGGACCTGGGGCCTTCCAGCAGCGAGACTTCCTTCCCAGCGACTGTCCAGGTGGGCAGCCGGCCTTCCCTTCCAGTCGGTTCCTCCGTCTGCTCCCCAGTCTTGCTGATAACTTTCTCGCACTCTTGCCCACCGTCACTTCTCAGCACTCCTCTCCGCTCTCCTGTCTGTGTCCCAGCCTGGAAACTGGGGCTTGGGGTCGGGCTTGAGGATTTGGCTGCTCAGGGCTACCCTGGACGACCCTGGAATATAGCCTCACCTTGGTAACAGTCTGAAGTTGAGAAGTCTTTCTATCTGTGGAGGCCTCCGGCTGCATACCCAGGGGTTGATAAACCACGCAGGTATACCAACCCATCCAGAAGGCCCTGTCCAGGTCTGGGGTTGGGCCCAGGGCCCCTCCGGCCAGGGCTCCTGCAGGACAGCAAAAGTGCCTGGAATCTGAGCGGCCAGGACAAGCGAGCTGCAGAATGGTTTTGCCTGGAGCCCTGCCTCCAGATCTTTGGACGTGTTGTTGAATGGCAACTGTGTTCTGCGAGGGAAGAGGTGGAGGAAAATGAATGAAGTTAGCCGGCCAGCCGGTTTGGCCCACAAAATGGCTGCAGGGCCCTGCCCCTCAGTGAGCCCTTGGCCCCGGCACCTGACCTGGAACTGCTGAGTGAATTAGGTAGTTTCATGTTGTTGGGCCTGGATTTCTGAACACAACGACATGAAACCACCCGACTCACGGCAGTTACTGCTCCTCGCTGAGCTGGAGGAGTAGGGGCGTGGGAGGGAGGCAGAGTCAGGACTGTGCAAGACAGTGAGGCGGCCTGAGGTCCCTCAACCGGGAGCAGCCGGGGCGTTCCACAGAGAAGAGATCTCGGGAGTTCTGGAGTGTCTCCCCACGTCTGCGTTTTCAAAATGTGTATGAGGAGGGAAAGGAGGAATGGGGAGCACTCCTCCTCCAAAGGGCACATTGCCGAGCTGTTCTGCAGAGCCCAAGGATGGTAGTTGGGGCTTTGAGCTTCCTTCCTTGGGGTCTGGGGCCCCTGTCTGCCTTCAGATTTTCCAATAAAAGTTTCCCCAACTCGGCAAACCTAGCTTTCAAGAGACACAGGGAGTCACTGAGGGTTTTGTAACCCCTTGAGAGGCAGGGCTCCAGGCAGCTTTAGGTCCTTGAAGAGGGCTCAGTATAGCCCGGAAGGAAGGGAGACATCAGGATCCTTTGCAATGTCAGCCTCTGGGCCTCCAGGCTCCTTCCTAGAGCCCCCTAGTGGGACAGCGGTGGGTTAAAAAAAAAAAAGTCGTTTCTCAATCCCACAGTTGGCTCCTGCCCTACGGAGAGGCCAAGGCTTCCTCACAGACCCTTGGTCTGGGCTGCAGGTTTACCTAGGTCCTCAGGGCCAACTCCTGGGACAGGGGTCTGACTTGTAGGCTAGTGGGGCGCTCAGTTTGAGCAGACGGATAGCGTGACCGGTGATGGAGCAGGGGGTGGGGCAGGGGCAAAGCTGTGATACCCTCTTTGACCCCAGCCCTCTCCAGGCTCCTGGCTCTCTGCCCAGGGAAGGAATAACTAGAAGTGCTGGCGGAAGGCGTGGGACAGTCCAAAGCATAAGCCAACTTTTGTTCCCAAACTGCCCCCCTCCCCCTTGAGGCAGAGGAAATGTAGAAAGGGGCCCAACCGGATGGGGCTCTGGCGGCGCCAGGCTGACTTGGATGGCAAAGGAGGGGGTCTCTGAACAACAGGCCTCTGCTAGGGTGGAGGGGCCCTCCGGAGACCCACCCCCCACCCAGAGGAAAGGCAGTCTTCAACCCGCTGTCCTGGTGAGCAGAGGCCCACTCTGCTGCCCCCTGACACTTCCTTGTCCTCGGTCTGGGTGAAGATGTCTGGAGTGGCCTGTTGCCTTACCTTGCTTCTCCCCGGGGCTCTCACAAACCTGCCCTCGGAGCCTCACTGCCTTCCATCCCTGGCGTCCCCCGGCCACCCCCTCCCAGGAACAGTGCTGTAAAAAAGAAAAAAAGGGGGATGTTAGAGAGAAAGGAGGAAATAAAGTCTTTGGAAAGCAGAGAGTTTTACAACAGCCACAGGTTTTATGGAAGCAATTTCGTAATAACCTTCTACCTGCTCAGCTCCTTTCTGTCCCGCCTGCTGCCCACCCCGTTTGGCCTCCTGGATGCTTCCTCCCAAAGAGTCGCCCCCCCCCCTTCCAAATCCCTGATGGCTGAGAGTTGGGAAGAGGAGAGTCCAGGGATCTGCCTGGGCCGCTGACCTCTCAGTCCTTCCTTTCACCTCTGGCGCTTGGGGAGGGAGGCTGAACAGAAGATTTCGTTGCTTTACAGTGAAGATCCCCACTCGCAGGGCGTGGAAGCGCTGAGGTTTGAACTCATGTGTGCAGACTCCATGCGATGCATTTTGGAGGCCGTTTTGTGGAAAGGGAGCGGTTTCTGGGGTCCCTGACTTCTCTCCCCCTGGAGCAAGTGTCTCCACACCTCCTTTCCCAGAGGGGCCTGGACTCCGGTTCTGGGTCAGAAGAAAGATCTCAGGGTGCTTGGGGACAGAGACTCGGGGACTTTGGTGCTTTCGTTGTGCACAGCAGTGCTTTCGTGTGACCTCCACAGTTACTGAGAGCTTTCCCATTAGACTCAGCTGTCTCTGCTGGTCAGAGGCACACTTGTGTGGAACACGCTCATGCACAACTAATGGTGTCTTCATCTGGTGCCCATCACCACCATGAAATAAGGATCACACGACGCACGCTGCCCCCGCAGCTTTGGGAAAGATACGCAGTAAAGGATTTCATGGTCGGACAAAAAAGTCACAAAATTCCATGACCTCCCTGAACCAATGTGAGGCATTTCCTTCACCTTCCAGAGAAATATTTTAGAAGGAAGTTGTAAAAGAATCCAGCTTTAAGCCACATGCATTTGTTGGAGAATACGGACGGTATCTACTTGGCTTGAATATCAAGTCAACAGGCAGATTCTCGATGGCAGCTTCCGAACCCACTAATGTTTTATAGCTACAATTCAAGGGCACAAATACTCAAGTTTTTGCCCTTTTCATAGGGGTGTGATGGTTACAAAAACCCCCACAAAGGCTTGTGGATCATAGATCTTCTTATATGAGTAGAGCTGTAAATCTACATCACAGGAGTTATTCACACACCCACCTAGATACCAGTAGATCTTACATACAAATGCTTAAGCAATCAGGTATTATGGTTGGGCAGATTTTTACTTATTACATATTCTATATGCAGCATGGAGTACAGTATATGTGCACACTAGGTTCAATATTGACTTGAAATACACATGCAGGATAGACACATCTATTCAAACACAGCATGCATAAATTTCAGCTTAGCTTATCGATTAAAAACAATCTTTCCCCTTTATTATTTTGGTTTGTACTTACTTCTTTTTTTTTTGGCTTATTTCCCCCTTTGTTTAAAATTTTCTCTTACTGACAAGGACCCTTCTAAAAGCCACCCCTCAAGCTCCGCACTCACCAGCGGTCCGGGCTAGGCTTGGCCTCTGCGCTCCCCACCGCGGCCTCACTCCTCTGCGCTCAGGGCCCCAGTGTGCGCAGGGCGGCAGCTTGTCCCTGCTCTTCCCCGAGCCACCAGCCTCCAGCCCAGCTGTGTTCAGGCGCGCTCCTGTGCAGGGAATGGCAAGAGGCTTCGAGGGAAAGCAGGGTTTCCCTTCTTTCTCTTTAGGATTGGGGGTGGGGTGGGGTACAGTTTGCTCTCTCAGGACAAGGTGACCCTCACTCAAGGAACCCCTCTATTAGGCATCTTTAGAAACTGGGCGTCACTGGCTGAAATCCTGTTTGCCTCCCTCGGTCAGGGTAGGTAGCATTGTCTGTGAGAGAAAATAAGGGTTTTGTGTGGGGGGGGTTATTCTGGGGGGGAGACCTTCAGAACATCCAAACCAGGGGCTCCCCCTCAGCCAATCCTTTGGTCATTTGTCTGAACTGGAGCTGAGTTTCAATTCAGAGCAACAATGTTTTCTAGAAAGCCCGCCTGGGTGGGGCTCATTGCTTGGTGGCACCCGAGTCCCCACCTGGAGGGAGAGGAGCTGAGGGGCCAGTTCATTCTTTTCCTTTCAGGGTCCCCTCTCTGAGGAGACGGAGACCCTCAAAGCCTGTCATTTTGACATCGTTCCCATTCTCCAGCTTCTGTGTGAGCGCAGGCTGAGCTCTGGGGGCAGAAAAGAGGTCTGGGTCCCCTCGGTCAGCACCCAGGAACCACCCAGGGCAAGGGGCAGCTCCTCAGACAGACAGCAGCCCGCAGCCTAGACCCTGCCTGCTGGGACCCTCCACCCTGGTAGGCACAACCCAAGAGCCCAAACGCTCTTCTTCCTCCAACTTCTTCCCTATACTCAGTGGCCTCTGGACTGCTCTCCTGTGCAGGGAGGCAGCAACACAGCCAGAGTGGGGGGCCGCCAGGAGGGCTGCAGGCGAGCTCAGCCTGCACAGCCTGAGTCTTAAGAACAACCTAGTGCTGTGACTTCCCCATAAATAAATAAAGTCTCTGCCCACAGTCCGAACCTCCTTTGGACCCTAATTTATATGCCACAGCAGCCATGTCCGCAGCCCGCCCTGCTTCAGAGCACGATTATTTACGGCAGGAGAGACTTTTCCCTGAGGAGTATGTTTATTACAGGTAAAGCCAACAGCGGACGCCATGCAGCTGGCAAATTCAGAACAGGTGCTGCGCCTTAACTGCGACTCATCCACTGGCGCCCAGCTTCCGGCTGGCGAGTCCAGGTAGCTCTCTGGACTTTCCCAAGTGTCCGGCCGCTACTTAGGATTGGCATGGGGTTTATTTTTTTTTGTCTCCGCCTCACTTGGGTGCCCTGGAGAAAGCAGATCTTCCTGCTGTTTGGTTTCAGATATGCCTGGCTGTCACCCTCGGAGAGCTGGGGTGGGAGAGGCGGGGAGGGGGCGGCTGGGTGCCCGCATTGATCTTTAAAAAATCATTTTGAAATCGCCATAATGTGAAGAAATATGGCGCTTTGCCCTCGTATTTCACATGTAATGACACGAGATGGCTTCATTTGGAGAGAAAAGCTGGCGGGAGGGTGTGTGTGTGTGTGTGTGTGTGTGTGTGTGCAGAGGTAATCTGCAGCCTGCTGCACAGCAGAGAGGGCCATGGCCAAAATGATAAAACCTCATGTTAGCATCGCCCCGTTTGTGTAAAAATAATGGGGCTGGGGGCGGCCTATTTTATAAGGGCCCAGAGCTGGAGAATGCGGAGGAAATCAGCCCCAGCCTGCCCCTAAACCCAGCCGGAGGAGAGGAGGAAGGGGAGGGGAGAGGAGAATCGGGTCTGTCCAGGCCACTGCACCCAGGGCAGAAGCAGGAAGAGCAAGCTCAGGACCCAAAGAATCGATACCAACAAAACAGGGGGGGGGGATTCGGAAACTCCAGCAAGAGAAGGCGGAGGGTGGGCGGGAGACGGACGCCATGGGCTCTCTGCCTGTGCTGGTTGGTGTCCAGCACTAGTGCCTGGAGATCTTTCTGGGCGACAGTGACCCGTGAGAGGAGTGGGACAGGAGAGCCTTGAAAGGGTCCATCCTCACGGGCGGAAGGGGGATAGCTGGACCCCTTCCCACACCTCTGCTGCTGACACCTTAGGGAAGTTGCCTTAATCCTTTGTCACATCCAGCTCCCCCATCTGGGCAATTTTAAGGGCCTGGCCTGCTATTCAGTGGAGAGAAGGAGAAATGGCTGTGTCCCCCCAACCCCATACTTCCCTCTGGCCAGGGCCAAAGGGAGGTCCCAGAAGTCTAAAGGAGCTTTGGCGGGTTGTATTAAACTCTTTCCGAGGCTCAACTTTCCAGGGCCTGATGGATCCCTTTCAACTCGTGCAGGTTCTAAGTTCAGGACAGCTGAATTTCAGGACAGGATTTTTGGACACTCACCCCCTTCTCTTCCCCTCTCTCAGCTACTGAGGGTCAGGAGAAAGTCCCAGGGCAGTACCCTTCCTGGAATAGTCGCAGCGAGCCCCCTCCAAAGAGGATCACGTCTCAAAAATCCCCAACTTCTCTCCCCAACCATCTCCAACGAATGGCTGCTGCGCAGTTGTTTCATAAACATCTTGTGACAAGAGGACAGAAGAGAGGAAAGGAGGGCCCGAGGGATGGAGTGAAGGTGTGTGTGTAGGGGGTGTGGGGGGGGCAGGACCACTTCCTGGTTAATTACGCCCTGGGCCCTTCTGGCTGCTCCCAAGCTGGGGCTCGGTCCCTCCCACTGTCCTGCTCTCCCTCTCTCCCTCCCGACCCCGCCCGGGGAGAGGGCT
>NW_006298628.1:2730696-2731293 GCF_000327345.1 Myotis davidii
GAGAACTCCACCCCCCTTCTCGCAAAAGGCGGAGGGACCGGGCGGCCGGCTGCTCTCGCTGAGGTTACGTGGCCGCCCGAGCCCTGACGTGGTAGCACATTGCATCAGCATAAAACAATCCATCCTGGATATGGAATGCGCTTGCGGACGGATGACAGAGCGCGCGGCCCCCTCGCCGGATTGATTTATGTCGGAGTGACGCTTTATCAGGCAGTCGGAAAAACTTTGACCAATCATTTTGCAAGGAGCGTTGCTGTAGATGATACTAAAGAGACAGCGCAATGACATTAGGATGTGTGAGCATGTGTGTGTGTATGAGAGAGAGAGAGAGGGCTTGTATACATAGAAGAAATGGAGTAACCTTCCTCGTAAGTGTTTAATGAGAGAACAAAGAGTCTAAAACACAGACGTTGTCTGAGGTACCAAGCTGTTTGGCCCACTAGCTAATGATGCACCTACACATGATTTTCATGCAAGATGAAATTTAACCATGAAAAGTGAAAATGCCACATTTTCTGATGCCGTCAATAATTTACTGAAAGTAACTTATAGGGAGGTGAACTGTATTGCCAAGGAATGCGGGGGAGATGGAAAAAG
>NW_006298628.1:2732234-2737033 GCF_000327345.1 Myotis davidii
GAGGGGTGCGGGGCTTTCCCCTCTGCCGGCAGCTTCTCTTCACCTCCCACTCCCCCTAAGCACCCCCTCCGGGAACCCGAGTCGGGCTGTTTCCCGGAGGCGCCGCTGCCGGAGGGAGGGTCCTAGGTTTTGTCTTTAAGGTTGAGAAGATCAAATTGGTGGGGGGCTCAGCCCCAACCAATAACCCGCAGGCTGGTGGGGCCAAGCCCTCACCCCTGCCTGTTTTTGGAGTGTGGGGGTCAGATGCTCACTCTGCTTGCTTGGCCAGATTTCCCACCCACAGAGTGGGGCGCAGGCCCTTTGGGGTGTTCCTACGGCCCCACTGCCCTGAGGTGCCTGTGGGGTCCCACCTGCCAGGTTGAATCACAAGAGCTGGCATTTGGGTAACACCGGCTCTTCCCAAACCCTCCCTGCTCACACCCAAATAGAGCCCCCCACCCCCAGCCCCCCAAACTCTGCCTGGAAAACCCATTATTGCAAGGCAGCAGTTTGGTTAGGATCAATTATTAACATTTTTTCCTCTTTCATATTTAATGTGAATGTAGGTCCTATCACAGGCAATCACATTAAGGAAATAGCGCTGCAAATTGGTAAGACATGGTACTTAGTGTAGGATGGACCAGATTATTTTAAAAAAATATATTTAGTGCTTTTTTTTTTTTTTTACGTGGGGAGAAGGAATCTAGTAGAGGGCGGCTATTATTTCTAATAGTTCCGCTTTATTTGGCAACTTTTCTGAATTCCAGGATAGGGAGAGGCCAGAAGGAGAAGGGAAACCTGTAAATATTTCTACCCGCCCCCCCCTCCATTACCCTTTCCTCTGTTCCCCACAAGGAGCCAGTTGGAGGGAAGTGTGCTGTGGAGAGCTCTCTGTTACCCCGCCTTCTCCCTGGCTCCCCACCTTGGGACTGGAGCAATCTTGCTTCCCAATTTCCCTGAACTTGCTTTCGCCAAACTGCGAGCTGAGCAGGAGCGGAAAAGGAGAGACGATTGCAACCATAAGTTATCTGGGAGCCCCTGGCGCTCCCTTGTCCACAGACTGGAGTTGATAAATGGTTGCAATTGGGCTGCTGGCGAATTGGAGTGCGCTGGATGTTCGCATCTCTGAGTGCGGACACATATTCGTGGGGGGTGTATGGGGGGGTGTAATGTCCACATGGACATTACATGCCTGCTTCCATGTGGCCAAGAGACTAGAGCTTGGGACCAAGGCACGGGGGACTGGGCTGGCGGGCCAAGAGGCCTCTTGTCTGTGGCTGAAGCTGCTGTGCCCCAGTCCAACCCTCTCACCTCCCAGCCCTAGAGTGAGGACCTTCAGATCAGCCACCCCTAGTTAGACCTGTAATACTTGGGGGTGGGGGTCCGGGGAGGCCACCATGCTGGGCTCTGACTTGAGTCCTTACCTGTTTGGACCCAAGTGTAGAAAGAGATAAAAAGGAGACCTGAGGCGGGCAGAGCTTTGGCAAAGCCGGGCAGCCTGGCAGCTGGTTGGCTCCCTCCTGTCCAAGTCACCTCCACCCAGAGATGTCCATAGCAACTGCCGGCCCCTGGCTGGGCCCCTGTCTGGGAACTTGAAGGCCCAGGTGCCCCTCTCTCCAATGCCAGGTGGGGAGTAGGTTGCCAGGGTGGGGGGGGGGTGCCTTCTTGGAAGGAGACCAGGAGAACCCTCCACCCCCCCCTTCCTTTCTTTGATTCTGTCGCTGCTTCTCTTTCAGCCAACCCTTCTGCCAACTGGCTGCACGCTCGCTCCTCCCGGAAAAAGCGCTGTCCCTACACCAAATACCAGACGCTGGAGCTAGAGAAGGAGTTTCTGTTCAATATGTACCTCACCAGGGACCGTAGGCACGAAGTGGCCAGACTCCTCAATCTGAGTGAGAGACAAGTCAAAATCTGGTTTCAGAACCGGCGGATGAAAATGAAGAAAATGAATAAGGAACAGGGCAAAGAGTAAAGACGCCCCTCCCCCTCCCGCTCCTTCCCCATCTCACGCCTATTTATAAGGTGGCTGCAGAGCCCGTGCTGTCTGGGATGTACTCAAGTGGATGGGGAAGGGAGTCTTTCCCTTCAAAGTCCTTCCCTGCGACCTAGAGCCTCTCTCCTTTCTTCCGCTCTCACCAGCCCTCTTCTCCCTAGACCTCAGGAGAAAGTTTTGTTAATTTAGAAGGTAGATGTAGTTGGTTCTTAAGAAGGGAATGGGCCACAAGGAAAGAGAGACCCTAGTTGAACCCCTAGCACCCCGCCCCCCAGTTTTTCTGGGAAGCCCCAGCCCCTCACTTCCAGCCTGCCTATCCCAATGCCACCCAGGGACACTCCAGCTGCACAGAGCCCAGCAGATGCCCTCGTACATGAGGCCTGGGGCCCACAGTAAGGGACAGGGAGAGCTCACAGCCAACACTCAAATGCAGTCGCCTCCCTAGTGCAGACCATCGCACGGGCAAATCTATTAGAACAGCCAGCACACCATCAGGCAGGATTCCACCCCTGATGCAAATACAGAGCAGGATGTCTAGAGACACACTCCTGAACGAGGCACTGCAGCCCACGAGGCTGAATGTCACCATGCCACCCCCACAGAACCCCCAACTCTACCCTTCCGGGCCCAAGAGCAAGGGGGACAAGCTGGGCCCCCAAGCTGGAGGGCTGGAGGGGGGAAGGAAAGGCAGTGTAGTCTCAGGAGGGTATCTTAGGTTTTCTGAAGGCATTCCACACATTTTGTTGCAGGAAATGTTTAATGCTGCATGTTGTTTTCCTCTCCTTCCAACAAAAGGAGGTCAGATCGTGGGTCGTAAGCCTTGCCAATGTTGTCCACCCGTTCATCCGTGTCCTGCTTGTCTGCGACTGTAGCCCCTCTTGCTCGCCACCGGCCCTGCATCCTTCCGCATCCCCCCAGCTCCGAAATCAACTCTGGTTGGCCAAATCCACCTTGCACCAGCAGTCAAGCCGCCCCTGGCGGGAAACCCTCCCCTCCATCCCTCTAGGTCCACCCTGCCTTAGGCAGGAAAGCCAGGGCCGAGAGTCCCGTGGAGAATTGATTGAGAATCGATTCCTGAGCGCCCTTCCTGGATGAGTTGTGGCGGACAAGGAGGAGCAAAGGCTCCTGATCGCGGGCCCGGGGCGCATTCCTCCCCATCCTGCCCAGGTCCCGACCCACTCGGAGGAGGAGCCGCGGGAACTGGCGGCTGCCGCCCTGGCGCAGAAAGAGACGGGCCCGGGCGCCGATCTGCGGTCAGCTCCGGGCCTGGATGGCGACCTGCGCGGCTGCTTCACGCACGCTTCTGGGGGTCAGTCCCGCGTGCAGCGGAACAGGCGGAATGGCACCTAAGCTTCAGGCCGAAGCTGCCTCTCGGCTTCCTGGCTGCCCCCTGCTCCCCCACCTCCCCAGTCCCTTTCAATTCCATGGACTCTTGCTCCTGCGCCTCCCGCCCTGGCAAGGGGACATTCCAGTAGAACTTCTTTTGCTTCGTCAGTGGCTGTGAAATTGTGCTGTGTTTTGTGATTTCTTTGGGGGTGATTGTCTCGCCTGTTTTCAGTTGTCTCTTACATGGGAGGGTGGTGGGTGGGAGTGGGGAGGGTCGGGGGCCTAGAGCTCCGATTGTTTTGGAAGAAAAAAAAAAGAAAAAAGAACAAAAAATATATATCGCTCTAGAAAATAAACCTCCTCTTGTGTCTCATTCTGTGCTGGCTCTTCTCACCTGGCCAGGAGCAGAGGTCCTAGTTCCTCTGGGGTGGCTTGGTAAGAAGGAAGTTTAGACCCTGCAGAGCTGGCTCCTGGGGGAGCTGAGAGCTGGTGGGGACCCCAGGTCCCAAGACCAGGGCTTCTATTGAGCAAGAGCCTCCCACAGGAGAGCTGGGAGATGGGAGGGGAGGAAAAGGCCTGGTCTCGCTTCTTCCGAAGGTGTACCAGGGGCTCCCCCAAACCCCAGAGCCAGGGGGAGGGCAGGGCCGGGCTGTGCTCAGCTGCCTGAGGTCACCGTGGTTTGGTCACTGTAACATCTCCTGCCAGCGAAGAGGCAGCAGCTTCTGTCTGCTGTTCCCTGCAGCCGGGAGGACTGGTCAGGCGGAGCCCTCCTTTCTAACATTCAGGAGGAGGGTCCAACCCCTTAGGGCTCTCGGTTCCCTCCTGGAATCGGAGCCAAAGGTAGCTCCCTTGGTACAAAGCGGGTGGAGGTTGGTGGTGGTGGGGCGACCTGGGCAGGCAGCTCCAGCCCCACGGAGAGAGGATTGAATGGGGAACAGAACTGTCTCGGGAGAGAAAAAGAATTCCCTTTCCCATCAGACCCCAGAAGTAAGTTCTGTTGGGAGAGGCACCTTTCTGCCCCCCTCAGACGGTGGTGTCCTCCCCGCGCCCCAGAGCCCCTTTGAAGGCTGCTGTTCTGGGGCAGCGCTGCCCTGCGCATCCCGGCTTTGGGACTCGGCTTGTGCGGGGCTGGCGCGGGGGAACCCGCCTCGCTGGGAGCCTCCCACCTGGCCACGCGCCCCCGGCGGCCTGCCAGGACCCCAAGGGCTCGGGTAGAGGTGCGGACAAAGCCTCACCCGAGGGAAAGGGTCGGGGAGTGAGGAGGCCAGGCCTACCCCTCTCCTGCGAACCAAGGGATGCGCGATCGGAAAGCTCGCCGCCGGCCGGAGAAAACGGGGCTCCCGGCCACGGTGGGAGGGCCTGGCGCCCGCCTCCTCCAAGGGTTCCATTCGGGTTATACAATGAATCTGGCTTTAGAGCCCGTGTAGACCGGGCTCCCTCCTCCTCCTGGTCTCCCCGGAGCCGGCCGGGGCGGAGAGCGAGCCGAGGGGGCCGGTGCCGC
>NW_006298628.1:2737153-2737651 GCF_000327345.1 Myotis davidii
AAAGGCGAGGATGCGGAGGCCGGGAAGCCGGAGATGGGGAAAGCTGCTGCCATAAAAGAAAGCGAGAGATTCGGGGAGGAAGAGCGCGCGGAGCGCCAGACAGAGAAGCCGGGAGAGGAATTCAATGCCGTGCGCGCGGCCATAAAAGAATATGACCGCTATAAAAGTTTATAGCGTATAAATTTCTGAAGGTTAAGAAACTAAGCAGCAGCAAAGCAAACAGTGAGGGGAAACTTTCCGGAGCTGAGAGGGCCGCAGCTGGGCCTGGGCCCCCGGCCTGGCGGGGGTGGGGGGATGGGAGGGGGGACAAGGGGGGACCAGCTCCCAAGCCCCCACCTTCCCCGCCCAGTACCGGGTTTGAGGTTTCCGGGGGCCCCAAGGGGCAAAGAGGAGAGAAGAGGGAAGGGAGAGAGAAAAACACTTTGTTGTCACCAATGCTTTAGAGAACGCAATTGGAACTCTTGTCTTTGTTCTTCTCTGCCCCCCCCCCAGAATCGG
>NW_006298628.1:2737772-2738785 GCF_000327345.1 Myotis davidii
GCCAGACGTCTGGGCGCGGGCAGCCTCTTGATCCTTTTACAGTCCCATTCCACCCTCTCAGGCCTCCTCTCCCCCCACAAAAAGCCCAATTGTTTCTTCTCAGAATTTGAAACAATGTGTTGGGTTTGAAAAGTGCTCGACTCCCCCTTTTAGGGGCTATAATCGGCTCACTGCTCGGCGGTCTCCACCAGAATTTCGGGTCTTGGAATCGGGGACTGGTGTCAGCCGTGGCTTTTATTTTTTTCTTCCCCACCCCCTCACCCTGTTTTTCGGGTTGTTTGTTTTCAGCTTATCTGCACAATTCGATGAACCCTTTCCTGATTTCCGGTGCCCTTTCCCTCCCCCTTTTCTGCCAAGAACGAAAGTTTCTCCTGGCTTCTCGCCTGGGTGGCTGGCTCTCGGAGAAACCGGCCGAGCCGGCGGCGACGGCGCCTTTTCTCGGCGTGGCCGCTAGATGGCAGCCTTGCTCCATGCGAAAATCCCCGGTGCGGCGGCTGCGGGCGCTGGTGGCTGCACTTCGCACCTTTGGTGGTCCCTGAATCTACGAACTGATGCTGCGAAAAGTCATGAATAATTTGTGCGTAATAAAAATATAGGGTTCATTATGGCCGTTTCCCCCGTTTTATAGATTTCAGATGTATTGATGTTGCCCCCTCCCGCAAATAGTCCATTTTACGCATTTCCCCCAGGAGGAGGGCTCAGCGCTTCTCATCCCCCCAGTTTCTGTGTTCTGTGGGGGCAACAAACGCAAATAGAATGGGGAATAGTAATAATAGTAATAATAATAATAATAATAATAGGAATAATGGGTCTAAATAAAAGAGGAGAATTGGTTCAGGGAAAAGCGTTTTCCGGGGAGGGGAGCAACAGGAATGTCTGCGGATGCGGGTGAGCAAGTCAGGTGAGAGGGGGGAGCCGGCAGAAGAAGGTCAGATGGAGAGGAAGCTGCGGGGAATCTGCCGCCTGATCCGCAGGAGAGGGACCTGGGTGAGCTGGCCCGGGAGGTGGGGGGT
>NW_006298628.1:2738921-2741372 GCF_000327345.1 Myotis davidii
AGACCCGCGCACTGTCTGCCCTTAGACTCTCCGATTCCAAATCTCCTGTTTCCTCGGACCCAGCCCGACCCGCGCCCCTCACTGGGACCCACCTGCGCGAGAACTAGCCCCCCTCCCCCCTTAGGACGAGCCCCCTCCTCCCCCAGGAGCGCGTGCGGAGAGGCGAGCGGACTTTCTCAACTTGAGTTTCTCTAATAAATCTGCGCTCCGTTGGGTGTTTATAAATTATCTCCTCGCTCTTTCTTGTTGCGTTTTTTTTTCCTTCTTATAACAGAAACATTTTCCTTCCATCAGGAATTTCTGGCACGGTGTAGGGATGATTTAGAACAAGTCATTGAATTGCTACCTCACCGGTGAGTCCTCAAATCGTGACCATAAAATCCCCCCCGCATTTGATAAAAATGTTGCTTCGGCAACAACTTAACTCTCTCTGGCTTCCACCGCCTCACCGCCCTCTTCGTCTGGCGTTTGAAGATTCAACACTTTCCCTTCCCTTTCTCCTGTCTCGCTTCCTGGCAGCCCCTCTCCCATTCTCCAGATTCACCTGTGAAGAGCCAGTGGCCCCCCATGGTCACTCTCCCTTAGGAAGGCGATGGTTTGATTTTTACGAAGGTTGGGGTGACTCGGATCCCCGGAATACACAGCAAACCACGCTCCTAAATAAACAATGAATGGAATGTATTTGTAAAACCTCCACTTTTCTTGCTAGAAAATGTCTCTCCTTTCTCCCCCTTCCTTCCTTCTTTCTTCCCTTCCCTTGGCCAGTGAGCCCCTCCAGGAGCCCATTGGTTCAGGCCCTCAGACCAGGGCCTTCTGAAGCCTAAGCCACCGCCACCACCAGGCCTGGCAGGCCAGGAAAGGCCGCCCGCTGAAGGGTATGGCACCAAGTCAGTTCGCATCTGCAGTCCATATTTCAGGCCTCAGGTCCTCAGGTTGGAAGGAAAGCCAAGCCCAACTAAAGGCTCCCCAACCAGGGGGGAAAGGGGGAGAAAATGGGGGACTCCGTGGCCTTGCCGCGTTTAAATCCCCTCTACTCCAAGGTCAGTTTAGGCAGTGACAGTGGCTCACAGAATGCTGACAGCTAGAAGGCGCCCCCTTCATACACACCCTCCCCTTGCAGCCAAGGCCCAGGGCTGAGGAGGGCACAGGGCAGTGGCATCAAGGCCTGGTGCCAGGGCCTGGTGCCCAGCGGTGGCTCCAGTGCCCTTTGCTCCCTGTGATGTGCTGATAGGCGTGGGGTGCCCTCTCCCCCAAGCATGCTTGGAAGGTCGGGAGGCCACTGGGCTTGGTTCCTGGGCCCCCAGGCCTGCGTGCAGGAGTGCGACAACCCAAGTGGGTGCCATCCTGCTGGTGGCATCAGGCTCCTCTCCCATCACACGAACTTGGCCCCCCAAAACCCTGACTGGGCCCACGCGCCTTCAACCAGAGACCTCCACCCCATTCCAGACCCCCCTCCCCACCAGGCTGTGCAAAAACTGCAGAATCCTCCGTTTTAGGGGGAACTTTGCTTGGTGCCCATTAACCAGAAAGTTTCCTCTCCCTGTCCCGGTCCCTCCTCACACCCTCCCAGACCCCTTCTCCAAAGAAAAGCCCGGCTTCTTTATTGAATAGGGAAACGCTGGTGAGTGGTCTGGGGGTGGCAGAGGGGGTGGTGGTCTGGGGGCTCCAGAGAGGGGGTGGGGACAGGTGCTCCGCACAGCTGAAGGAGGAAAAACTCGAGGAAAAGCCACCGTTTGCACCGAAAAAAAAACCCCCAACCCATAATCGTTTTCATTTTGGCTTTGCCACCCCCACCGAGCTGCAGCCGTGCAGCGGGGGCGATCGAAGCTGCAGTTTTATAGCTGTAGAGGAAAGAACTCGTAAAATGCTAACAGCTTTTATGCGCTGCGGCATAAACAACAACAGACCCGGCTTTATTGCGTTTTATAGTTTGTTAAAGAGTTTACAGGCGTTTTTTCTGGGGGGGCCGGCTACCCAGCCAATTCCCTTCACACGACAGTTAAACCTTTATCAATAATAAGGAAATTGATCATTAAAGCTTTAAATATGACTACCTCGTTTGTTGGAAAATATGTTTAGGAGGGGAAGCTGTATGATTTGATAACTTGTATTAAAATACCAATTACATTTATCGGACCTTTTAAAACTCAGCGCAATTAAGCCGTGTTCTTTTACATTTTTCCGAAGCGACCCTGACATTTAAAAAGACTTCAACTGCCTCGTTAAAAATCACGAAATTAACAGCGTTGCCTGCGTCTGGCGCTGGGTCTCTGTGTGCGCGCGTGGTTGTGGGTGGTGGTGTTTTTTTTTTTTCCCCGTGACTCCCCCACATCAGTCTTTGGGGGTGGTCCGCGAAGGTATTTGATTTGTTGTGAGGGAAGAGATATCTCATTAATGTAGGTAGTTAAACAGATTTAATCCGTATTCATTCTCTCTCCCCCCTTCTCCCTC
>NW_006298628.1:2741673-2742149 GCF_000327345.1 Myotis davidii
TCCTTTTCCCCCTCCTCCCTTTCCCTCTCCTCTGCTGGCGAGGGTGGCTAGGAGCCGGCGAATCCGCGTTTTTTTTTTCTCTCTCTCTCCCTCCCTCTCCCCCTCTCTCTCTAAAAATCCATAAAAATAATTTTTAAAATAATACATAAATAAAAATAAAAAAGCAGAAAATGATATACAGCGAGAATCTCCCTGACGCCACTGTTTCCAGAACCCCGGCTCCTATCTGCAAAGGCAGCCAGTGTTATCTGTGTCTTGTTTATCTTTCTAGAGGTAGTTTATGCACCATGAAAAAATATGTTCATATCTTTGGGGGTGGTCCGCGAAGGTATTTGATTTGTTGTGAGGGAAGAGATATCTCATTAATGTAGGTAGTTAAACAGATTTAATCCGTATTCATTCTCTCTCCCCCCTTCTCCCTCTCCCCCTCTCTCTACCCCCCCCCTTCTCTCTGGGTGTTTTTTTTTCTTCTTCCC
>NW_006298628.1:2742191-2742588 GCF_000327345.1 Myotis davidii
TTCCCCTCCTCCCCCCCCCCTCGCGCTCTCCTCACTCCCTGGCGCTCGCTCGCTCTAGCTCTCTCGCTCGCTCGCTCTCTCGCGCTCTCACCCTCGTTCTGCGTTCTGTCCGGGAGGAGTACGGAGAAGCCAATAGGATGCGGGGTCTCTAATGGATGCAAATGATCGTGAAAAGACAGTGCAAAATATGAAACAACTCATTTGCAGGGAAGTAAATCACCGAAAACTGTTTATGAACTGGCGTCCTTTCTTCGAAATGTAAAGCGAGGACCTCTGGAAGTGGCGGTAGATTTGTGTCGTCAACTCACTGTTCTCCAAATACAAAACGGGGGAGTCCCTGCGCCCCAATTACTATGACTGCGGCTTCGCGCAGGACCTGGGCGGCCGGCCCACCCTG
>NW_006298628.1:2742880-2743400 GCF_000327345.1 Myotis davidii
CATCAACTAAATAATTAAAGGGCTGTTTCTCTTCAGCTCTGGTGAATTTTCAGGTCTCCCATGTCTTTCCTTCCTCCCTCTCTTCCTCGTTCTCTCTCTCTCTGTCTTTTTCTCTTCCTTTTTTTTTTTTTTTGTTTCCCTTGAAGGAGGGTCGCTAAGAGACAAGGGGGCGCTCAACTTTTGCACTTCTCAATTGCTTTATAGTTTAATTGCCCTGAAGAAACTTTTCTTCTGGGGCAAAGGCTCTGGGGGCTTTTCAAGGTGGGTCCATTCGTCCCCCTCCTGGCATTTTTACTCTTATCTCTCTCTCTGCCCCTCTCCGTCACATCCTTCCTTCTAAAGTTTATGGCACTTTTCATAGATTGGAACCACCCCCACCTCCCTCTCTGGTGCTGGTTACCAGGGGAGGCGGCTCCCCCTTTCTGGCGGCCTTAAATTCTGTGGCGTCTGATCCCCCTCACCCCCCACGCCCCCACCTCCAGCTGACCGCGGCGCCCTAGCGCCCCCTCCCCCGCGCGGG
>NW_006298628.1:2743526-2743897 GCF_000327345.1 Myotis davidii
CCAGCAGCCGCCGGACGCAGGCGAGGCCGACAGACCTACAGCCGCTACCAGACGCTGGAGCTGGAGAAGGAGTTCCTATTCAATCCCTATCTGACGCGCAAGCGGCGGATCGAGGTGTCGCACGCGCTGGGACTGACAGAGAGACAGGTCAAAATCTGGTTCCAGAACCGGAGGATGAAGTGGAAAATTTCCTGAATCCATAAACCCCTCACCCCGCCTGACTTTTCTTCTTCTCCCCCTGCTTTCCCCCCTTTTACTGTTTTATGGGGGGGGGGGGAGAACAACAAAGACAAGTTCCCCAGCAGCAAGTGTGAGCAGGAGGAGCTGGAGAAGCAGAAGCTGGAGCGGGCCCCGGGGGCGGCGGAGGAGGG
>NW_006298628.1:2744327-2744706 GCF_000327345.1 Myotis davidii
GTAGTATCTCGTAATAGCTTCTGTGTGTGAGCTGCCGTGGATGCCCTTCCCTTCCGTGGGGGCCGGGGAAGACAGGGATGGTGAGCAGGGACCCCCTCGCCCAGCGAGGGGGAGCGGTTGCTGCTCGGCCGAGCCCCCTCCCCACGCCCCCGTCCCGTGTAAAAAGCCTCCTTGTGCAATGGCCCCCTTTCCCTGTAATGACCGAGGTACCGATTTCTGCTAAGTTCTCCCAACAACATGAAACTGCCTATTCACGCCGTAATTCTTTCTGTCTCCCCTCCCTCTCTCTTTCTCTCTCTCTTTCTCTCTCTCTCTCCTCTCTCTCTCTCTCTCTGACCCCCGCCCTTTCCTCATTTCCTCCTCCCACCCCCTCTGTCCC
>NW_006298628.1:2744939-2745349 GCF_000327345.1 Myotis davidii
CCCCCTTCTTTGATTTGACAATTTCGTCTTAAGTGTTTCTCAAAAGAGGTTACTTTAGTTAGCATGCGCGCTGTGGGCAATTGTTAAAAGTGTTCTTAGGTTTACTGTGAAGAGAATGTATCCTGTATCCGTGAATTGCTTTATTGGGGGGGGGGAGGGAGGGCTAATTATATATTTTGTTGTTCCTCTATACTTTGTTCTGTTGTCTGCGCCTGAAAAGGGCGGAAGAGTTACAATAAAGTTTACAAGCAAGAACCGAGACTGGCCGGGCCTCGCTGCTCATTTGCTGCAAAAAAATTTGTTTCTCGCTGGTGGCGGCCGGGGAAGGAAGGCGGGTGGGGGCGCCAACACGGGGGGCTCCCGGCTTATTTATTCCCCGGCCTCTCCATGCCTTTCTCCCCACAGCTCGC
>NW_006298628.1:2745374-2745661 GCF_000327345.1 Myotis davidii
CGTGATTGGAGGAGAGAGGAGCGAGGGAGGGGAGCCCAGAGAAACCCCCACCCTTTGCGTTCCGAGACTGCGTGGCCCTGGAGACCCCAGCCCTGGCCGCGCAGGAGAGATGCGCCCGGGCTGGTGGCTGTCTCCCCACCACCTTCTCTCCTTTGTTTCTGGGTGCCCTCTGTGTGTGTGTGTGTGCAGGGGAGGGGGCGGAGGGGGAGTGCAGGGCTACTGAACGAGCTTATGTATTTTTATTTTTCCTGGAGTCCGATGGGGGGAACGGGAGGAGAGGCTCGTGC
>NW_006298628.1:2746168-2746651 GCF_000327345.1 Myotis davidii
CGGCCTCCGGCCCACGGGGGTCGACAGCGGCCCGGGAGCCCCCCGCCCCAACCCACCGAGCTCGTCTCCCCCATGCATTATTGATCATATTTTATAAATCCAACGCCACACAATTTTTTCCACATTACCGGAGCCGTGGGGAGGCGGCCCGGCCATTGGCGGAGGGGACGTCACGTGGGCGGGGTCACGTGGCCCGGGGAGGAAAAAGGGGGTCCTTTTTGGTGTAAATCTGGACTCTAATTCTGTAATATATCAAGGAATCTCGTAAAACCGACACTAAAACGTCCCTGCCTACAAATCATCCGGCCAAATTATGAGTTCATTGTATTATGCGAACGCTTTATTTTCTAAATATCCAGCCGCAAGTTCGGTGTTCGCCACCGGCGCCTTCCCCGAACAAACTTCTTGCGCGTTTGCTGCCAACCCCCCGCGCCCGGGCTATGGAGCGGGGTCGGGCGCCTCCTTTGCCGCGTCGGTGCCGGG
>NW_006298628.1:2746954-2750834 GCF_000327345.1 Myotis davidii
CCGCGTCCACGTGCTCCCCCGGCCGGAGGTGGGCCCTGGGGACGCGGCACCCCCTTCCTGGGCCGCGCTGCCTCCACCCCAGGTTTGCTGGGCGCTCTCCGGCTCGCTCTGCTTCCCGGCGGCGCTCTCTCCGCCCGCGGCCCCGCGCTCGGATCCCCTCGCTCGCCCCCCACCCTTCCTCCCAGCCTTTTAGCTTTAAATATTTATCAGCCGCGCCCGCAAAGGCCGGGGAAGAGGCCGTTTGTCTTGCAGAGGAAGGCTAGGGTTTGCAGAGAATAGCCATTAGGGTTCTTCCCCCCCCCTCCCCGCCCCCTTACCCCCGCTGGGGATCTCAGCTCTGGGTGTGTCCCCCAGACTCGGCTTGGATAAGGTCTAGGGGAAAGGGCTGCAGCGATGAGCAATTCTCCCCTCCCCCTTCCTTCCCAGCCAACCCTGCTCCCGTATTATTCCCTTCTGGACAATTAGAGGTGGGCTCTGGAGGCCTGGTGGGAGGAAGGGGTATGAGAGATTAGGATCTAGCCTGGGACACAGAGCCAGAGAGGCAGGTGGAGAGAGGGGGCAGGCTGAGGCCGAGAGAGAGATGAGGCTCCTGACCCCCCAGTGAACTTGGGAAGGGGGAGGCAGGAGAAGGAGAGAAAGGGGCAGCGGCCTCATGCTGAGTACAACGGGCTTACTCAGGTGCCCTTCTAGGGCCCCCCAGCCCCCCTTCTAGGGCCCCCCAGCCCCCCTGGGGAACTGGCCAACAGGTTTGCAGGTATTATTCCAGAAGGGTGCTGTCCTCTTGGGGGAGGCACTAGGACTTTATAGAGCCAAACCAAGGGCTCGAAAGTACAGGCCACTAAGCCAGCTGCTGTAGGAACCCCAAGAGACCAGGTGCTCCATGGTTTCCCAACAAGCCGTTCCCAGGCATTCTTCCTAATGCTGCCCGGGACTCAGCGGTCAACCCCAAGGTCCGGAAGGCCCAAGACTTGTGGTCAGAGGCTCCCAATCCAGCCAGGACTGAGGCCCAGTAGAAGACCAGCTCCTACCCCATCAGTATTGGTGGTCACGGTCCCCATTACCTGCTCCATAATTCAACTGCCTTTCCAGTTGATTTATCAAAGTCCCAATTTTTCTGCTCGTAAACATTTCAGCTTGGCTTTTATCTGACTTGAAATTAGGGCCCCCAGCCTCTCCTCCCACCAGCTTCTTCCCTGGCGGGCTGGCACCAGCACCTCCCCCAGTTCAACCTCCCCCAAGCCTCCTCAGGGTTTGGGGCCTAACCTGCGAAGCTCTCCTCTGCCCCTCAGCCCCCCTCATCCAAATGCTTTATGTTCTACCCGCAACCCAGGCTGCGGTCTGTACTCTCCCCTGTGCTTTCCTGGAGGCTGAAAGATGGCTTTGGAGAGCTAGGTTGTCAGGCAGGTGGGCAGGCAGGACGGCCTGTCCCTGTAAGACCTCTGCCACTCACTGAAAAAGAGTCATCAGAGGGCAGCTGCTCTCAGACCAACTCCATGCCCCAAGGAAATCTGTGAATTCTCACCAACTCCTCATTCCACAAGGGGGGGGGGGAAGGAGGGGAAGGACTGGACATATGAGGGTCCTTTGTCTCCTTTTCTTTTGGGGAAAAGCACTCAGGCTGGGCCTAGTGCTTTATATTGGGGTCACTCACATGGTTCCCATTGCCCCCTACCCCAAAGACCATCAGAGCAGCATCCAAGGGCTTGAGGCCCCTAGTCCTGAGGGTGATGGAAAGATTAAGGTCCCTTTGTCCCACATATACCCCTTCGGCCCTGGCCTTTAACAGGCAGCAGTTTAGACGTTGGGTTCGGAAGCCCAGGCCTGGAAGATTTCTTAGCTGGAAAATGGGAATGTTTGCCTGTGAAGGCCTGTAGACATGTCTGCACACGGAGGAAGAGGGTGGGCATGGGCTGGGGCATGGAAAGTGAACATTTGGTTTAATGGGAAAATGGGCTCTTCCAACCACTGACTCCAAATCTCCAAACCACACACAAGGTCTAAGAGGGAGATGGGCAGGCTCCTGGCTTTTTTCCTCTGCACGCGCTGATTTTTCTCTAAACACTGTGCGCAGGGACCGACCGCAAGCGAGGCCGCCAGACCTACACGCGCTACCAGACCCTGGAGCTGGAGAAGGAGTTCCACTACAACCGCTACCTGACGCGGCGAAGGCGCATCGAGATCGCGCACGCGCTCTGCCTCACGGAAAGACAGATCAAGATCTGGTTCCAGAACCGCCGCATGAAGTGGAAAAAGGAGAATAAGACTGCGGGCCCCGGAGCCACTGACCAGGACAGGGCTGAGGCTGAGGAGGACGAGGAAGAGTGAGGGATGGAGAACGGGTGGAGGAAGAGAGAGATGAGGAGGGGAGAGAGGGAGAAGCCCAGCTTTGGGGACTGAACCAGGAAACGCAGATCAAATAGGGGAGGAAACCCTATTTAAATGGAAAGCAGTTAAAAAAAATTGTTTAAGGAGAGAAGGTGAAATTTTGGTTTCTTAACACTGAAAACAAAAACTACCTATAGAAAAGTCCGCCGGGTTTGTTCTGTACAGTATAGGAAGGAGGTCACCTGCCTGTTCTATAGCTTTCTGGAATTCACCTCCCCTTTTCTATGTCGCTAACTGTAAGGTCTTTGTAAAATGTTGCTGTTTTGTAAGCTCCCTTCTTTGACGCTGTCTTTGGTGGTCTGTGGGTCTGGACTAACGTGTTGTTCCCCCGCCCCCATGAGCCCACCTTCCCAGTAGAAGCACTGAAGGGGCCTTAGGGAGCCCCAAGGACCCACCGACTAGCTCCATTGTCCTCTCTGTGCACCTGCCCTGCCCGACGCTCCCTGCTCCCGCCTGCCCTGTGATTCTCTTTACATTCTGTGTGTATCTGAAGAAAGGAGAAATAAAAAAAACAATTTAAAAACAAACGGATGCTCTATTTTCTGTCTCCCTGAGGCTGAGAGGGGGTCAGGGTTAGCCATGCATCCCCGCACCCCTCCGCTGTGCCAGCTGATGCTGGCCGATTTCGTTCTGTGCTGGGGTCTGCTCTTTTTCCTGGTGCCCCAGCCCTGGGGGCTGCCAGCTAGTGAACCCCAACATCGTACACACGTCCCCTTTACCTTTTTTACACACAAACGCACACCACCCCATATTTATAGGCTGATGCCACCTATAAAGGAATATATCTTGCCATCCACAGCCACAGAGAAACACTCGTCCTTCTATATTCACAAGTCCACGTACAGGCATCCTCCCATCCCAACTTCATGCCCAGATACATGCACTCATGTTCACACACACTCACAAGTAAACACAGATTCACACTCGCTGCCAGACACATTTATACATACCAGTGTCCATTCACACATTGGCTTATAAACACACAGATTCACATCCCCTCCCGCCCCCCAAGTAAACACATCCCGAGCCCACAAGCTCAATCGCACACAATCACAAAACAAACCTCACTAAACCCTCGCCCGTCCACAAACTTCCTCCGCCAGGCCTTGCCCCCAGGCCGAGGGCTGGGCAGTGCCGCCCGGGCTCCAGCTGACTTGCAAAGTGCTGGGCCCCAGGCGGAGGACTCGCGGAAGGGAAGGGAAAATTCCCCACCCAATTCCCCTCCGATTCTTGGGATTCCTGGCCGGCGGCGTGGGGCCGAGGCCAGACTAGAAGCAGGAATCCGGGGAGGCCTCCCACGCCAGGCGCTCCCCGCTCGCTCGGCAGAGATATTTTCTGCAAAGATCCATGCGGTCATTTTATTTCCATTCATTTTCACTTCCATGTCTTTTCACGTATATGTCCTAAATTAACACAGGGACCCGGATAAAACTTTAAAATGGGGGCTGGGGGCCGAGCGGAGAGAAGGAGAGCCTGGGCCGCGCGAATTTACCGG